>NC_133126.1:165735128-166335128 GCF_048418815.1 Hemitrygon akajei
TGCCGAGGATCTAATCTTCCTCACAAATTGAACCCCTAATACACTGTACAGAATCTAATCATCCCCACAGATTGAACCCCAACTGCACTCTGTCCGGAATCTAATCTTCCTGACAGATTGAACCCCAACTACACTCTGTACAAAATCTAATATTCCCCACAGATTGAACCCCAATTACAATGGTCCAGAATCTAATCTTCCCCACAGATTGAACTGTAATTACACTCTGTCCAGAATCTAATCTTCCCCACAGATTGAACCCGAATTATACTCTGTCTAGATTCTAAACTTCCCCACAGATTGAAACCGAAATGCACTCTGTCCAGAATCTAATTATCCCCACAGACTGAACCCGAATTACACTCTGTCTAGAATCTAATCTTCCCCACAGATTTAACCCGAATTATGGTCTGTCCAGAATGAAATCTTCGCCACAGATTGAACCCGAATTATACTCTGTCTAGAATCTAATCATCCGCACAGATTGAACCCGAATTATACTCTGTCCAGAATCTAATCTTCCCCACAGATTGAACCGTAATTACACTCTGTACAGAATCTAATCATCCCCACAGATTGAACACCAACTACACTCTGTCCAGAATCTAATCTTCCTGACAGATTGAACCCCAACTACACTCTGTACAAAATCTAATATTCCCCACAGATTGAACCCCAATTACAATGGTCCAGAATCTAATCTTCCCCACAGATTGAACTGTAATTACACTCTGTCCAGAATCAAATCTGCCCCACAGATTGAACCCCAATTACACTCTGTCCAGAATCTAATCTTCCCCACAGATTGAACTGTAATTTTACTCTGTCCAGAATCAAATGTTCCCCACAGATTGAACCCGAATTATACTCAGTCCAGAATCTAATCATCTCCACAGATTGAACGTGAATTACACTCTGTCCAGAATGTAATCTTCCCCACAGATTGAATCCCAATTACGCTCTGTCCAGAATGTAATCTTCCCCAGAGATTGAACCCGAATTATACTCTGTCTAGAAACTAATCATCCCCACGGATTGAACCCGAATTACAATCTGTCCAGAATCTAATCTTCCCCAGAGATTGAACCGTAATTACACTCTGTACAAAATCTAATCTTCCCTACAGATTGAACCCCAATTACAATGTATCCAGAATCTAATCGTCCCCAAAGATTGAACCGTAATTACACTTTGTCCATAATCAAATCTTCCCCACAGATTGAACCCCAATTACACTCTGTCGAGAATCTAATCTTCCCCACAGATTGAACGCGAATTACACTCTGTCCAGAATCTTATCTTCCCCACAGTTTGAACCCAAATTACGGTCAGTCCAGAATCTAATCCTGCCAAACGATTGATCCCAAATTACGCTCTGCCGAGGATCTAATCTTCCTCACAAATTGAACCCCTAATACACTGTACAAAATCTAATCTTCCTCACAGATTGAACCCCAATTACACTGTGTACAGAACCTAATCTTCCCCACAGATTGAAACCCAATAACACTCTGTCCATAATCTAATAATCTCCACAGATTGAACCCAAATTACACTCTGTACAGAATCTAATCATCCCCACAGATTGAACCCCAACTACACTCTGTCCAGAATCTAATCTTCCTGACAGATTGAACCCCAACTACACTCTGTACAAAATCTAATATTCCCCACAGATTGAACCCCAATTACAATGGTCCAGAATCTAATCTTCCCCACAGATTGAACTGTAATTACACTCTGTCCAGAATCAAATCTTCCCCACAGATTGAACTGTAATTTTACTCTGTCCAGAATCAAATGTTCCCCACAGATTGAACCCGAATTATACTCTGTCTAGAATCTAATCATCCCCACAGATTGAACCCGAATTACACTCAGTCCAGAATCTAATCATCTCCACAGATTGAACGTGAATTACACTCTGTCCAGAATGTAATCTTCCCCACAGATTGAATCCCAATTACGCTCTGTCCAGAATGTAATCTTCACCAGAGATTGAACCCGAATTATACTCTGTCTTGAAACTAATCATCCCCACGGATTGAACCCGAATTACAATCTGTCCAGAATCTAATCTTCCCCAGAGATTGAACCGTAATTACACTCTGTACAAAATCTAATCTTCCCTACAGATTGAACCCCAATTACAATGTATCCAGAATCTAATCGTCCCCAAAGATTGAACCGTAATTACACTTTGTCCATAATCAAATCTTCCCCACAGATTGAACCCCAATTACACTCTGTCGAGAATCTAATCTTCCCCACAGATTGAACGCGAATTACACTCTGTCCAGAATCTTATCTTCCCCACAGTTTGAACCCAAATTACGGTCAGTCCAGAATCTAATCCTGCCAAACGATTGATCCCAAATTACGCTCTGCCGAGGATCTAATCTTCCTCACAAATTGAACCCCTAATACACTGTACAAAATCTAATCTTCCTCACAGATTGAACCCCTATTACACTGTGTACAGAACCTAATCTTCCCCACAGATTGAAACCCAATAACACTCTGTCCATAATCTAATAATCTCCACAGATTGAACCCAAATTACACTCTGTACAGAATCTAATCATCCCCACAGATTGAACCCCAACTACACTCTGTCCAGAATCTAATCTTCCTGACAGATTGAACCCCAACTACACTCTGTACAAAATCTAATCTTCCTCACAAATTGAACCCCTAATACACTGTACAGAATCTAATCATCCCCACAGATTGAACCCCAACTGCACTCTGTCCGGAATCTAATCTTCCTGACAGATTGAACCCCAACTACACTCTGTACAAAATCTAATATTCCCCACAGATTGAACCCCAATTACAATGGTCCAGAATCTAATCTTCCCCACAGATTGAACTGTAATTACACTCTGTCCAGAATCTAATCTTCCCCACAGATTGAACCCGAATTATACTCTGTCTAGATTCTAAACTTCCCCACAGATTGAAACCGAAATGCACTCTGTCCAGAATCTAATTATCCCCACAGACTGAACCCGAATTACACTCTGTCTAGAATCTAATCTTCCCCACAGATTTAACCCGAATTATGGTCTGTCCAGAATGAAATCTTCGCCACAGATTGAACCCGAATTATACTCTGTCTAGAATCTAATCATCCGCACAGATTGAACCCGAATTATACTCTGTCCAGAATCTAATCTTCCCCACAGATTGAACCGTAATTACACTCTGTACAGAATCTAATCATCCCCACAGATTGAACACCAACTACACTCTGTCCAGAATCTAATCTTCCTGACAGATTGAACCCCAACTACACTCTGTACAAAATCTAATATTCCCCACAGATTGAACCCCAATTACAATGGTCCAGAATCTAATCTTCCCCACAGATTGAACTGTAATTACACTCTGTCCAGAATCAAATCTGCCCCACAGATTGAACCCCAATTACACTCTGTCCAGAATCTAATCTTCCCCACAGATTGAACTGTAATTTTACTCTGTCCAGAATCAAATGTTCCCCACAGATTGAACCCGAATTATACTCAGTCCAGAATCTAATCATCTCCACAGATTGAACGTGAATTACACTCTGTCCAGAATGTAATCTTCCCCACAGATTGAATCCCAATTACGCTCTGTCCAGAATGTAATCTTCCCCAGAGATTGAACCCGAATTATACTCTGTCTAGAAACTAATCATCCCCACGGATTGAACCCGAATTACAATCTGTCCAGAATCTAATCTTCCCCAGAGATTGAACCGTAATTACACTCTGTACAAAATCTAATCTTCCCTACAGATTGAACCCCAATTACAATGTATCCAGAATCTAATCGTCCCCAAAGATTGAACCGTAATTACACTTTGTCCATAATCAAATCTTCCCCACAGATTGAACCCCAATTACACTCTGTCGAGAATCTAATCTTCCCCACAGATTGAACGCGAATTACACTCTGTCCAGAATCTTATCTTCCCCACAGTTTGAACCCAAATTACGGTCAGTCCAGAATCTAATCCTGCCAAACGATTGATCCCAAATTACGCTCTGCCGAGGATCTAATCTTCCTCACAAATTGAACCCCTAATACACTGTACAAAATCTAATCTTCCTCACAGATTGAACCCCAATTACACTGTGTACAGAACCTAATCTTCCCCACAGATTGAAACCCAATAACACTCTGTCCATAATCTAATAATCTCCACAGATTGAACCCAAATTACACTCTGTACAGAATCTAATCATCCCCACAGATTGAACCCCAACTACACTCTGTCCAGAATCTAATCTTCCTGACAGATTGAACCCCAACTACACTCTGTACAAAATCTAATATTCCCCACAGATTGAACCCCAATTACAAAGGTCCAGAATCTAATCTTCCCCACAGATTGAACTGTAATTACACTCTGTCCAGAATCAAATCTTCCCCACAGATTGAACTGTAATTTTACTCTGTCCAGAATCAAATGTTCCCCACAGATTGAACCCGAATTATACTCTGTCTAGAATCTAATCATCCCCACAGATTGAACCCGAATTACACTCAGTCCAGAATCTAATCATCTCCACAGATTGAACGTGAATTACACTCTGTCCAGAATGTAATCTTCCCCACAGATTGAATCCCAATTACGCTCTGTCCAGAATGTAATCTTCACCAGAGATTGAACCCGAATTATACTCTGTCTTGAAACTAATCATCCCCACGGATTGAACCCGAATTACAATCTGTCCAGAATCTAATCTTCCCCAGAGATTGAACCGTAATTACACTCTGTACAAAATCTAATCTTCCCTACAGATTGAACCCCAATTACAATGTATCCAGAATCTAATCGTCCCCAAAGATTGAACCGTAATTACACTTTGTCCATAATCAAATCTTCCCCACAGATTGAACCCCAATTACACTCTGTCGAGAATCTAATCTTCCCCACAGATTGAACGCGAATTACACTCTGTCCAGAATCTTATCTTCCCCACAGTTTGAACCCAAATTACGGTCAGTCCAGAATCTAATCCTGCCAAACGATTGATCCCAAATTACGCTCTGCCGAGGATCTAATCTTCCTCACAAATTGAACCCCTAATACACTGTACAAAATCTAATCTTCCTCACAGATTGAACCCCTATTACACTGTGTACAGAACCTAATCTTCCCCACAGATTGAAACCCAATAACACTCTGTCCATAATCTAATAATCTCCACAGATTGAACCCAAATTACACTCTGTACAGAATCTAATCATCCCCACAGATTGAACCCCAACTACACTCTGTCCAGAATCTAATCTTCCTGACAGATTGAACCCCAACTACACTCTGTACAAAATCTAATATTCCCCACAGATTGAACCCCAATTACAATGGTCCAGAATCTAATCTTCCCCACAGATTGAACTGTAATTACACTCTGTCCAGAATCAAATCTTCCCCACAGTTTGAACCCCAATTACACTCTGTCCAGAATCTAATCTTCCCCACAGATTGAACTGTAATTTTACTCTGTCCAGAATCAAATGTTCCCCACAGATTGAACCCGAATTATACTCTGTCTAGAATCTAATCATCCCCACAGATTGAACCCGAATTACACTCAGTCCAGAATCTAATCATGCCCACAGATTGAACGTGAATTACACTCTGTCCAGAATGTAATCTTCCCCACAGATTGAACCCCATTTAGGCTCTGTCCAGAATCCAATCTCCCCCACTGATTGATCCCGAATTACACTCTGTCCTGAATGTAATCTTCCCCACAGATTGAACCCGAATTATATTCTGTCTAGAATCTAATCTTCCTCACAGATTGAACCCCAATTACACTGTGTACAGAATCTAATCTTCCCCACAGATTGAACCCGAATTACACTCTGTCCTGAATCTAATCTTCCCCACAGATTGAAACCCAATAGCACTCTGTCCAGAATCTAATATTCTCCACAGATTGAACCCAAATTACACTCTGTACAGAATCTAATCATCCCCACAGATTGAACCCCAACTGCACTCTGTCCGGAATCTAATCTTCCTGACAGATTGAACCCCAACTACACTCTGTACAAAATCTAATATTCCCCACAGATTGAACCCCAATTACAATGGTCCAGAATCTAATTTTCCCCACAGATTGAACTGTAATTACACTCTGTCCAGAATCTAATCTTCCCCACAGATTGAACCCGAATTATACTCTGTCTAGATTCTAAACTTCCCCACAGATTGAAACCGAAATGCACTCTGTCCAGAATCTAATTATCCCCACAGACTGAACCCGAATTACACTCTGTCTAGAATCTAATCTTCCCCACAGATTTAACCCGAATTATGGTCTGTCCAGAATGAAATCTTCGCCACAGATTGAACCCGAATTATACTCTGTCTAGAATCTAATCATCCGCACAGATTGAACCCGAATTATACTCTGTCCAGAATCTAATCTTCCCCACAGATTGAACCGTAATTACACTCTGTCCAGAATCTAATCCTCTCCACAGATTGAATGTGAATTATACTCTGTGCAGAATCTTAGCTTCCCCACAGATTCAACCCCAATTACACTCTGTCCAGAATCTAATCTTCACCAGAGATTAATCCCGAATTACGCTTTGTCCAGAATCTAATCCTACCCACCGATTGAACCCAAATTACGTCTGTCCAGAATGTAATCTTCTTCACAAATTGAACCCCTACTACACTGTACAAAATTTAATCTTCCCCACAGATTGAACCCCAATTACACTGTGTCCAGATTCTAATCTTCCCCACAGATTGAATCCCAATTATGCTCTGTGCAGAATACAAACTTCCCCACAGATTGAACCCCAATTACACTCTGTCCAGAATTTAATCTTCCCGACAGATTGAACCCCAACTACACTCTGTACAAAATCTAATCTTCCCCACAGATTGAACCCCAATTACAATGTGTCCAGAATCTAATCATCCCCACAGATTGAACCCCAATTATGTTCTGTCCTGAATCTAACCTTCCCCACAGATTGAAACCCAATTGCACTCTGTTCAGAATCTAATATTCTCCACAGATTGAATCCAAATTACACTCTGTCCAGAATGTAATCTTCCCCACAGACTGAACCCGAATTACGCTCTGTCCAGAATGTAATCTTCCCCAGAGATTGAATCCGAATTATACTCTGTCTAGAATCTAATCATACCCACGGATTGAACCCGAATTACAATCTGTCCAGAATCTAATCTACCCCACAGATTGAACCGTAATTACACTCTGTACAAAATCTAATCTTCCCCACAGATTGAACCCCAATTACAATGTATCCAGAATCTAATAGTCCCCACAGATTGAACCGTAATTACACTTTGTCCATAATCAAATCTTCCCCACAGATTGATCCCCAATTACACTCTGTCGAGAATCCAATCTTCCCCACAGATTGAACCCCAATTACACTCTGTCTAGAATCTAATCATCCGCACAGATTGAACCCGAATTATACTCTGTCCAGAATGTAATCTTCCCCACAGATTGAACCGTAATTACACTCTGTCCAGAATCTAATCCTCTCCACAGATTGAACGTGAATTATACTCTGTGCAGAATCTTAGCTTCCCCACAGATTCAACCCAAATTACGGTCAGTCCAGAATCTAATCCTCCCAAACGATTCATCCCAAATTATGCTCTGTCGAGGATCTAATCTTCCTCACAAATTGAACCCCTACTACACTGTACAAAATCTAATCTTCCTCACAGATTGAACCCCAATTACACTGTGTACAGAATCTAATCTTCCCCACAGATTGAACCCGAATTACACTCTGTCCTGAATCTAATCTTCCCCACAGATTGAAACCCAATAGCACTCTGTCCAGAATCTAATATTCTCCACAGATTGAACCCAAATTACACTCTGTACAGAATCTAATCATCCCCACAGATTGAACCCCAACTACACTCTGTCCAGAATCTAATCTTCCTGACAGATTGAACCCCAACTACACTCTGTACAAAATCTAATATTCCCCACAGATTGAACCCCAATTACAATGGTCCAGAATCTAATCTTCCCCACAGATTGAACTGTAATTACACTCTGTCCAGAATCAAATCTGCCCCACAGATTGAACCCGAATTATACTCTGTCTAGAAACTAATCATCCCCACGGATTGAACCCGAATTACAATCTGTCCAGAATCTAATCTTCCCCAGAGATTGAACCGTAATTACACTCTGTACAAAATCTAATCTTCCCTACAGATTGAACCCCAATTACAATGTATCCAGAATCTAATCGTCCCCAAAGATTGAACCGTAATTACACTTTGTCCATAATCAAATCTTCCCCACAGATTGAACCCCAATTACACTCTGTCGAGAATCTAATCTTCCCCACAGATTGAACGCGAATTACACTCTGTCCAGAATCTTATCTTCCCCACAGTTTGAACCCAAATTACGGTCAGTCCAGAATCTAATCCTGCCAAACGATTGATCCCAAATTACGCTCTGCCGAGGATCTAATCTTCCTCACAAATTGAACCCCTAATACACTGTACAAAATCTAATCTTCCTCACAGATTGAACCCCAATTACACTGTGTACAGAACCTAATCTTCCCCACAGATTGAAACCCAATAACACTCTGTCCATAATCTAATAATCTCCACAGATTGAACCCAAATTACACTCTGTACAGAATCTAATCATCCCCACAGATTGAACCCCAACTACACTCTGTCCAGAATCTAATCTTCCTGACAGATTGAACCCCAACTACACTCTGTACAAAATCTAATATTCCCCACAGATTGAACCCCAATTACAAAGGTCCAGAATCTAATCTTCCCCACAGATTGAACTGTAATTACACTCTGTCCAGAATCAAATCTTCCCCACAGATTGAACTGTAATTTTACTCTGTCCAGAATCAAATGTTCCCCACAGATTGAACCCGAATTATACTCTGTCTAGAATCTAATCATCCCCACAGATTGAACCCGAATTACACTCAGTCCAGAATCTAATCATCTCCACAGATTGAACGTGAATTACACTCTGTCCAGAATGTAATCTTCCCCACAGATTGAATCCCAATTACGCTCTGTCCAGAATGTAATCTTCACCAGAGATTGAACCCGAATTATACTCTGTCTTGAAACTAATCATCCCCACGGATTGAACCCGAATTACAATCTGTCCAGAATCTAATCTTCCCCAGAGATTGAACCGTAATTACACTCTGTACAAAATCTAATCTTCCCTACAGATTGAACCCCAATTACAATGTATCCAGAATCTAATCGTCCCCAAAGATTGAACCGTAATTACACTTTGTCCATAATCAAATCTTCCCCACAGATTGAACCCCAATTACACTCTGTCGAGAATCTAATCTTCCCCACAGATTGAACGCGAATTACACTCTGTCCAGAATCTTATCTTCCCCACAGTTTGAACCCAAATTACGGTCAGTCCAGAATCTAATCCTGCCAAACGATTGATCCCAAATTACGCTCTGCCGAGGATCTAATCTTCCTCACAAATTGAACCCCTAATACACTGTACAAAATCTAATCTTCCTCACAGATTGAACCCCTATTACACTGTGTACAGAACCTAATCTTCCCCACAGATTGAAACCCAATAACACTCTGTCCATAATCTAATAATCTCCACAGATTGAACCCAAATTACACTCTGTACAGAATCTAATCATCCCCACAGATTGAACCCCAACTACACTCTGTCCAGAATCTAATCTTCCTGACAGATTGAACCCCAACTACACTCTGTACAAAATCTAATATTCCCCACAGATTGAACCCCAATTACAATGGTCCAGAATCTAATCTTCCCCACAGATTGAACTGTAATTACACTCTGTCCAGAATCAAATCTTCCCCACAGTTTGAACCCCAATTACACTCTGTCCAGAATCTAATCTTCCCCACAGATTGAACTGTAATTTTACTCTGTCCAGAATCAAATGTTCCCCACAGATTGAACCCGAATTATACTCTGTCTAGAATCTAATCATCCCCACAGATTGAACCCGAATTACACTCAGTCCAGAATCTAATCATGCCCACAGATTGAACGTGAATTACACTCTGTCCAGAATGTAATCTTCCCCACAGATTGAACCCCATTTAGGCTCTGTCCAGAATCCAATCTCCCCCACTGATTGATCCCGAATTACACTCTGTCCTGAATGTAATC
Organism: Hemitrygon akajei; assembly: GCF_048418815.1. Taxonomy (NCBI): domain Eukaryota; kingdom Metazoa; phylum Chordata; class Chondrichthyes; order Myliobatiformes; family Dasyatidae; genus Hemitrygon; species Hemitrygon akajei. The sequence continues at coordinate 165,745,325 of NC_133126.1, forward strand.
TTCCCCACAGATTGAACCCGAATTATATTCTGTCTAGAATCTAATCTTCCTCACAGATTGAACCCCAATTACACTGTGTACAGAATCTAATCTTCCCCACAGATTGAACCCGAATTACACTCTGTCCTGAATCTAATCTTCCCCACAGATTGAAACCCAATAGCACTCTGTCCAGAATCTAATATTCTCCACAGATTGAACCCAAATTACACTCTGTACAGAATCTAATCATCCCCACAGATTGAACCCCAACTGCACTCTGTCCGGAATCTAATCTTCCTGACAGATTGAACCCCAACTACACTCTGTACAAAATCTAATATTCCCCACAGATTGAACCCCAATTACAATGGTCCAGAATCTAATTTTCCCCACAGATTGAACTGTAATTACACTCTGTCCAGAATCTAATCTTCCCCACAGATTGAACCCGAATTATACTCTGTCTAGATTCTAAACTTCCCCACAGATTGAAACCGAAATGCACTCTGTCCAGAATCTAATTATCCCCACAGACTGAACCCGAATTACACTCTGTCTAGAATCTAATCTTCCCCACAGATTTAACCCGAATTATGGTCTGTCCAGAATGAAATCTTCGCCACAGATTGAACCCGAATTATACTCTGTCTAGAATCTAATCATCCGCACAGATTGAACCCGAATTATACTCTGTCCAGAATCTAATCTTCCCCACAGATTGAACCGTAATTACACTCTGTCCAGAATCTAATCCTCTCCACAGATTGAATGTGAATTATACTCTGTGCAGAATCTTAGCTTCCCCACAGATTCAACCCCAATTACACTCTGTCCAGAATCTAATCTTCACCAGAGATTAATCCCGAATTACGCTTTGTCCAGAATCTAATCCTACCCACCGATTGAACCCAAATTACGTCTGTCCAGAATGTAATCTTCTTCACAAATTGAACCCCTACTACACTGTACAAAATTTAATCTTCCCCACAGATTGAACCCCAATTACACTGTGTCCAGATTCTAATCTTCCCCACAGATTGAATCCCAATTATGCTCTGTGCAGAATACAAACTTCCCCACAGATTGAACCCCAATTACACTCTGTCCAGAATTTAATCTTCCCGACAGATTGAACCCCAACTACACTCTGTACAAAATCTAATCTTCCCCACAGATTGAACCCCAATTACAATGTGTCCAGAATCTAATCATCCCCACAGATTGAACCCCAATTATGTTCTGTCCTGAATCTAACCTTCCCCACAGATTGAAACCCAATTGCACTCTGTTCAGAATCTAATATTCTCCACAGATTGAATCCAAATTACACTCTGTCCAGAATGTAATCTTCCCCACAGACTGAACCCGAATTACGCTCTGTCCAGAATGTAATCTTCCCCAGAGATTGAATCCGAATTATACTCTGTCTAGAATCTAATCATACCCACGGATTGAACCCGAATTACAATCTGTCCAGAATCTAATCTACCCCACAGATTGAACCGTAATTACACTCTGTACAAAATCTAATCTTCCCCACAGATTGAACCCCAATTACAATGTATCCAGAATCTAATAGTCCCCACAGATTGAACCGTAATTACACTTTGTCCATAATCAAATCTTCCCCACAGATTGATCCCCAATTACACTCTGTCGAGAATCCAATCTTCCCCACAGATTGAACCCCAATTACACTCTGTCTAGAATCTAATCATCCGCACAGATTGAACCCGAATTATACTCTGTCCAGAATGTAATCTTCCCCACAGATTGAACCGTAATTACACTCTGTCCAGAATCTAATCCTCTCCACAGATTGAACGTGAATTATACTCTGTGCAGAATCTTAGCTTCCCCACAGATTCAACCCAAATTACGGTCAGTCCAGAATCTAATCCTCCCAAACGATTCATCCCAAATTATGCTCTGTCGAGGATCTAATCTTCCTCACAAATTGAACCCCTACTACACTGTACAAAATCTAATCTTCCTCACAGATTGAACCCCAATTACACTGTGTACAGAATCTAATCTTCCCCACAGATTGAACCCGAATTACACTCTGTCCTGAATCTAATCTTCCCCACAGATTGAAACCCAATAGCACTCTGTCCAGAATCTAATATTCTCCACAGATTGAACCCAAATTACACTCTGTACAGAATCTAATCATCCCCACAGATTGAACCCCAACTACACTCTGTCCAGAATCTAATCTTCCTGACAGATTGAACCCCAACTACACTCTGTACAAAATCTAATATTCCCCACAGATTGAACCCCAATTACAATGGTCCAGAATCTAATCTTCCCCACAGATTGAACTGTAATTACACTCTGTCCAGAATCAAATCTGCCCCACAGATTGAACCCCAATTACACTCTGTCCAGAATCTAATCTTCCCCACAGATTGAACTGTAATTTTACTCTGTCCAGAATCAAATGTTCCCCACAGATTGAACCCGAATTATACTCTGTCTAGAATCTAATCATCCCCACAGATTGAACCCGAATTACACTCAGTCCAGAATCTAATCATCTCCACAGATTGAACGTGAATTACACTCTGTCCAGAATGTAATCTTCCCCACAGATTGAATCCCAATTACGCTCTGTCCAGAATGTAATCTTCCCCAGAGATTGAACCCGAATTATACTCTGTCTAGAAACTAATCATCCCCACGGATTGAACCCGAATTACAATCTGTCCAGAATCTAATCTTCCCCAGAGATTGAACCGTAATTACACTGTGTACAGAATCTAATCTTCCCCACAGATTGAACCCGAATTACACTCTGTCCTGAATCTAATCTTCCCCACAGATTGAAACCCAATAGCACTCTGTCCAGAATCTAATATTCTCCACAGATTGAACCCAAATTACACTCTGTACAGAATCTAATCATCCCCACAGATTGAACCCCAACTACACTCTGTCCAGAATCTAATCTTCCTGACAGATTGAACCCCAACTACACTCTGTACAAAATCTAATATTCCCCACAGATTGAACCCCAATTACAATGGTCCAGAATCTAATCTTCCCCACAGATTGAACTGTAATTACACTCTGTCCAGAATCAAATCTGCCCCACAGATTGAACCCCAATTACACTCTGTCCAGAATCTAATCTTCCCCACAGATTGAACTGTAATTTTACTCTGTCCAGAATCAAATGTTCCCCACAGATTGAACCCGAATTATACTCTGTCTAGAATCTAATCATCCCCACAGATTGAACCCGAATTACACTCAGTCCAGAATCTAATCATCTCCACAGATTGACCGTGAATTACACTCTGTCCAGAATGTAATCTTCCCCACAGATTGAATCCCAATTACGCTCTGTCCAGAATGTAATCTTCCCCAGAGATTGAACCCGAATTATACTCTGTCTAGAAACTAATCATCCCCACGGATTGAACCCGAATTACAATCTGTCCAGAATCTAATCTTCCCCAGAGATTGAACCGTAATTACACTCTGTACAAAATCTAATCTTCCCCACAGATTGAACCGCAATTACAATGTATCCAGAATCTAATCGTCCCCAAAGATTGAACCGTAATTACACTTTGTCCATAATCAAATCTTCCCCACAGATTGAACCCCAATTACACTCTGTCGAGAATCTAAACTTCCCCACAGATTGAACGCGAATTACACACTGTCCAGAATCTTATCTTCCCCACAGTTTGAACCCAAATTACGGTCAGTCCAGAATCTAATCCTCCCAAACGATTGATCCCAAATTACGCTCTGCGGAGGATCTAATCTTCCTCACACATTGAACCCCTACTACACTGTACAAAATCTAATCTTCCTCACAGATTGAACCCCAATTACACTGTGTACAGAATCTAATCTTCCCCACAGATTGAACCCGAATTACACTCTGTCCTGAATCTAATCTTCCCCACAGATTGAAACCCAATAGCACTCTGTCCAGAATCTAATATTCTCCACAGATTGAACCCAAATTACACTCTGTACAGAATCTAATCATCCCCACAGATTGAACCCCAACTACACTCTGTTCAGAATCTAATCTTCCTGACAGATTGAACCCCAACTACACTCTGTACAAAATCTAATATTCCCCACAGATTGAACCCCAATTACAATGGTCCAGAATCTAATCTTCCCCACAGATTGAACTGTAATTACACTCTGTCCAGAATCAAATCTCCCCCACTGATTGAACCCGAATTACACTCTGTCCTGAATCTAATCTTCCCCACAGATTGAACCCGAATTATACTCTGTCTAGATTCTAAACTTCCCCACAGATTGAAACCGAAATGCACTCTGTCCAGAATCTAATTATCCCCACAGACTGAACCCGAATTACACTCTGTCTAGAATCTAATCTTCCCCACAGATTGAACCCGAATTACGGTCTGTCCAGAATGAAATCTTCGCCACAGATTGAACCCGAATTATACTCTGTCTAGAATCTAATCATCCGCACAGATTGAACCCGAATAATACTCTGTCCAGAATCTAATCTTCCCCACAGATTGAACCGTAATTACACTCTGTCCAGAATCTAATCCTCTCCACAGATTGAACGTGAATTATACTCTGTGCAGAATCTTAGCTTCCCCACAGATTCAACCCAAATTACGGTCAGTCCAGAATCTAATCCTCCCAAACGATTGATCCCAAATTACGCTCTGTCGAGGATCTAATGTTCCTCACAAATTGAACCCCTACTACACTGTACAAAATCTAATCTTCCTCACAGATTGAACCCCAATTACACTGTGTACAGAATCTAATCTTCCCCACAGATTGAACCCGAATTACACTCTGTCCTGAGTCTAATCTTCCCCACAGATTGAAACCCAATAGCACTCTGTCCAGAATCTAATATTCTCCACAGATTGAACCCAAATTACACTCTGTACAGAATCTAATCATCCCCACAGATTGAACACCAACTACACTCTGTCCAGAATCTAATCTTCCTGACAGATTGAACCCCAACTACACTCTGTACAAAATCTAATATTCCCCACAGATTGAACCCCAATTACAATGGTCCAGAATCTAATCTTCCCCACAGATTGAACTGTAATTACACTCTGTCCAGAATCAAATCTGCCCCACAGATTGAACCCCAATTACACTCTGTCCAGAATCTAATCTTCCCCACAGATTGAACTGTAATTTTACTCTGTCCAGAATCAAATGTTCCCCACAGATTGAACCCGAATTATACTCTGTCTAGAATCTAATCATCCCCACAGATTGAACCCGAATTACACTCAGTCCAGAATCTAATCATCTCCACAGATTGAACGTGAATTACACTCTGTCCAGAATGTAATCTTCCCCACAGATTGAATCCCAATTACGCTCTGTCCAGAATGTAATCTTCCCCAGAGATTGAACCCGAATTATACTCTGTCTAGAAACTAATCATCCCCACGGATTGAACCCGAATTACAATCTGTCCAGAATCTAATCTTCCCCAGAGATTGAACCGTAATTACACTCTGTACAAAATCTAATCTTCCCTACAGATTGAACCCCAATTACAATGTATCCAGAATCTAATCGTCCCCAAAGATTGAACCGTAATTACACTTTGTCCATAATCAAATCTTCCCCACAGATTGAACCCCAATTACACTCTGTCGAGAATCTAAACTTCCCCACAGATTGAACGCGAATTACACACTGTCCAGAATCTTATCTTCCCCACAGTTTGAACCCAAATTACGGTCAGTCCAGAATCTAATCCTCCCAAACGATTGACCCCAAATTACGCTCTGCGGAGGATCTAATCTTCCTCACACATTGAACCCCTACTACACTGTACAAAATCTAATCTTCCTCACAGATTGAACCCCAATTACACTGTGTACAGAATCTAATCTTCCCCACAGATTGAACCCGAATTACACTCTGTCCTGAATCTAATCTTCCCCACAGATTGAAACCCAATAACACTCTGTCCATAATCTAATAATCTCCACAGATTGAACCCAAATTACACTCTGTACAGAATCTAATCATCCCCACAGATTGAACCCCAACTACACTCTGTCCAGAATCTAATCTTCCTGACAGATTGAACCCCAACTACACTCTGTACAAAATCTAATATTCCCCACAGATTGAACCCCAATTACAATGGTCCAGAATCTAATCTTCCCCACAGATTGAACTGTAATTACACTCTGTCCAGAATCAAATCTTCCCCACAGTTTGAACCCCAATTACACTCTGTCCAGAATCTAATCTTCCCCACAGATTGAACTGTAATTTTACTCTGTCCAGAATCAAATGTTCCCCACAGATTGAACCCGAATTATACTCTGTCTAGAATCTAATCATCCCCACAGATTGAACCCGAATTACACTCAGTCCAGAATCTAATCATGCCCACAGATTGAACGTGAATTACACTCTGTCCAGAATGTAATCTTCCCCACAGATTGAACCCCATTTAGGCTCTGTCCAGAATCCAATCTCCCCCACTGATTGATCCCGAATTACACTCTGTCCTGAATGTAATCTTCCCCACAGATTGAACCCGAATTATATTCTGTCTAGAATCTAATCTTCCTCACAGATTGAACCCCAATTACACTGTGTACAGAATCTAATCTTCCCCACAGATTGAACCCGAATTACACTCTGTCCTGAATCTAATCTTCCCCACAGATTGAAACCCAATAGCACTCTGTCCAGAATCTAATATTCTCCACAGATTGAACCCAAATTACACTCTGTACAGAATCTAATCATCCCCACAGATTGAACCCCAACTGCACTCTGTCCGGAATCTAATCTTCCTGACAGATTGAACCCCAACTACACTCTGTACCAAATCTAATATTCCCCACAGATTGAACCCCAATTACAATGGTCCAGAATCTAATCTTCCCCACAGATTGAACTGTAATTACACTCTGTCCAGAATCTAATCTTCCCCACAGATTGAACCCGAATTATACTCTGTCTAGATTCTAAACTTCCCCACAGATTGAAACCGAAATGCACTCTGTCCAGAATCTAATTATCCCCACAGACTGAACCCGAATTACACTCTGTCTAGAATCTAATCTTCCCCACAGATTTAACCCGAATTATGGTCTGTCCAGAATGAAATCTTCGCCACAGATTGAACCCGAATTATACTCTGTCTAGAATCTAATCATCCGCACAGATTGAACCCGAATTATACTCTGTCCAGAATCTAATCTTCCCCACAGATTGAACCGTAATTACACTCTGTCCAGAATCTAATCCTCTCCACAGATTGAATGTGAATTATACTCTGTGCAGAATCTTAGCTTCCCCACAGATTCAACCCCAATTACACTCTGTCCAGAATCTAATCTTCACCAGAGATTAATCCCGAATTACGCTTTGTCCAGAATCTAATCCTACCCACCGATTGAACCCAAATTACGTCTGTCCAGAATGTAATCTTCTTCACAAATTGAACCCCTACTACACTGTACAAAATTTAATCTTCCCCACAGATTGAACCCCAATTACACTGTGTCCAGATTCTAATCTTCCCCACAGATTGAATCCCAATTATGCTCTGTGCAGAATACAAACTTCCCCACAGATTGAACCCCAATTACACTCTGTCCAGAATTTAATCTTCCCGACAGATTGAACCCCAACTACACTCTGTACAAAATCTAATCTTCCCCACAGATTGAACCCCAATTACAATGTGTCCAGAATCTAATCATCCCCACAGATTGAACCCCAATTATGTTCTGTCCTGAATCTAACCTTCCCCACAGATTGAAACCCAATTGCACTCTGTTCAGAATCTAATATTCTCCACAGATTGAATCCAAATTACACTCTGTCCAGAATGTAATCTTCCCCACAGACTGAACCCGAATTACGCTCTGTCCAGAATGTAATCTTCCCCAGAGATTGAATCCGAATTATACTCTGTCTAGAATCTAATCATACCCACGGATTGAACCCGAATTACAATCTGTCCAGAATCTAATCTACCCCACAGATTGAACCGTAATTACACTCTGTACAAAATCTAATCTTCCCCACAGATTGAACCCCAATTACAATGTATCCAGAATCTAATAGTCCCCACAGATTGAACCGTAATTACACTTTGTCCATAATCAAATCTTCCCCACAGATTGATCCCCAATTACACTCTGTCGAGAATCCAATCTTCCCCACAGATTGAACCCCAATTACACTCTGTCTAGAATCTAATCATCCGCACAGATTGAACCCGAATTATACTCTGTCCAGAATGTAATCTTCCCCACAGATTGAACCGTAATTACACTCTGTCCAGAATCTAATCCTCTCCACAGATTGAACGTGAATTATACTCTGTGCAGAATCTTAGCTTCCCCACAGATTCAACCCAAATTACGGTCAGTCCAGAATCTAATCCTCCCAAACGATTCATCCCAAATTATGCTCTGTCGAGGATCTAATCTTCCTCACAAATTGAACCCCTACTACACTGTACAAAATCTAATCTTCCTCACAGATTGAACCCCAATTACACTGTGTACAGAATCTAATCTTCCCCACAGATTGAACCCGAATTACACTCTGTCCTGAATCTAATCTTCCCCACAGATTGAAACCCAATAGCACTCTGTCCAGAATCTAATATTCTCCACAGATTGAACCCAAATTACACTCTGTACAGAATCTAATCATCCCCACAGATTGAACCCCAACTACACTCTGTCCAGAATCTAATCTTCCTGACAGATTGAACCCCAACTACACTCTGTACAAAATCTAATATTCCCCACAGATTGAACCCCAATTACAATGGTCCAGAATCTAATCTTCCCCACAGATTGAACTGTAATTACACTCTGTCCAGAATCAAATCTGCCCCACAGATTGAACCCCAATTACACTCTGTCCAGAATCTAATCTTCCCCACAGATTGAACTGTAATTTTACTCTGTCCAGAATCAAATGTTCCCCACAGATTGAACCCGAATTATACTCTGTCTAGAATCTAATCATCCCCACAGATTGAACCCGAATTACACTCAGTCCAGAATCTAATCATCTCCACAGATTGAACGTGAATTACACTCTGTCCAGAATGTAATCTTCCCCACAGATTGAATCCCAATTACGCTCTGTCCAGAATGTAATCTTCCCCAGAGATTGAACCCGAATTATACTCTGTCTAGAAACTAATCATCCCCACGGATTGAACCCGAATTACAATCTGTCCAGAATCTAATCTTCCCCAGAGATTGAACCGTAATTACACTGTGTACAGAATCTAATCTTCCCCACAGATTGAACCCGAATTACACTCTGTCCTGAATCTAATCTTCCCCACAGATTGAAACCCAATAGCACTCTGTCCAGAATCTAATATTCTCCACAGATTGAACCCAAATTACACTCTGTACAGAATCTAATCATCCCCACAGATTGAACCCCAACTACACTCTGTCCAGAATCTAATCTTCCTGACAGATTGAACCCCAACTACACTCTGTACAAAATCTAATATTCCCCACAGATTGAACCCCAATTACAATGGTCCAGAATCTAATCTTCCCCACAGATTGAACTGTAATTACACTCTGTCCAGAATCAAATCTGCCCCACAGATTGAACCCCAATTACACTCTGTCCAGAATCTAATCTTCCCCACAGATTGAACTGTAATTTTACTCTGTCCAGAATCAAATGTTCCCCACAGATTGAACCCGAATTATACTCTGTCTAGAATCTAATCATCCCCACAGATTGAACCCGAATTACACTCAGTCCAGAATCTAATCATCTCCACAGATTGACCGTGAATTACACTCTGTCCAGAATGTAATCTTCCCCACAGATTGAATCCCAATTACGCTCTGTCCAGAATGTAATCTTCCCCAGAGATTGAACCCGAATTATACTCTGTCTAGAAACTAATCATCCCCACGGATTGAACCCGAATTACAATCTGTCCAGAATCTAATCTTCCCCAGAGATTGAACCGTAATTACACTCTGTACAAAATCTAATCTTTCCCACAGATTGAACCGCAATTACAATGTATCCAGAATCTAATCGTCCCCAAAGATTGAACCGTAATTACACTTTGTCCATAATCAAATCTTCCCCACAGATTGAACCCCAATTACACTCTGTCGAGAATCTAAACTTCCCCACAGATTGAACGCGAATTACACACTGTCCAGAATCTTATCTTCCCCACAGTTTGAACCCAAATTACGGTCAGTCCAGAATCTAATCCTCCCAAACGATTGATCCCAAATTACGCTCTGCGGAGGATCTAATCTTCCTCACACATTGAACCCCTACTACACTGTACAAAATCTAATCTTCCTCACAGATTGAACCCCAATTACACTGTGTACAGAATCTAATCTTCCCCACAGATTGAACCCGAATTACACTCTGTCCTGAATCTAATCTTCCCCACAGATTGAAACCCAATAGCACTCTGTCCAGAATCTAATATTCTCCACAGATTGAACCCAAATTACACTCTGTACAGAATCTAATCATCCCCACAGATTGAACCCCAACTACACTCTGTTCAGAATCTAATCTTCCTGACAGATTGAACCCCAACTACACTCTGTACAAAATCTAATATTCCCCACAGATTGAACCCCAATTACAATGGTCCAGAATCTAATCTTCCCCACAGATTGAACTGTAATTACACTCTGTCCAGAATCAAATCTCCCCCACTGATTGAACCCGAATTACACTCTGTCCTGAATCTAATCTTCCCCACAGATTGAACCCGAATTATACTCTGTCTAGATTCTAAACTTCCCCACAGATTGAAACCGAAATGCACTCTGTCCAGAATCTAATTATCCCCACAGACTGAACCCGAATTACACTCTGTCTAGAATCTAATCTTCCCCACAGATTGAACCCGAATTACGGTCTGTCCAGAATGAAATCTTCGCCACAGATTGAACCCGAATTATACTCTGTCTAGAATCTAATCATCCGCACAGATTGAACCCGAATAATACTCTGTCCAGAATCTAATCTTCCCCACAGATTGAACCGTAATTACACTCTGTCCAGAATCTAATCCTCTCCACAGATTGAACGTGAATTATACTCTGTGCAGAATCTTAGCTTCCCCACAGATTCAACCCAAATTACGGTCAGTCCAGAATCTAATCCTCCCAAACGATTGATCCCAAATTACGCTCTGTCGAGGATCTAATGTTCCTCACAAATTGAACCCCTACTACACTGTACAAAATCTAATCTTCCTCACAGATTGAACCCCAATTACACTGTGTACAGAATCTAATCTTCCCCACAGATTGAACCCGAATTACACTCTGTCCTGAGTCTAATCTTCCCCACAGATTGAAACCCAATAGCACTCTGTCCAGAATCTAATATTCTCCACAGATTGAACCCAAATTACACTCTGTACAGAATCTAATCATCCCCACAGATTGAACACCAACTACACTCTGTCCAGAATCTAATCTTCCTGACAGATTGAACCCCAACTACACTCTGTACAAAATCTAATATTCCCCACAGATTGAACCCCAATTACAATGGTCCAGAATCTAATCTTCCCCACAGATTGAACTGTAATTACACTCTGTCCAGAATCAAATCTGCCCCACAGATTGAACCCCAATTACACTCTGTCCAGAATCTAATCTTCCCCACAGATTGAACTGTAATTTTACTCTGTCCAGAATCAAATGTTCCCCACAGATTGAACCCGAATTATACTCTGTCTAGAATCTAATCATCCCCACAGATTGAACCCGAATTACACTCAGTCCAGAATCTAATCATCTCCACAGATTGAACGTGAATTACACTCTGTCCAGAATGTAATCTTCCCCACAGATTGAATCCCAATTACGCTCTGTCCAGAATGTAATCTTCCCCAGAGATTGAACCCGAATTATACTCTGTCTAGAAACTAATCATCCCCACGGATTGAACCCGAATTACAATCTGTCCAGAATCTAATCTTCCCCAGAGATTGAACCGTAATTACACTCTGTACAAAATCTAATCTTCCCTACAGATTGAACCCCAATTACAATGTATCCAGAATCTAATCGTCCCCAAAGATTGAACCGTAATTACACTTTGTCCATAATCAAATCTTCCCCACAGATTGAACCCCAATTACACTCTGTCGAGAATCTAAACTTCCCCACAGATTGAACGCGAATTACACACTGTCCAGAATCTTATCTTCCCCACAGTTTGAACCCAAATTACGGTCAGTCCAGAATCTAATCCTCCCAAACGATTGATCCCAAATTACGCTCTGCGGAGGATCTAATCTTCCTCACACATTGAACCCCTACTACACTGTACAAAATCTAATCTTCCTCACAGATTGAACCCCAATTACACTGTGTACAGAATCTAATCTTCCCCACAGATTGAACCCGAATTACACTCTGTCCTGAATCTAATCTTCCCCACAGATTGAAACCCAATAGCACTCTGTCCAGAATCTAATATTCTCCACAGATTGAACCCAAATTACACTCTGTACAGAATCTAATCATCCCCACAGATTGAACCCCAACTACACTCTGTTCAGAATCTAATCTTCCTGACAGATTGAACCCCAACTACACTCTGTACAAAATCTAATATTCCCCACAGATTGAACCCCAATTACAATTGTCCAGAATCTAATCATCCCCACAGATTGAACCCCAACTACACTCTGTTCAGAATCTAATCTTCCTGACAGATTGAACCCCAACTACACTCTGTACAAAATCTAATATTCCCCACAGATTGAACCCCAATTACAATGGTCCAGAATCTAATCTTCCCCACAGATTGAACTGTAATTACACTCTGTCCAGAATCAAATCTCCCCCACTGATTGAACCCGAATTACACTCTGTCCTGAATCTAATCTTCCCCACAGATTGAACCCGAATTATACTCTGTCTAGATTCTAAACTTCCCCACAGATTGAAACCGAAATGCACTCTGTCCAGAATCTAATTATCCCCACAGACTGAACCCGAATTACACTCTGTCTAGAATCTAATCTTCCCCACAGATTGAACCCGAATTACGGTCTGTCCAGAATGAAATCTTCGCCACAGATTGAACCCGAATTATACTCTGTCTAGAATCTAATCATCCGCACAGATTGAACCCGAATAATACTCTGTCCAGAATCTAATCTTCCCCACTGATTGAACCGTAATTACACTCTGTCCAGAATCTAATCCTCTCCACAGATTGAACGTGAATTATACTCTGTGCAGAATCTTAGCTTCCCCACAGTTTGAACCCAAATTACGGTCAGTCCAGAATCTAATCCTCCCAAACGATTGATCCCAAATTACGCTCTGCGGAGGATCTAATCTTCCTCACACATTGAACCCCTACTACACTGTACAAAATCTAATCTTCCTCACAGATTGAACCCCAATTACACTGTGTACAGAATCTAATCTTCCCCACAGATTGAACCCGAATTACACTCTGTCCTGAATCTAATCTTCCCCACAGATTGAAACCCAATAACACTCTGTCCATAATCTAATAATCTCCACAGATTGAACCCAAATTACACTCTGTACAGAATCTAATCATCCCCACAGATTGAACCCCAACTACACTCTGTCCAGAATCTAATCTTCCTGACAGATTGAACCCCAACTACACTCTGTACAAAATCTAATATTCCCCACAGATTGAACCCCAATTACAATGGTCCAGAATCTAATCTTCCCCACAGATTGAACTGTAATTACACTCTGTCCAGAATCAAATCTTCCCCACAGTTTGAACCCCAATTACACTCTGTCCAGAATCTAATCTTCCCCACAGATTGAACTGTAATTTTACTCTGTCCAGAATCAAATGTTCCCCACAGATTGAACCCGAATTATACTCTGTCTAGAATCTAATCATCCCCACAGATTGAACCCGAATTACACTCAGTCCAGAATCTAATCATGCCCACAGATTGAACGTGAATTACACTCTGTCCAGAATGTAATCTTCCCCACAGATTGAACCCCATTTAGGCTCTGTCCAGAATCCAATCTCCCCCACTGATTGATCCCGAATTACACTCTGTCCTGAATGTAATCTTCCCCACAGATTGAACCCGAATTATATTCTGTCTAGAATCTAATCTTCCTCACAGATTGAACCCCAATTACACTGTGTACAGAATCTAATCTTCCCCACAGATTGAACCCGAATTACACTCTGTCCTGAATCTAATCTTCCCCACAGATTGAAACCCAATAGCACTCTGTCCAGAATCTAATATTCTCCACAGATTGAACCCAAATTACACTCTGTACAGAATCTAATCATCCCCACAGATTGAACCCCAACTGCACTCTGTCCGGAATCTAATCTTCCTGACAGATTGAACCCCAACTACACTCTGTACCAAATCTAATATTCCCCACAGATTGAACCCCAATTACAATGGTCCAGAATCTAATCTTCCCCACAGATTGAACTGTAATTACACTCTGTCCAGAATCTAATCTTCCCCACAGATTGAACCCGAATTATACTCTGTCTAGATTCTAAACTTCCCCACAGATTGAAACCGAAATGCACTCTGTCCAGAATCTAATTATCCCCACAGACTGAACCCGAATTACACTCTGTCTAGAATCTAATCTTCCCCACAGATTTAACCCGAATTATGGTCTGTCCAGAATGAAATCTTCGCCACAGATTGAACCCGAATTATACTCTGTCTAGAATCTAATCATCCGCACAGATTGAACCCGAATTATACTCTGTCCAGAATCTAATCTTCCCCACAGATTGAACCGTAATTACACTCTGTCCAGAATCTAATCCTCTCCACAGATTGAATGTGAATTATACTCTGTGCAGAATCTTAGCTTCCCCACAGATTCAACCCCAATTACACTCTGTCCAGAATCTAATCTTCACCAGAGATTAATCCCGAATTACGCTTTGTCCAGAATCTAATCCTACCCACCGATTGAACCCAAATTACGTCTGTCCAGAATGTAATCTTCTTCACAAATTGAACCCCTACTACACTGTACAAAATTTAATCTTCCCCACAGATTGAACCCCAATTACACTGTGTCCAGATTCTAATCTTCCCCACAGATTGAATCCCAATTATGCTCTGTGCAGAATACAAACTTCCCCACAGATTGAACCCCAATTACACTCTGTCCAGAATTTAATCTTCCCGACAGATTGAACCCCAACTACACTCTGTACAAAATCTAATCTTCCCCACAGATTGAACCCCAATTACAATGTGTCCAGAATCTAATCATCCCCACAGATTGAACCCCAATTATGTTCTGTCCTGAATCTAACCTTCCCCACAGATTGAAACCCAATTGCACTCTGTTCAGAATCTAATATTCTCCACAGATTGAATCCAAATTACACTCTGTCCAGAATGTAATCTTCCCCACAGACTGAACCCGAATTACGCTCTGTCCAGAATGTAATCTTCCCCAGAGATTGAATCCGAATTATACTCTGTCTAGAATCTAATCATACCCACGGATTGAACCCGAATTACAATCTGTCCAGAATCTAATCTACCCCACAGATTGAACCGTAATTACACTCTGTACAAAATCTAATCTTCCCCACAGATTGAACCCCAATTACAATGTATCCAGAATCTAATAGTCCCCACAGATTGAACCGTAATTACACTTTGTCCATAATCAAATCTTCCCCACAGATTGAACCCCAATTACACTCTGTCGAGAATCCAATCTTCCCCACAGATTGAACCCCAATTACACTCTGTCTAGAATCTAATCATCCGCACAGATTGAACCCGAATTATACTCTGTCCAGAATGTAATCTTCCCCACAGATTGAACCGTAATTACACTCTGTCCAGAATCTAATCCTCTCCACAGATTGAACGTGAATTATACTCTGTGCAGAATCTTAGCTTCCCCACAGATTCAACCCAAATTACGGTCAGTCCAGAATCTAATCCTCCCAAACGATTCATCCCAAATTATGCTCTGTCGAGGATCTAATCTTCCTCACAAATTGAACCCCTACTACACTGTACAAAATCTAATCTTCCTCACAGATTGAACCCCAATTACACTGTGTACAGAATCTAATCTTCCCCACAGATTGAACCCGAATTACACTCTGTCCTGAATCTAATCTTCCCCACAGATTGAAACCCAATAGCACTCTGTCCAGAATCTAATATTCTCCACAGATTGAACCCAAATTACACTCTGTACAGAATCTAATCATCCCCACAGATTGAACCCCAACTACACTCTGTCCAGAATCTAATCTTCCTGACAGATTGAACCCCAACTACACTCTGTACAAAATCTAATATTCCCCACAGATTGAACCCCAATTACAATGGTCCAGAATCTAATCTTCCCCACAGATTGAACTGTAATTACACTCTGTCCAGAATCAAATCTGCCCCACAGATTGAACCCCAATTACACTCTGTCCAGAATCTAATCTTCCCCACAGATTGAACTGTAATTTTACTCTGTCCAGAATCAAATGTTCCCCACAGATTGAACCCGAATTATACTCTGTCTAGAATCTAATCATCCCCACAGATTGAACCCGAATTACACTCAGTCCAGAATCTAATCATCTCCACAGATTGAACGTGAATTACACTCTGTCCAGAATGTAATCTTCCCCACAGATTGAATCCCAATTACGCTCTGTCCAGAATGTAATCTTCCCCAGAGATTGAACCCGAATTATACTCTGTCTAGAAACTAATCATCCCCACGGATTGAACCCGAATTACAATCTGTCCAGAATCTAATCTTCCCCAGAGATTGAACCGTAATTACACTGTGTACAGAATCTAATCTTCCCCACAGATTGAACCCGAATTACACTCTGTCCTGAATCTAATCTTCCCCACAGATTGAAACCCAATAGCACTCTGTCCAGAATCTAATATTCTCCACAGATTGAACCCAAATTACACTCTGTACAGAATCTAATCATCCCCACAGATTGAACCCCAACTACACTCTGTCCAGAATCTAATCTTCCTGACAGATTGAACCCCAACTACACTCTGTACAAAATCTAATATTCCCCACAGATTGAACCCCAATTACAATGGTCCAGAATCTAATCTTCCCCACAGATTGAACTGTAATTACACTCTGTCCAGAATCAAATCTGCCCCACAGATTGAACCCCAATTACACTCTGTCCAGAATCTAATCTTCCCCACAGATTGAACTGTAATTTTACTCTGTCCAGAATCAAATGTTCCCCACAGATTGAACCCGAATTATACTCTGTCTAGAATCTAATCATCCCCACAGATTGAACCCGAATTACACTCAGTCCAGAATCTAATCATCTCCACAGATTGACCGTGAATTACACTCTGTCCAGAATGTAATCTTCCCCACAGATTGAATCCCAATTACGCTCTGTCCAGAATGTAATCTTCCCCAGAGATTGAACCCGAATTATACTCTGTCTAGAAACTAATCATCCCCACGGATTGAACCCGAATTACAATCTGTCCAGAATCTAATCTTCCCCAGAGATTGAACCGTAATTACACTCTGTACAAAATCTAATCTTCCCCACAGATTGAACCGCAATTACAATGTATCCAGAATCTAATCGTCCCCAAAGATTGAACCGTAATTACACTTTGTCCATAATCAAATCTTCCCCACAGATTGAACCCCAATTACACTCTGTCGAGAATCTAAACTTCCCCACAGATTGAACGCGAATTACACACTGTCCAGAATCTTATCTTCCCCACAGTTTGAACCCAAATTACGGTCAGTCCAGAATCTAATCCTCCCAAACGATTGATCCCAAATTACGCTCTGCGGAGGATCTAATCTTCCTCACACATTGAACCCCTACTACACTGTACAAAATCTAATCTTCCTCACAGATTGAACCCCAATTACACTGTGTACAGAATCTAATCTTCCCCACAGATTGAACCCGAATTACACTCTGTCCTGAATCTAATCTTCCCCACAGATTGAAACCCAATAGCACTCTGTCCAGAATCTAATATTCTCCACAGATTGAACCCAAATTACACTCTGTACAGAATCTAATCATCCCCACAGATTGAACCCCAACTACACTCTGTTCAGAATCTAATCTTCCTGACAGATTGAACCCCAACTACACTCTGTACAAAATCTAATATTCCCCACAGATTGAACCCCAATTACAATGGTCCAGAATCTAATCTTCCCCACAGATTGAACTGTAATTACACTCTGTCCAGAATCAAATCTCCCCCACTGATTGAACCCGAATTACACTCTGTCCTGAATCTAATCTTCCCCACAGATTGAACCCGAATTATACTCTGTCTAGATTCTAAACTTCCCCACAGATTGAAACCGAAATGCACTCTGTCCAGAATCTAATTATCCCCACAGACTGAACCCGAATTACACTCTGTCTAGAATCTAATCTTCCCCACAGATTGAACCCGAATTACGGTCTGTCCAGAATGAAATCTTCGCCACAGATTGAACCCGAATTATACTCTGTCTAGAATCTAATCATCCGCACAGATTGAACCCGAATAATACTCTGTCCAGAATCTAATCTTCCCCACAGATTGAACCGTAATTACACTCTGTCCAGAATCTAATCCTCTCCACAGATTGAACGTGAATTATACTCTGTGCAGAATCTTAGCTTCCCCACAGATTCAACCCAAATTACGGTCAGTCCAGAATCTAATCCTCCCAAACGATTGATCCCAAATTACGCTCTGTCGAGGATCTAATGTTCCTCACAAATTGAACCCCTACTACACTGTACAAAATCTAATCTTCCTCACAGATTGAACCCCAATTACACTGTGTACAGAATCTAATCTTCCCCACAGATTGAACCCGAATTACACTCTGTCCTGAGTCTAATCTTCCCCACAGATTGAAACCCAATAGCACTCTGTCCAGAATCTAATATTCTCCACAGATTGAACCCAAATTACACTCTGTACAGAATCTAATCATCCCCACAGATTGAACACCAACTACACTCTGTCCAGAATCTAATCTTCCTGACAGATTGAACCCCAACTACACTCTGTACAAAATCTAATATTCCCCACAGATTGAACCCCAATTACAATGGTCCAGAATCTAATCTTCCCCACAGATTGAACTGTAATTACACTCTGTCCAGAATCAAATCTGCCCCACAGATTGAACCCCAATTACACTCTGTCCAGAATCTAATCTTCCCCACAGATTGAACTGTAATTTTACTCTGTCCAGAATCAAATGTTCCCCACAGATTGAACCCGAATTATACTCTGTCTAGAATCTAATCATCCCCACAGATTGAACCCGAATTACACTCAGTCCAGAATCTAATCATCTCCACAGATTGAACGTGAATTACACTCTGTCCAGAATGTAATCTTCCCCACAGATTGAATCCCAATTACGCTCTGTCCAGAATGTAATCTTCCCCAGAGATTGAACCCGAATTATACTCTGTCTAGAAACTAATCATCCCCACGGATTGAACCCGAATTACAATCTGTCCAGAATCTAATCTTCCCCAGAGATTGAACCGTAATTACACTCTGTACAAAATCTAATCTTCCCTACAGATTGAACCCCAATTACAATGTATCCAGAATCTAATCGTCCCCAAAGATTGAACCGTAATTACACTTTGTCCATAATCAAATCTTCCCCACAGATTGAACCCCAATTACACTCTGTCGAGAATCTAAACTTCCCCACAGATTGAACGCGAATTACACACTGTCCAGAATCTTATCTTCCCCACAGTTTGAACCCAAATTACGGTCAGTCCAGAATCTAATCCTCCCAAACGATTGATCCCAAATTACGCTCTGCGGAGGATCTAATCTTCCTCACACATTGAACCCCTACTACACTGTACAAAATCTAATCTTCCTCACAGATTGAACCCCAATTACACTGTGTACAGAATCTAATCTTCCCCACAGATTGAACCCGAATTACACTCTGTCCTGAATCTAATCTTCCCCACAGATTGAAACCCAATAGCACTCTGTCCAGAATCTAATATTCTCCACAGATTGAACCCAAATTACACTCTGTACAGAATCTAATCATCCCCACAGATTGAACCCCAACTACACTCTGTTCAGAATCTAATCTTCCTGACAGATTGAACCCCAACTACACTCTGTACAAAATCTAATATTCCCCACAGATTGAACCCCAATTACAATTGTCCAGAATCTAATCATCCCCACAGATTGAACCCCAACTACACTCTGTTCAGAATCTAATCTTCCTGACAGATTGAACCCCAACTACACTCTGTACAAAATCTAATATTCCCCACAGATTGAACCCCAATTACAATGGTCCAGAATCTAATCTTCCCCACAGATTGAACTGTAATTACACTCTGTCCAGAATCAAATCTCCCCCACTGATTGAACCCGAATTACACTCTGTCCTGAATCTAATCTTCCCCACAGATTGAACCCGAATTATACTCTGTCTAGATTCTAAACTTCCCCACAGATTGAAACCGAAATGCACTCTGTCCAGAATCTAATTATCCCCACAGACTGAACCCGAATTACACTCTGTCTAGAATCTAATCTTCCCCACAGATTGAACCCGAATTACGGTCTGTCCAGAATGAAATCTTCGCCACAGATTGAACCCGAATTATACTCTGTCTAGAATCTAATCATCCGCACAGATTGAACCCGAATAATACTCTGTCCAGAATCTAATCTTCCCCACTGATTGAACCGTAATTACACTCTGTCCAGAATCTAATCCTCTCCACAGATTGAACGTGAATTATACTCTGTGCAGAATCTTAGCTTCCCCAGAGATTGAACCCAAATTACGGTCAGTCCAGAATCTAATCCTCCCAAACGATTGATCCCAAATTACGCTCTGTCGAGGATCTAATCTTCCTCACAAATTGAACCCCTACTACACTGTACAAAATCTAATCTTCCTCACAGATTGAACCCAAATTACGGTCAGTCCAGAATCTAATCCTCCCAAACGATTGATCCCAAATTACGCTCTGCGGAGGATCTAATCTTCCTCACACATTGAACCCCTACTACACTGTACAAAATCTAATCTTCCTCACAGATTGAACCCCAATTACACTGTGTACAGAATCTAATCTTCCCCACAGATTGAACCCGAATTACACTCTGTCCTGAATCTAATCTTCCCCACAGATTGAAACCCAATAGCACTCTGTCCAGAATCTAATATTCTCCACAGATTGAACCCAAATTACACTCTGTACAGAATCTAATCATCCCCACAGATTGAACCCCAACTACACTCTGTTCAGAATCTAATATTCCCCACAGATTGAACCCCAATTACAATGGTCCAGAATCTAATCTTCCCCACAGATTGAACTGTAATTACACTCTGTCCAGAATCAAATCTCCCCCACTGATTGAACCCGAATTACACTCTGTCCTGAATCTAATCTTCCCCACAGATTGAACCCGAATTATACTCTGTCTAGATTCTAAACTTCCCCACAGATTGAAACCGAAATGCACTCTGTCCAGAATCTAATTATCCCCACAGACTGAACCCGAATTACACTCTGTCTAGAATCTAATCTTCCCCACAGATTGAACCCGAATTACGGTCTGTCCAGAATGAAATCTTCGCCACAGATTGAACCAGAATTATACTCTGTCTAGAATCTAATCATCCGCACAGATTGAACCCGAATAATACTCTGTCCAGAATCTAATCTTCCCCACAGATTGAACCGTAATTACACTCTGTCCAGAATCTAATCCTCTCCACAGATTGAACGTGAATTATACTCTGTGCAGAATCTTAGCTTCCCCACAGATTCAACCCAAATTACGGTCAGTCCAGAATCTAATCCTCCCAAACGATTGATCCCAAATTACGCTCTGTCGAGGATCTAATCTTCCTCACAAATTGAACCCCTACTACACTGTACAAAATCTAATCTTCCTCACAGATTGAACCCCAATTACACTGTGTACAGAATCTAATCTTCCCCACAGATTGAACCCGAATTACACTGTGTCCTGAGTCTAATCTTCCCCACAGATTGAAACCCAATAGCACTCTGTCCAGAATCTAATATTCTCCACAGATTGAACCCAAATTACACTCTGTACAGAATCTAATCATCCCCACAGATTGAACACCAACTACACTCTGTCCAGAATCTAATCTTCCTGACAGATTGAACCCCAACTACACTCTGTACAAAATCTAATATTCCCCACAGATTGAACCCCAATTACAATGGTCCAGAATCTAATCTTCCCCACAGATTGAACTGTAATTACACTCTGTCCAGAATCAAATCTGCCCCACAGATTGAACCCCAATTACACTCTGTCCAGAATCTAATCTTCCCCACAGATTGAACTGTAATTTTACTCTGTCCAGAATCAAATGTTCCCCACAGATTGAACCCGAATTATACTCTGTCTAGAATCTAATCATCCCCACAGATTGAACCCGAATTACACTCAGTCCAGAATCTAATCATCTCCACAGATTGAACGTGAATTACACTCTGTCCAGAATGTAATCTTCCCCACAGATTGAATCCCAATTACGCTCTGTCCAGAATGTAATCTTCCCCAGAGATTGAACCCGAATTATACTCTGTCTAGAAACTAATCATCCCCACGGATTGAACCCGAATTACAATCTGTCCAGAATCTAATCTCCCCCAGAGATTGAACCGTAATTACACTCTGTACAAAATCTAATCTTCCCTACAGATTGAACCCCAATTACAATGTATCCAGAATCTAATCGTCCCCAAAGATTGAACCGTAATTACACTTTGTCCATAATCAAATCTTCCCCACAGAGTGAACCCCAATTACACTCTGTCGAGAATCTAATCTTCCCCACAGATTGAACGCGAATTACACTCTGTCCAGAATCTTATCTTCCCCACAGTTTGAACCCAAATTACGGTCAGTCCAGAATCTAATCCTGCCAAACGATTGATCCCAAATTACGCTCTGCCGAGGATCTAATCTTCCTCACAAATTGAACCCCTAATACACTGTACAAAATCTAATCTTCCTCACAGATTGAACCCCAATTACACTGTGTACAGAACCTAATCTTCCCCACAGATTGAAACCCAATAACACTCTGTCCATAATCTAATAATCTCCACAGATTGAACCCAAATTACACTCTGTACAGAATCTAATCATCCCCACAGATTGAACCCCAACTACACTCTGTCCAGAATCTAATCTTCCTGACAGATTGAACCCCAACTACACTCTGTACAAAATCTAATATTCCCCACAGATTGAACCCCAATTACAATGGTCCAGAATCTAATCTTCCCCACAGATTGAACTGTAATTACACTCTGTCCAGAATCAAATCGTCCCCACAGTTTGAACCCCAATTACACTCTGTCCAGAATCTAATCTTCCCCACAGATTGAACTGTAATTTTACTCTGTCCAGAATCAAATGTTCCCCACAGATTGAACCCGAATTATACTCTGTCTAGAATCTAATCATCCACACAGATTGAACCCGAATTACACTCAGTCCAGAATCTAATCATGCCCACAGATTGAACGTGAATTACACTCTGTCCAGAATGTAATCTTCCCCACAGATTGAACCCCATTTAGGCTCTGTCCAGAATCCAATCTCCCCCACTGATTGATCCCGAATTACACTCTGTCCTGAATCTAATCTTCCCCACAGATTGAACCCGAATTATATTCTGTCTAGAATCTAATCTTCCTCACAGATTGAACCCAAATTACACTGTGTACAGAATCTAATCTTCCCCACAGATTGAACCCGAATTACACTCTGTCCTGAATCTAATCTTCCCCACAGATTGAAACCCAATAGCACTCTGTCCAGAATCTAATATTCTCCACAGATTGAACCCAAATTACACTCTGTACAGAATCTAATCATCCCCACAGATTGAACCCCAACTGCACTCTGTCCGGAATCTAATCTTCCTGACAGATTGAACCCCAACTACACTCTGTACAAAATCTAATATTCCCCACAGATTGAACCCCAATTACAATGGTCCAGAATCTAATCTTCCCCACAGATTGAACTGTAATTACACTCTGTCCAGAATCTAATCTTCCCCACAGATTGAACCCGAATTATACTCTGTCTAGATTCTAAACTTCCCCACAGATTGAAACCGAAATGCACTCTGTCCAGAATCTAATTATCCCCACAGACTGAACCCGAATTACACTCTGTCTAGAATCTAATCTTCCCCACAGATTTAACCCGAATTATGGTCTGTCCAGAATGAAATCTTCGCCACAGATTGAACCCGAATTATACTCTGTCTAGAATCTAATCATCCGCACAGATTGAACCCGAATTACACTCTGTCCAGAATCAAATCTTCCCCACAGTTTGAACCCCAATTACAGTCTGTCCAGAATCTAATCTTCCCCACAGATTGAACTGTAATTTTACTCTGTCCAGAATCAAATGTTCCCCACAGATTGAACCCGAATTATACTCTGTCTAGAATCTAATCATCCCCACAGATTGAACCCGAATTACACTCAGTCCAGAATCTAATCATGCCCACAGATTGAACGTGAATTACACTCTGTCCAGAATGTAATCTTCCCCACAGATTGAACCCCATTTAGGCTCTGTCCAGAATCCAATCTCCCCCACTGATTGATCCCGAATTACACTCTGTCCTGAATCTAATCTTCCCCACAGATTTAACCCGAATTATATTCTGTCTAGAATCTAATCTTCCTCACAGATTGAACCCCAATTACACTGTGTACAGAATCTAATCTTCCCCACAGATTGAACCCGAATTACACTCTGTCCTGAATCTAATCTTCCCCACAGATTGAAACCCAATAGCACTCTGTCCAGAATCTAATATTCTCCACAGATTGAACCCAAATTACACTCTGTACAGAATCTAATCATCCCCACAGATTGAACCCCAACTGCACTCTGTCCGGAATCTAATCTTCCTGACAGATTGAACCCCAACTACACTCTGTACAAAATCTAATATTCCCCACAGATTGAACCCCAATTACAATGGTCCAGAATCTAATCTTCCCCACAGATTGAACTGTAATTACACTCTGTCCAGAATCTAATCTTCCCCACAGATTGAACCCGAATTATACTCTGTCTAGATTCTAAACTTCCCCAAAGATTGAAACCGAAATGCACTCTGTCCAGAATCTAATTATCCCCACAGACTGAACCCGAATTACACTCTGTCTAGAATCTAATCTTCACCACAGATTTAACCCGAATTATGGTCTGTCCAGAATGAAATCTTCGCCACAGATTGAACCCGAATTATACTCTGTCTAGAATCTAATCATCCGCACAGATTGAACCCGAATTATACTCTGTCCAGAATCTAATCTTCCCCACAGATTGAACCGTAATTACACTCTGTCCAGAATCTAATCCTCTCCACAGATTGAATGTGAATTATACTCTGTGCAGAATCTTAGCTTCCCCACAGATTCAACCCCAATTACACTCTGTCCAGAATCTAATCTTCACCAGAGATTAATCCCGAATTACGCTTTGTCCAGAATCTAATCCTACCCACCGATTGAACCCAAATTACGTTTGTCCAGAATGTAATCTTCTTCACAAATTGAACCCCTACTACACTGTACAAAATTTAATCTTCCCCACAGATTGAACCCCAATTACACTGTGTCCAGAATCTAATCTTCCCCACAGATTGAATCCCAATTATGCTCTGTGCAGAATACAAACTTTCCCACAGATTGAACCCCAATTACACTCTGTCCAGAATTTAATCTTCCCGACAGATTGAACCCCAATTACAATGTGTCCAGAATCTAATCATCCCCACAGATTGAACCCCAATTATGTTCTGTCCAGAATCTAATCTTCCCCACAGATTAAACCTGAATTACACTCTGTCCTGAATCTAACCTTCCCCACAGATTTAAACCCAATTGCACTCTGTTCAGAATCTAATATTCTCCACAGATTGAATCCAAATTACACTCTGTCCAGAATGTAATCTTCCCCACAGACTGAACCCGAATTACGGTCTGTCCAGAATGAAATCTTCGCCACAGATTGAACCCGAATTATACTCTGTCTAGAATCTAATCATCCGCACAGATTGAACCCGAATAATACTCTGTCCAGAATCTAATCTTCCCCACAGATTGAACCGTAATTACACTCTGTCCAGAATCTAATCCTCTCCACAGATTGAACGTGAATTATACTCTGTGCAGAATCTTAGCTTCCCCACAGATTCAACCCAAATTACGGTCAGTCCAGAATCTAATCCTCCCAAACGATTGATCCCAAATTACGCTCTGTCGAGGATCTAATCTTCCTCACAAATTGAACCCCTACTACACTGTACAAAATCTAATCTTCCTCACAGATTGAACCCCAACTGCACTCTGTCCGGAATCTAATCTTCCTGACAGATTGAACCCCAACTACACTCTGTACAAAATCTAATATTCCCCACAGATTGAACCCCAATTACAATGGTCCAGAATCTAATCTTCCCCACAGATTGAACTGTAATTACACTCTGTCCAGAATCTAATCTTCCCCACAGATTGAACCCGAATTATACTCTGTCTAGATTCTAAACTTCCCCACAGATTGAAACCGAAATGCACTCTGTCCAGAATCTAATTATCCCCACAGACTGAACCCGAATTACACTCTGTCTAGAATCTAATCTTCCCCACAGATTTAACCCGAATTATGGTCTGTCCAGAATGAAATCTTCGCCACAGATTGAACCCGAATTATACTCTGTCTAGAATCTAATCATCCGCACAGATTGAACCCGAATTATACTCTGTCCAGAATCTAATCTTCCCCACAGATTGAACCGTAATTACACTCTGTCCAGAATCTAATCCTCTCCACAGATTGAATGTGAATTATACTCTGTGCAGAATCTTAGCTTCCCCACAGATTCAACCTCAATTACACTCTGTCCAGAATCTAATCTTCACCAGAGATTAATCCCGAATTACGCTTTGTCCAGAATCTAATCCTACCCACCGATTGAACCCAAATTACGTTTGTCCAGAATGTAATCTTCTTCACAAATTGAACCCCTACTACACTGTACAAAATTTAATCTTCCCCACAGATTGAACCCCAATTACACTGTGTCCAGAATCTAATCTTCCCCACAGATTGAATCCCAATTATGCTCTGTGCAGAATACAAACTTTCCCACAGATTGAACCCCAATTACACTCTGTCCAGAATTTAATCTTCTCGACAGATTGAACCCCAATTACAATGTGTCCAGAATCTAATCATCCCCACAGATTGAACCCCAATTATGTTCTGTCCAGAATCTAATCTTCCCCACAGATTAAACCTGAATTACACTCTGTCCTGAATCTAACCTTCCCCACAGATTTAAACCCAATTGCACTCTGTTCAGAATCTAATATTCTCCACAGATTGAATCCAAATTACACTCTGTCCAGAATGTAATCTTCCCCACAAACTGAACCCGAATTACGGTCTGTCCAGAATGAAATCTTCGCCACAGATTGAACCCGAATTATACTCTGTCTAGAATCTAATCATCCGCACAGATTGAACCCGAATAATACTCTGTCCAGAATCTAATCTTCCCCACAGATTGAACCGTAATTACACTCTGTCCAGAATCTAATCCTCTCCACAGATTGAACGTGAATTATACTCTGTGCAGAATCTTAGCTTCCCCACAGATTCAACCCAAATTACGGTCAGTCCAGAATCTAATCCTCCCAAACGATTGATCCCAAATTACGCTCTGTCGAGGATCTAATCTTCCTCACAAATTGAACCCCTACTACACTGTACAAAATCTAATCTTCCTCACAGATTGAACCCCAATTACACTGTGTACAGAATCTAATCTTCCCCACAGATTGAACCCGAATTACACTGTGTCCTGAGTCTAATCTTCCCCACAGATTGAAACCCAATAGCACTCTGTCCAGAATCTAATATTCTCCACAGATTGAACCCAAATTACACTCTGTACAGAATCTAATCATCCCCACAGATTGAACACCAACTACACTCTGTCCAGAATCTAATCTTCCTGACAGATTGAACCCCAACTACACTCTGTACAAAATCTAATATTCCCCACAGATTGAACCCCAATTACAATGGTCCAGAATCTAATCTTCCCCACAGATTGAACTGTAATTACACTCTGTCCAGAATCAAATCTGCCCCACAGATTGAACCCCAATTACACTCTGTCCAGAATCTAATCTTCCCCACAGATTGAACTGTAATTTTACTCTGTCCAGAATCAAATGTTCCCCACAGATTGAACCCGAATTATACTCTGTCTAGAATCTAATCATCCCCACAGATTGAACCCGAATTACACTCAGTCCAGAATCTAATCATCTCCACAGATTGAACGTGAATTACACTCTGTCCAGAATGTAATCTTCCCCACAGATTGAATCCCAATTACGCTCTGTCCAGAATGTAATCTTCCCCAGAGATTGAACCCGAATTATACTCTGTCTAGAAACTAATCATCCCCACGGATTGAACCCGAATTACAATCTGTCCAGAATCTAATCTCCCCCAGAGATTGAACCGTAATTACACTCTGTACAAAATCTAATCTTCCCTACAGATTGAACCCCAATTACAATGTATCCAGAATCTAATCGTCCCCAAAGATTGAACCGTAATTACACTTTGTCCATAATCAAATCTTCCCCACAGAGTGAACCCCAATTACACTCTGTCGAGAATCTAATCTTCCCCACAGATTGAACGCGAATTACACTCTGTCCAGAATCTTATCTTCCCCACAGTTTGAACCCAAATTACGGTCAGTCCAGAATCTAATCCTGCCAAACGATTGATCCCAAATTACGCTCTGCCGAGGATCTAATCTTCCTCACAAATTGAACCCCTAATACACTGTACAAAATCTAATCTTCCTCACAGATTGAACCCCAATTACACTGTGTACAGAACCTAATCTTCCCCACAGATTGAAACCCAATAACACTCTGTCCATAATCTAATAATCTCCACAGATTGAACCCAAATTACACTCTGTACAGAATCTAATCATCCCCACAGATTGAACCCCAACTACACTCTGTCCAGAATCTAATCTTCCTGACAGATTGAACCCCAACTACACTCTGTACAAAATCTAATATTCCCCACAGATTGAACCCCAATTACAATGGTCCAGAATCTAATCTTCCCCACAGATTGAACTGTAATTACACTCTGTCCAGAATCAAATCGTCCCCACAGTTTGAACCCCAATTACACTCTGTCCAGAATCTAATCTTCCCCACAGATTGAACTGTAATTTTACTCTGTCCAGAATCAAATGTTCCCCACAGATTGAACCCGAATTATACTCTGTCTAGAATCTAATCATCCACACAGATTGAACCCGAATTACACTCAGTCCAGAATCTAATCATGCCCACAGAGTGAACGTGAATTACACTCTGTCCAGAATGTAATCTTCCCCACAGATTGAACCCCATTTAGGCTCTGTCCAGAATCCAATCTCCCCCACTGATTGATCCCGAATTACACTCTGTCCTGAATCTAATCTTCCCAACAGATTGAACCCGAATTATATTCTGTCTAGAATCTAATCTTCCTCACAGATTGAACCCCAATTACACTGTGTACAGAATCTAATCTTCCCCACAGATTGAACCCGAATTACACTCTGTCCTGAATCTAATCTTCCCCACAGATTGAAACCCAATAGCACTCTGTCCAGAATCTAATATTCTCCACAGATTGAACCCAAATTACACTCTGTACAGAATCTAATCATCCCCACAGATTGAACCCCAACTGCACTCTGTCCGGAATCTAATCTTCCTGACAGATTGAACCCCAACTACACTCTGTACAAAATCTAATATTCCCCACAGATTGAACCCCAATTACAATGGTCCAGAATCTAATCTTCCCCACAGATTGAACTGTAATTACACTCTGTCCAGAATCTAATCTTCCCCACAGATTGAACCCGAATTATACTCTGTCTAGATTCTAAACTTCCCCACAGATTGAAACCGAAATGCACTCTGTCCAGAATCTAATTATCCCCACAGACTGAACCCGAATTACACTCTGTCTAGAATCTAATCTTCCCCACAGATTTAACCCGAATTATGGTCTGTCCAGAATGAAATCTTCGCCACAGATTGAACCCGAATTATACTCTGTCTAGAATCTAATCATCCGCACAGATTGAACCCGAATTACACTCTGTCCAGAATCAAATCTTCCCCACAGTTTGAACCCCAATTACACTCTGTCCAGAATCTAATCTTCCCCACAGATTGAACTGTAATTTTACTCTGTCCAGAATCAAATGTTCCCCACAGATTGAACCCGAATTATACTCTGTCTAGAATCTAATCATCCCCACAGATTGAACCCGAATTACACTCAGTCCAGAATCTAATCATGCCCACAGATTGAACGTGAATTACACTCTGTCCAGAATGTAATCTTCCCCACAGATTGAACCCCATTTAGGCTCTGTCCAGAATCCAATCTCCCCCACTGATTGATCCCGAATTACACTCTGTCCTGAATCTAATCTTCCCCACAGATTTAACCCGAATTATATTCTGTCTAGAATCTAATCTTCCTCACAGATTGAACCCCAATTACACTGTGTACAGAATCTAATCTTCCCCACAGATTGAACCCGAATTACACTCTGTCCTGAATCTAATCTTCCCCACAGATTGAAACCCAATAGCACTCTGTCCAGAATCTAATATTCTCCACAGATTGAACCCAAATTACACTCTGTACAGAATCTAATCATCCCCACAGATTGAACCCCAACTGCACTCTGTCCGGAATCTAATCTTCCTGACAGATTGAACCCCAACTACACTCTGTACAAAATCTAATATTCCCCACAGATTGAACCCCAATTACAATGGTCCAGAATCTAATCTTCCCCACAGATTGAACTGTAATTACACTCTGTCCAGAATCTAATCTTCCCCACAGATTGAACCCGAATTATACTCTGTCTAGATTCTAAACTTCCCCACAGATTGAAACCGAAATGCACTCTGTCCAGAATCTAATTATCCCCACAGACTGAACCCGAATTACACTCTGTCTAGAATCTAATCTTCCCCACAGATTTAACCCGAATTATGGTCTGTCCAGAATGAAATCTTCGCCACAGATTGAACCCGAATTATACTCTGTCTAGAATCTAATCATCCGCACAGATTGAACCCGAATTATACTCTGTCCAGAATCTAATCTTCCCCACAGATTGAACCGTAATTACACTCTGTCCAGAATCTAATCCTCTCCACAGATTGAATGTGAATTATACTCTGTGCAGAATCTTAGCTTCCCCACAGATTCAACCCCAATTACACTCTGTCCAGAATCTAATCTTCACCAGAGATTAATCCCGAATTACGCTTTGTCCAGAATCTAATCCTACCCACCGATTGAACCCAAATTACGTTTGTCCAGAATGTAATCTTCTTCACAAATTGAACCCCTACTACACTGTACAAAATTTAATCTTCCCCACAGATTGAACCCCAATTACACTGTGTCCAGAATCTAATCTTCCCCACAGATTGAATCCCAATTATGCTCTGTGCAGAATACAAACTTTCCCACAGATTGAACCCCAATTACACTCTGTCCAGAATTTAATCTTCCCGACAGATTGAACCCCAATTACAATGTGTCCAGAATCTAATCATCCCCACAGATTGAACCCCAATTATGTTCTGTCCAGAATCTAATCTTCCCCACAGATTAAACCTGAATTACACTCTGTCCTGAATCTAACCTTCCCCACAGATTTAAACCCAATTGCACTCTGTTCAGAATCTAATATTCTCCACAGATTGAATCCAAATTACACTCTGTCCAGAATGTAATCTTCCCCACAGACTGAACCCGAATTACGCTCTGTCCAGAATGTAATCTTCCCCAGAGATTGAATCCGAATTATACTCTGTCTAGAATCTAATCATACCCACGGATTGAACCCGAATTACAATCTGTCCAGAATCTAATCTACCCCACAGATTGAACCGTAATTACACTCTGTACAAAATCTAATCTTCCCCACAGATTGAACCCCAATTACAATGTATCCAGAATCTAATAGTCCCCACAGATTGAACCGTAATTACACTTTGTCCATAATCAAATCTTCCCCACAGATTGAACCCCAATTACAATCTGTCGAGAATCCAATCTTCCCCACAGATTGAACCCCAATTACACTCTGTCTAGAATCTAATCATCTGCACAGATTGAACCCGAATTATACTCTGTCCAGAATCTAATCTTCCCCACAGATTGAACCGTAATTACACTCTGTCTAGAATCTAATCCTCTCCACAGATTGAACGTGAATTATACTCTGTGCAGAATCTTAGCTTCCCCACAGATTCAACCCAAATTACGGTCAGTCCAGAATCAAATCCTCCCAAACGATTCATCCCAAATTACGCTCTGTCGAGGATCTAATCTTCCTCACAAATTGAACCCCTACTACACTGTACAAAATCTAATCTTCCTCACAGATTGAACCCCAATTACACTGTGTACAGAATCTAATCTTCCCCACAGATTGAACCCGAATTACACTCTGTCCTGAATCTAATCTTCCCCACAGATTGAAACCCAATAGCACTCTGTCCAGAATCTAATATTCTCCACAGATTGAACCCAAATTACACTCTGTACAGAATCTAATCATCCCCACAGATTGAACCCCAACTACACTCTGTCCAGAATCTAATCTTCCTGACAGATTGAACCCCAACTACACTCTGTACAAAATCTAATATTCCCCACAGATTGAACCCCAATTACAATGGTCCAGAATCTAATCTTCCCCACAGATTGAACTGTAATTACACTCTGTCCAGAATCAAATCTGCCCCACAGATTGAACCCCAATTACACTCTGTCCAGAATCTAATCTTCCCCACAGATTGAACTGTAATTTTACTCTGTCCAGAATTAAATGTTCCCCACAGATTGAACCCGAATTATACTCTGTCTAGAATCTAATCATCCCCACAGATTGAACCCGAATTACACTCAGTCCAGAATCTAATCATCTCCACAGATTGAACGTGAATTACACTCTGTCCAGAATGTAATCTTCCCCACAGATTGAATCCCAATTACGCTCTCTCCAGAATGTAATCTTCCCCAGAGATTGAACCCGAATTATACTCTGTCTAGAAAATAATCATCCCCACGGATTGAACCCGAATTACAATCTGTCCAGAATCTAATCTTCCCCAGAGATTGAACCGTAATTACACTCTGTACAAAATCTAATCTTCCCCACAGATTGAACCCCAATTACAATGTATCCAGAATCTAATCGTCCCCAAAGATTGAACCGTAATTACACTTTGTCCATAATCAAATCTTCCCCACAGATTGAACCCCAATTACACTCTGTCGAGAATCTAAACTTCCCCACAGATTGAACGCGAATTACACTCTGTCCAGAATCTTATCTTCCCCACAGTTTGAACCCAAATTACGGTCAGTCCAGAATCTAATCCTCCCAAACGATTGATCCCAAATTACGCTCTGTCGAGGATCTAATCTTCCTCACAAATTGAACCCCTACTACACTGTACAAAATCTAATCTTCCTCACAGATTGAACCCCAATTACACTGTGTCCAGAATCTAATCTTCCCCACAGATTGAATCCCAATTATGCTCTGTGCAGAATACAAACTTTCCCACAGATTGAACCCCAATTACACTCTGTCCAGAATTTAATCTTCCCGACAGATTGAACCCCAATTACAATGTGTCCAGAATCTAATCATCCCCACAGATTGAACCCCAATTATGTTCTGTCCAGAATCTAATCTTCCCCACAGATTAAACCTGAATTACACTCTGTCCTGAATCTAACCTTCCCCACAGATTTAAACCCAATTGCACTCTGTTCAGAATCTAATATTCTCCACAGATTGAATCCAAATTACACTCTGTCCAGAATGTAATCTTCCCCACAGACTGAACCCGAATTACGCTCTGTCCAGAATGTAATCTTCCCCAGAGATTGAATCCGAATTATACTCTGTCTAGAATCTAATCATACCCACGGATTGAACCCGAATTACAATCTGTCCAGAATCTAATCTACCCCACAGATTGAACCGTAATTACACTCTGTACAAAATCTAATCTTCCCCACAGATTGAACCCCAATTACAATGTATCCAGAATCTAATAGTCCCCACAGATTGAACCGTAATTACACTTTGTCCATAATCAAATCTTCCCCACAGATTGAACCCCAATTACAATCTGTCGAGAATCCAATCTTCCCCACAGATTGAACCCCAATTACACTCTGTCTAGAATCTAATCATCTGCACAGATTGAACCCGAATTATACTCTGTCCAGAATCTAATCTTCCCCACAGATTGAACCGTAATTACACTCTGTCTAGAATCTAATCCTCTCCACAGATTGAACGTGAATTATACTCTGTGCAGAATCTTAGCTTCCCCACAGATTCAACCCAAATTACGGTCAGTCCAGAATCAAATCCTCCCAAACGATTCATCCCAAATTACGCTCTGTCGAGGATCTAATCTTCCTCACAAATTGAACCCCTACTACACTGTACAAAATCTAATCTTCCTCACAGATTGAACCCCAATTACACTGTGTACAGAATCTAATCTTCCCCACAGATTGAACCCGAATTACACTCTGTCCTGAATCTAATCTTCCCCACAGATTGAAACCCAATAGCACTCTGTCCAGAATCTAATATTCTCCACAGATTGAACCCAAATTACACTCTGTACAGAATCTAATCATCCCCACAGATTGAACCCCAACTACACTCTGTCCAGAATCTAATCTTCCTGACAGATTGAACCCCAACTACACTCTGTACAAAATCTAATATTCCCCACAGATTGAACCCCAATTACAATGGTCCAGAATCTAATCTTCCCCACAGATTGAACTGTAATTACACTCTGTCCAGAATCAAATCTGCCCCACAGATTGAACCCCAATTACACTCTGTCCAGAATCTAATCTTCCCCACAGATTGAACTGTAATTTTACTCTGTCCAGAATCAAATGTTCCCCACAGATTGAACCCGAATTATACTCTGTCTAGAATCTAATCATCCCCACAGATTGAACCCGAATTACACTCAGTCCAGAATCTAATCATCTCCACAGATTGAACGTGAATTACACTCTGTCCAGAATGTAATCTTCCCCACAGATTGAATCCCAATTACGCTCTCTCCAGAATGTAATCTTCCCCAGAGATTGAACCCGAATTATACTCTGTACAAAATCTAATCTTCCCCACAGATTGAACCCCAATTACAATGTATCCAGAATCTAATCGTCCCCAAAGATTGTACCGTAATTACACTTTGTCCATAATCAAATCTTCCCCACAGATTGAACCCCAATTACACTCTGTCGAGAATCTAAACTTCCCCACAGATTGAACGCGAATTACACTCTGTCCAGAATCTTATCTTC
Source organism: Hemitrygon akajei (assembly GCF_048418815.1). Taxonomy (NCBI): domain Eukaryota; kingdom Metazoa; phylum Chordata; class Chondrichthyes; order Myliobatiformes; family Dasyatidae; genus Hemitrygon; species Hemitrygon akajei. Next base: position 165,780,927 of record NC_133126.1, read on the forward strand.
CCCACAGTTTGAACCCAAATTACGGTCAGTCCAGAATCTAATCCTCCCAAACGATTGATCCCAAATTACGCTCTGTCGAGGATCTAATCTTCCTCACAAATTGAACCCCTACTACACTGTACAAAATCTAATCTTCCTCACAGATTGAACCCCAATTACACTGTGTACAGAATCTAATCTTCCCCACAGATTGAACCCGAATTACACTCTGTCCTGAATCTAATCTTCCCCACAGATTGAAACCCAATAGCACTCTGTCCAGAATCTAATATTCTCCACAGATTGAACCCAAATTACACTCTGTACAGAATCTAATCATCCCCACAGATTGAACCCCAACTACACTCTGTTCAGAATCTAATCTTCCTGACAGATTGAACCCCAACTACACTCTGTACAAAATCTAATATTCCCCACAGATTGAACCCCAATTACAATGGTCCAGAATCTAATCTTCCCCACAGATTGAACTGTAATTACACTCTGTCCAGAATCAAATCTGCCCCACAGATTGAACCCCAATTACACTCTGTCCAGAATCCAATCTCCCCCACTGATTGAACCCGAATTACACTCTGTCCTGAATCTAATCTTCCCCACAGATTGAACCCGAATTATACTCTGTCTAGATTCTAAACTTCCCCACAGATTAAAACCGAAATGCACTCTGTCCAGAATCTAATTATCCCCACAGACTGAACCCGAATTACATTCTGTCTAGAATCTAATCTTCCCAACAGATTGAACCCGATTTACGGTCTGTCCAGAATGAAATCTTCGCCACAGATTGAACCCGAATTATACTCTGTCTAGAATCTAATCATCCGCACAGATTGAACCCGAATTATACTCTGTCCAGAATCTAATCTTCCCCACAGATTGAACCGTAATTACACTCTGTCCAGAATCTAATCCTCTCCACAGATTGAACGTGAATTATACTCTGTGCAGAATCTTAGCTTCCCCACAGATTCAACCCAAATTACGGTCAGTCCAGAATCTAATCCTCCCAAACGATTGATCCCAAATTACGCTCTGTCGAGGATCTAATCTTCCTCACAAATTGAACCCCTACTACACTGTACAAAATCTAATCTTCCTCACAGATTGAACCCCAATTACACTGTGTACAGAATCTAATCTTCCCCACAGATTGAACCCGAATTACACTCTGTCCTGAATCTAATCTTCCCCACAGATTGAAACCCAATAGCACTCTGTCCAGAATCTAATATTCTCCACAGATTGAACCCAAATTACACTCTGTACAGAATCTAATCATCCCCACAGATTGAACCCCAACTACACTCTGTCCAGAATCTAATCTTCCTGACAGATTGAACCCCAACTACACTCTGTACAAAATCTAATATTCCCCACAGATTGAACCCCAATTACAATGGTCCAGAATCTAATCTTCCCCACAGATTGAACTGTAATTACACTCTGTCCAGAATCAAATCTGCCCCACAGATTGAACCCCAATTACACTCTGTCCAGAATCTAATCTTCCCCACAGATTGAACTGTAATTTTACTCTGTCCAGAATCAAATGTTCCCCACAGATTGAACCCGAATTATACTCTGTCTAGAATCTAATCATTCCCACAGATTGAACCCGAATTACACTCAGTCCAGAATCTAATCATCTCCACAGATTGAACGTGAATTACACTCTGTCCAGAATGTATTCTTCCCCACAGATTGAATCCCAATTACGCTCTGTCCAGAATGTAATCTTCCCCAGAGATTGAACCCGAATTATACTCTGTCTAGAAACTAATCATCCCCACGGATTGAACCCGAATTACAATCTGTCCAGAATCTAATCTTCCCCAGAGATTGAACCGTAATTACACTCTGTACAAAATCTAATCTTCCCCACAGATTGAACCACAATTACAATGTATCCAGAATCTAATTGTCCCCAAAGATTGAACCGTAATTACACTTTGTCCATAATCAAATCTTCCCCACAGATTGAACCCCAATTACACTCTGTCGAGAATCTAATCTTCCCCACAGATTGAACGCGAATTACACTCTGTCCAGAATCTTATCTTCCCCACAGTTTGAACCCAAATTACAGTCAGTCCAGAATCTAATCCTCCCAAACGATTGATTCCAAATTACGCTCTGTCGAGGATCTAATCTTCCTCACAAATTGTACCCCTACTACACTGTACAAAATCTAATCTTCCTCACAGATTGGACCCCAATTACACTGTGTACAGAATCTAATCTTCCCCACAGATTGAACCCGAATTACACTCTGTCCTGAATCTAATCTTCCCCACAGATTGAAACCCAATAGCACTCTGTCCAGAATCTAATATTCTCCACAGATTGAACCCAAATTACACTCTGTACAGAATCTAATCATCCCCACAGATTGAACCCCAACTACACTCTGTTCAGAATCTAATCTTCCTGACAGATTGAACCCCAACTACACTCTGTACAAAATCTAATATTCCCCACAGATTGAACCCCAATTACAATGGTCCAGAATCTAATCTTCCCCACAGATTGAACTGTAATTACAATCTGACCAGAATCAAATCTGCCCCACAGATTGAACCCCAATTACACTCTATCCAGAATCCAATCTCCCCCACTGATTGAACCCGAATTACACTCTGTCCTGAATCTAATCTTCCCCACAGATTGAACCCGAATTATACTCTGTCTAGATTCTAAACTTCCCCACAGATTAAAACCGAAATGCACTCTGTCCAGAATCTAATTATCCCCACAGACTGAACCCGAATTACACTCTGTCTAGAATCTAATCTTCCCCACAGATTGAACCCGATTTACGGTCTGTCCAGAATGAAATCTTCGCCACAGGTTGAACCCGAATTATACTCTGTCTAGAATCTAATCATCCGCACAGATTGAACCCGAATTATACTCTGTCCAGAATCTAATCTTCCCCACAGATTGAAACCCAATAGCACTCTGTCCAGAATCTAATATTCTCCACAGATTGAACCCAAATTACACTCTGTACAGAATCTAATATTCTCCACAGATTGAACCCAAATTACACTCTGTACAGAATCTAATCATCCCCACAGATTGAACCCCAACTACACTCTGTCCAGAATCTAATCTTCCTGACAGATTGAACCCCAACTACACTCAGTAGAAAATCTAATATTCCCCACAGATTGAACCCCAATTACAATGGTCCAGAATCTAATCTTCCCCACAGATTGAACTGTAATTACACTCTGTCCAGAATCAAATCTTCCCCACAGTTTGAACCCCAATTACACTCTGTCCAGAATCTAATCTTCCCCACAGATTGAACTGTAATTTTACTCTGTCCAGAATCAAATGTTCCCCACAGATTGATCCCGAATTACACTCTGTCCTGAATCTAATCTTCCCCACAGATTGAACCCGAATTACACTCTGTCCTGAATCTAATCTTCCCCACAGATTGAAACCGAAATGCACTCTGTCCAGAATCTAATTATCCCCACAGACTGAACCCGAATTACACTCTGTCTAGAATCTAATCTTCCCCACAGATTGAACCCGAATTACGGTCTGTCTAGAATGAAATCTTCGCCACAGATTGAACCCGAATTATACTCTGTCTAGAATCTAATCATCCGCACAGATTGAACCCGAATTATACTCTGTCCAGAATCTAATCTTCCCCACAGATTGAACCGTAATTACACTCTGTCCAGAATCTAATCCTCTCCACAGATTGAACGTGAATTATACTCTGTGCAGAATCTTAGCTTCCCCACAGATTCAACCCCAATTACACTCTGTCCAGAATCTAATCTTCACCAGAGATTAATCCCGAATTACGCTCTGTCCAGAATCTAATCTTCCCCACAGATTGAACCCCAATTACAATGTATCCAGAATCTAATCGTCCCCAAAGATTGAACCGTAATTACACTTTGTCCATAATCAAATCTTCCCCACAGATTGAACCCCAATTACACTCTGTCGAGAATCTAATCTTCCCCACAGATTGAACGCGAATTACACTCTGTCCAGAATCTTATCTTCCCCACAGTTTGAACCCAAAGTACAGTCAGTCCAGAATCTAATCCTCCCAAACGATTGATCCCAAATTACGCTCTGTCGAGGATCTAATCTTCCTCACAAATTGAACCCCTACTACACTGTACAAAATCTAATCTTCCTCACAGATTGAACCCCAATTACAATGGTCCAGAATCTAATCTTCCTGACAGATTGAACCCCAACTACACTCTGTACAATATCTAATATTCCCCACAGATTGAACCCCAATTACACTCTGTACAGAATCTAATCATCCCCACAGATTGAACCCCAACTACACTCTGTTCAGAATCTAATCTTCCTGACAGATTGAACCCCAACTACACTCTGTACAATATCTAATATTCCCCACAGATTGAACCCCAATTACAATGGTCCAGAATCTAATCTTCCCCACAGATTGAACTGTAATTACAATCTGTCCAGAATCAAATCTGCCCCACAGATTGAACCCCAATTACACTCTGTCCAGAATCCAATCTCCCCCACTGATTGAACCCGAATTACACTCTGTCCTGAATCTAATCTTCCCCACAGATTGAACCCGAATTATACTCTGTCTAGAGTCTAAACTTCCCCACAGATTAAAACCGAAATGCACTCTGTCCAGAATCTAATTATCCCCACAGACTGAAACCGAATTACACTCTGTCTAGAATCTAATCTTCCCCACAGATTGAACCCGATTTACGGTCTGTCCAGAACGAAATCTTCGCCACAGATTGAACCCGAATTATACTCTGTCTAGAATCTAATCATCCGCACAGATTGAACCCGAATTATACTCTGTCCAGAATCTAATCTTCCCCACAGATTGAAACCCAATAGCACTCTGTCCAGAATCTAATATTCTCCACAGATTGAACCCAAATTACACTCTGTACAGAATCTAATATTCTCCACAGATTGAACCCAAATTACACTCTGTACAGAATCTAATCATCCCTACAGATTGAACCCCAACTACACTCTGTCCAGAATCTAATCTTCCTGACAGATTGAACCCCAACTACACTCTGTAGAAAATCTAATATTCCCCACAGATTGAACCCCAATTACAATGGTCCAGAATCTAATCTTCCCCACAGATTGAACTGTAATTACACTCTGTCCAGAATCAAATCTTCCCCACAGTTTGAACCCCAATTACACTCTGTCCAGAATCTAATCTTCCCCACAGATTGAACTGTAATTTTACTCTGTCCAGAATCAAATGTTCCCCACAGATTGATCCCGAATTACACTCTGTCCTGAATCTAATCTTCCCCACAGATTGAACCCGAATTATACTCTGTCTAGAATCTAAACTTCCCCACAGATTGAAACCGAAATGCACTCTGTCCAGAATCTAATTATCCCCACAGACTGAACCCGAATTACACTCTGTCTAGAATCTAATCTTCCCCACAGATTGAACCCGAATTACGGTCTGTCTAGAATGAAATCTTCCCCACAGATTGAACCCCAATTACACTCTGTCGAGAATCTAAACTTCCCCACAGATTGAACGCGAATTACACTCTGTCCAGAATCTTATCTTCCCCAGAGATTGAACCGTAATTACACTCTGTACAAAATCTAATCTTCCCCACAGATTGAACCCCAATTACAATGTATCCAGAATCTAATCGTCCCCAAAGATTGAACCGTAATTACACTTTGTCCATAATCAAATCTTCCCCACAGATTGAACCCCAATTACACTCTGTCGAGAATCTAAACTTCCCCACAGATTGAACGCGAATTACACTCTGTCCAGAATCTTATCTTCCCCACAGTTTGAACCCAAATTACGGTCAGTCCAGAATCTAATCCTCCCAAACGATTGATCCCAAATTACGCTCTGTCGAGGATCTAATCTTCCTCACAAATTGAACCCCTACTACACTGTACAAAATCTAATCTTCCTCACAGATTGAACCCCAATTACACTGTGTACAGAATCTAATCTTCCCCACAGATTGAACCCGAATTACACTCTGTCCTGAATCTAATCTTCCCCACAGATTGAAACCCAATAGCACTCTGTCCAGAATCTAATATTCTCCACAGATTGAACCCAAATTACACTCTGTACAGAATCTAATCATCCCCACAGATTGAACCCCAACTACACTCTGTTCAGAATCTAATCTTCCTGACAGATTGAACCCCAACTACACTCTGTACAAAATCTAATATTCCCCACAGATTGAACCCCAATTACAATGGTCCAGAATCTAATCTTCCCCACAGATTGAACTGTAATTACACTCTGTCCAGAATCAAATCTGCCCCACAGATTGAACCCCAATTACACTCTGTCCAGAATCCAATCTCCCCCACTGATTGAACCCGAATTACACTCTGTCCTGAATCTAATCTTCCCCACAGATTGAACCCGAATTATACTCTGTCTAGATTCTAAACTTCCCCACAGATTAAAACCGAAATGCACTCTGTCCAGAATCTAATTATCCCCACAGACTGAACCCGAATTACACTCTGTCTAGAATCTAATCTTCCCAACAGATTGAACCCGATTTACGGTCTGTCCAGAATGAAATCTTCGCCACAGATTGAACCCGAATTATACTCTGTCTAGAATCTAATCATCCGCACAGATTGAACCCGAATTATACTCTGTCCAGAATCTAATCTTCCTCACAGATTGAACCGTAATTACACTCTGTCCAGAATCTAATCCTCTCCACAGATTGAACGTGAATTATACTCTGTGCAGAATCTTAGCTTCCCCACAGATTCAACCCAAATTACGGTCAGTCCAGAATCTAATCCTCCCAAACGATTGATCCCAAATTACGCTCTGTCGAGGATCTAATCTTCCTCACAAATTGAACCCCTACTACACTGTACAAAATCTAATCTTCCTCACAGATTGAACCCCAATTACACTGTGTACAGAATCTAATCTTCCCCACAGATTGAACCCGAATTACACTCTGTCCTGAATCTAATCTTCCCCACAGATTGAAACCCAATAGCACTCTGTCCAGAATCTAATATTCTCCACAGATTGAACCCAAATTACACTCTGTACAGAATCTAATCATCCCCACAGATTGAACCCCAACTACACTCTGTCCAGAATCTAATCTTCCTGACAGATTGAACCCCAACTACACTCTGTACAAAATCTAATATTCCCCACAGATTGAACCCCAATTACAATGGTCCAGAATCTAATCTTCCCCACAGATTGAACTGTAATTACACTCTGTCCAGAATCAAATCTGCCCCACAGATTGAACCCCAATTACACTCTGTCCAGAATCTAATCTTCCCCACAGATTGAACTGTAATTTTACTCTGTCCAGAATCAAATGTTCCCCACAGATTGAACCCGAATTATACTCTTTCTAGAATATAATCATCCCCACAGATTGAACCCGAATTACACTCAGTCCAGAATCTAATCATCTCCACAGATTGAACGTGAATTACACTCTGTCCAGAATGTATTCTTCCCCACAGATTGAATCCCAATTACGCTCTGTCCTGAATGTAATCTTCCCCAGAGATTGAACCCGAATTATACTCTGTCTAGAAACTAATCATCCCCACGGATTGAACCCGAATTACAATCTGTCCAGAATCTAATCTTCCCCAGAGATTGAACCGTAATTACACTCTGTACAAAATCTAATCTTCCCCACAGATTGAACCACAATTACAATGTATCCAGAATCTAATCGTCCCCAAAGATTGAACCGTAATTACACTTTGTCCATAATCAAATCTTCCCCACAGATTGAACCCCAATTACACTCTGTCGAGAATCTAATCTTCCCCACAGATTGAACGCGAATTACACTCTGTCCAGAATCTTATCTTCCCCACAGTTTGAACCCAAATTACAGTCAGTCCAGAATCTAATCCTCCCAAACGATTGATTCCAAATTACGCTCTGTCGAGGATCTAATCTTCCTCACAAATTGAACCCCTACTACACTGTACAAAATCTAATCTTCCTCACAGATTGGACCCCAATTACACTGTGTACAGAATCTAATCTTCCCCACAGATTGAACTGTAATTTTACTCTGTCCAGAATCAAATGTTCCCCACAGATTGATCCCGAATTACACTCTGTCCTGAATCTAATCTTCCCCACAGATTGAACCCGAATTACACTCTGTCCTGAATCCAATCTTCCCCACAGATTGAAACCGAAATGCACTCTGTCCAGAATCTAATTATCCCCACAGACTGAACCCGAATTACACTCTGTCTAGAATCTAATCTTCCCCACAGATTGAACCCGAATTACGGTCTGTCTAGAATGAAATCTTCGCCACAGATTGAACCCGAATTATACTCTGTCTAGAATCTAATCATCCGCACAGATTGAACCCGAATTATACTCTGTCCAGAATCTAATCTTCCCCACAGATTGAACCGTAATTACACTCTGTCCAGAATCTAATCCTCTCCACAGATTGAACGTGAATTATACTCTGTGCAGAATCTTAGCTTCCCCACAGATTCAACCCCAATTACACTCTGTCCAGAATCTAATCTTCACCAGAGATTAATCCCGAATTACGCTCTGTCCAGAATCTAATCTTCCCCACAGATTGAACCCCAATTACAATGTATCCAGAATCTAATCGTCCCCAAAGATTGAACCGTAATTACACTTTGTCCATAATCAAATCTTCCCCACAGATTGAACCCCAATTACACTCTGTCGAGAATCTAATCTTCCCCACAGATTGAACGCGAATTACACTCTGTCCAGAATCTTATCTTCCCAACAGTTTGAACCCAAAGTACAGTCAGTCCAGAATCTAATCCTCCCAAACGATTGATCCCAAATTACGCTCTGTCGAGGATCTAATCTTCCTCACAAATTGAACCCCTACTACACTGTACAAAATCGAATCTTCCTCACAGATTGAACCCCAATTACAATGGTCCTGAATCTAATCTTCCCCACAGATTGAACCCGAATTATACTCTGTCTAGATTCTAAACTTCCCCACAGATTAAAACCGAAATGCACTCTGTCCAGAATCTAATTATCCCCACAGACTGAACCCGAATTACACTCTGTCTAGAATCTAATCTTCCCCACAGATTGAACCCGATTTACGGTCTGTCCAGAATGAAATCTTCGCCACAGGTTGAACCCGAATTATACTCTGTCTAGAATCTAATCATCCGCACAGATTGAACCCGAATTATACTCTGTCCAGAATCTAATCTTCCCCACAGATTGAAACCCAATAGCACTCTGTCCAGAATCTAATATTCTCCACAGATTGAACCCAAATTACACTCTGTACAGAATCTAATATTCTCCACAGATTGAACCCAAATTACACTCTGTACAGAATCTAATCATCCCCACAGATTGAACCCCAACTACACTCTGTCCAGAATCTAATCTTCCTGACAGATTGAACCCCAACTACACTCAGTAGAAAATCTAATATTCCCCACAGATTGAACCCCAATTACAATGGTCCAGAATCTAATCTTCCCCACAGATTGAACTGTAATTACACTCTGTCCAGAATCAAATCTTCCCCACAGTTTGAACCCCAATTACACTCTGTCCAGAATCTAATCTTCCCCACAGATTGAACTGTAATTTTACTCTGTCCAGAATCAAATGTTCCCCACAGATTGATCCCGAATTACACTCTGTCCTGAATCTAATCTTCCCCACAGATTGAACCCGAATTACACTCTGTCCTGAATCTAATCTTCCCCACAGATTGAAACCGAAATGCACTCTGTCCAGAATCTAATTATCCCCACAGACTGAACCCGAATTACACTCTGTCTAGAATCTAATCTTCCCCACAGATTGAACCCGAATTACGGTCTGTCTAGAATGAAATCTTCGCCACAGATTGAACCCGAATTATACTCTGTCTAGAATCTAATCATCCGCACAGATTGAACCCGAATTATACTCTGTCCAGAATCTAATCTTCCCCACAGATTGAACCGTAATTACACTCTGTCCAGAATCTAATCCTCTCCACAGATTGAACGTGAATTATACTCTGTGCAGAATCTTAGCTTCCCCACAGATTCAACCCCAATTACACTCTGTCCAGAATCTAATCTTCACCAGAGATTAATCCCGAATTACGCTCTGTCCAGAATCTAATCTTCCCCACAGATTGAACCCCAATTACAATGTATCCAGAATCTAATCGTCCCCAAAGATTGAACCGTAATTACACTTTGTCCATAATCAAATCTTCCCCACAGATTGAACCCCAATTACACTCTGTCGAGAATCTAATCTTCCCCACAGATTGAACGCGAATTACACTCTGTCCAGAATCTTATCTTCCCCACAGTTTGAACCCAAAGTACAGTCAGTCCAGAATCTAATCCTCCCAAACGATTGATCCCAAATTACGCTCTGTCGAGGATCTAATCTTCCTCACAAATTGAACCCCTACTACACTGTACAAAATCTAATCTTCCTCACAGATTGAACCCCAATTACAATGGTCCAGAATCTAATCTTCCTGACAGATTGAACCCCAACTACACTCTGTACAATATCTAATATTCCCCACAGATTGAACCCCAATTACACTCTGTACAGAATCTAATCATCCCCACAGATTGAACCCCAACTACACTCTGTTCAGAATCTAATCTTCCTGACAGATTGAACCCCAACTACACTCTGTACAATATCTAATATTCCCCACAGATTGAACCCCAATTACAATGGTCCAGAATCTAATCTTCCCCACAGATTGAACTGTAATTACAATCTGTCCAGAATCAAATCTGCCCCACAGATTGAACCCCAATTACACTCTGTCCAGAATCCAATCTCCCCCACTGATTGAACCCGAATTACACTCTGTCCTGAATCTAATCTTCCCCACAGATTGAACCCGAATTATACTCTGTCTAGAGTCTAAACTTCCCCACAGATTAAAACCGAAATGCACTCTGTCCAGAATCTAATTATCCCCACAGACTGAAACCGAATTACACTCTGTCTAGAATCTAATCTTCCCCACAGATTGAACCCGATTTACGGTCTGTCCAGAACGAAATCTTCGCCACAGATTGAACCCGAATTATACTCTGTCTAGAATCTAATCATCCGCACAGATTGAACCCGAATTATACTCTGTCCAGAATCTAATCTTCCCCACAGATTGAAACCCAATAGCACTCTGTCCAGAATCTAATATTCTCCACAGATTGAACCCAAATTACACTCTGTACAGAATCTAATATTCTCCACAGATTGAACCCAAATTACACTCTGTACAGAATCTAATCATCCCTACAGATTGAACCCCAACTACACTCTGTCCAGAATCTAATCTTCCTGACAGATTGAACCCCAACTACACTCTGTAGAAAATCTAATATTCCCCACAGATTGAACCCCAATTACAATGGTCCAGAATCTAATCTTCCCCACAGATTGAACTGTAATTACACTCTGTCCAGAATCAAATCTTCCCCACAGTTTGAACCCCAATTACACTCTGTCCAGAATCTAATCTTCCCCACAGATTGAACTGTAATTTTACTCTGTCCAGAATCAAATGTTCCCCACAGATTGATCCCGAATTACACTCTGTCCTGAATCTAATCTTCCCCACAGATTGAACCCGAATTATACTCTGTCTAGAATCTAAACTTCCCCACAGATTGAAACCGAAATGCACTCTGTCCAGAATCTAATTATCCCCACAGACTGAACCCGAATTACACTCTGTCTAGAATCTAATCTTCCCCACAGATTGAACCCGAATTACGGTCTGTCTAGAATGAAATCTTCCCCACAGATTGAACCCCAATTACACTCTGTCGAGAATCTAAACTTCCCCACAGATTGAACGCGAATTACACTCTGTCCAGAATCTTATCTTCCCCAGAGATTGAACCGTAATTACACTCTGTACAAAATCTAATCTTCCCCACAGATTGAACCCCAATTACAATGTATCCAGAATCTAATCGTCCCCAAAGATTGAACCGTAATTACACTTTGTCCATAATCAAATCTTCCCCACAGATTGAACCCCAATTACACTCTGTCGAGAATCTAAACTTCCCCACAGATTGAACGCGAATTACACTCTGTCCAGAATCTTATCTTCCCCACAGTTTGAACCCAAATTACGGTCAGTCCAGAATCTAATCCTCCCAAACGATTGATCCCAAATTACGCTCTGTCGAGGATCTAATCTTCCTCACAAATTGAACCCCTACTACACTGTACAAAATCTAATCTTCCTCACAGATTGAACCCCAATTACACTGTGTACAGAATCTAATCTTCCCCACAGATTGAACCCGAATTACACTCTGTCCTGAATCTAATCTTCCCCACAGATTGAAACCCAATAGCACTCTGTCCAGAATCTAATATTCTCCACAGATTGAACCCAAATTACACTCTGTACAGAATCTAATCATCCCCACAGATTGAACCCCAACTACACTCTGTTCAGAATCTAATCTTCCTGACAGATTGAACCCCAACTACACTCTGTACAAAATCTAATATTCCCCACAGATTGAACCCCAATTACAATGGTCCAGAATCTAATCTTCCCCACAGATTGAACTGTAATTACACTCTGTCCAGAATCAAATCTGCCCCACAGATTGAACCCCAATTACACTCTGTCCAGAATCCAATCTCCCCCACTGATTGAACCCGAATTACACTCTGTCCTGAATCTAATCTTCCCCACAGATTGAACCCGAATTATACTCTGTCTAGATTCTAAACTTCCCCACAGATTAAAACCGAAATGCACTCTGTCCAGAATCTAATTATCCCCACAGACTGAACCCGAATTACACTCTGTCTAGAATCTAATCTTCCCAACAGATTGAACCCGATTTACGGTCTGTCCAGAATGAAATCTTCGCCACAGATTGAACCCGAATTATACTCTGTCTAGAATCTAATCATCCGCACAGATTGAACCCGAATTATACTCTGTCCAGAATCTAATCTTCCTCACAGATTGAACCGTAATTACACTCTGTCCAGAATCTAATCCTCTCCACAGATTGAACGTGAATTATACTCTGTGCAGAATCTTAGCTTCCCCACAGATTCAACCCAAATTACGGTCAGTCCAGAATCTAATCCTCCCAAACGATTGATCCCAAATTACGCTCTGTCGAGGATCTAATCTTCCTCACAAATTGAACCCCTACTACACTGTACAAAATCTAATCTTCCTCACAGATTGAACCCCAATTACACTGTGTACAGAATCTAATCTTCCCCACAGATTGAACCCGAATTACACTCTGTCCTGAATCTAATCTTCCCCACAGATTGAAACCCAATAGCACTCTGTCCAGAATCTAATATTCTCCACAGATTGAACCCAAATTACACTCTGTACAGAATCTAATCATCCCCACAGATTGAACCCCAACTACACTCTGTCCAGAATCTAATCTTCCTGACAGATTGAACCCCAACTACACTCTGTACAAAATCTAATATTCCCCACAGATTGAACCCCAATTACAATGGTCCAGAATCTAATCTTCCCCACAGATTGAACTGTAATTACACTCTGTCCAGAATCAAATCTGCCCCACAGATTGAACCCCAATTACACTCTGTCCAGAATCTAATCTTCCCCACAGATTGAACTGTAATTTTACTCTGTCCAGAATCAAATGTTCCCCACAGATTGAACCCGAATTATACTCTTTCTAGAATATAATCATCCCCACAGATTGAACCCGAATTACACTCAGTCCAGAATCTAATCATCTCCACAGATTGAACGTGAATTACACTCTGTCCAGAATGTATTCTTCCCCACAGATTGAATCCCAATTACGCTCTGTCCTGAATGTAATCTTCCCCAGAGATTGAACCCGAATTATACTCTGTCTAGAAACTAATCATCCCCACGGATTGAACCCGAATTACAATCTGTCCAGAATCTAATCTTCCCCAGAGATTGAACCGTAATTACACTCTGTACAAAATCTAATCTTCCCCACAGATTGAACCACAATTACAATGTATCCAGAATCTAATCGTCCCCAAAGATTGAACCGTAATTACACTTTGTCCATAATCAAATCTTCCCCACAGATTGAACCCCAATTACACTCTGTCGAGAATCTAATCTTCCCCACAGATTGAACGCGAATTACACTCTGTCCAGAATCTTATCTTCCCCACAGTTTGAACCCAAATTACAGTCAGTCCAGAATCTAATCCTCCCAAACGATTGATTCCAAATTACGCTCTGTCGAGGATCTAATCTTCCTCACAAATTGAACCCCTACTACACTGTACAAAATCTAATCTTCCTCACAGATTGGACCCCAATTACACTGTGTACAGAATCTAATCTTCCCCACAGATTGAACTGTAATTTTACTCTGTCCAGAATCAAATGTTCCCCACAGATTGATCCCGAATTACACTCTGTCCTGAATCTAATCTTCCCCACAGATTGAACCCGAATTACACTCTGTCCTGAATCTAATCTTCCCCACAGATTGAAACCGAAATGCACTCTGTCCAGAATCTAATTATCCCCACAGACTGAACCCGAATTACACTCTGTCTAGAATCTAATCTTCCCCACAGATTGAACCCGAATTACGGTCTGTCTAGAATGAAATCTTCGCCACAGATTGAACCCGAATTATACTCTGTCTAGAATCTAATCATCCGCACAGATTGAACCCGAATTATACTCTGTCCAGAATCTAATCTTCCCCACAGATTGAACCGTAATTACACTCTGTCCAGAATCTAATCCTCTCCACAGATTGAACGTGAATTATACTCTGTGCAGAATCTTAGCTTCCCCACAGATTCAACCCCAATTACACTCTGTCCAGAATCTAATCTTCACCAGAGATTAATCCCGAATTACGCTCTGTCCAGAATCTAATCTTCCCCACAGATTGAACCCCAATTACAATGTATCCAGAATCTAATCGTCCCCAAAGATTGAACCGTAATTACACTTTGTCCATAATCAAATCTTCCCCACAGATTGAACCCCAATTACACTCTGTCGAGAATCTAATCTTCCCCACAGATTGAACGCGAATTACACTCTGTCCAGAATCTTATCTTCCCAACAGTTTGAACCCAAAGTACAGTCAGTCCAGAATCTAATCCTCCCAAACGATTGATCCCAAATTACGCTCTGTCGAGGATCTAATCTTCCTCACAAATTGAACCCCTACTACACTGTACAAAATCTAATCTTCCTCACAGATTGAACCCCAATTACAATGGTCCAGAATCTAATCTTCCTGACAGATTGAACCCCAACTACACTCTGTACAATATCTAATATTCCCCACAGATTGAACCCCAATTACACTCTGTACAGAATCTAATCATCCCCACAGATTGAACCCCAACTACACTCTGTTCAGAATCTAATCTTCCTGACAGATTGAACCCCAACTACACTCTGTACAATATCTAATATTCCCCACAGATTGAACCCCAATTACAATGGTCCAGAATCTAATCTTCCCCACAGATTGAACTGTAATTACAATCTGTCCAGAATCAAATCTGCCCCACAGATTGAACCCCAATTACACTCTGTCCAGAATCCAATCTCCCCCACTGATTGAACCCGAATTACACTCTGTCCTGAATCTAATCTTCCCCACAGATTGAACCCGAATTATACTCTGTCTAGAGTCTAAACTTCCCCACAGATTAAAACCGAAATGCACTCTGTCCAGAATCTAATTATCCCCACAGACTGAAACCGAATTACACTCTGTCTAGAATCTAATCTTCCCCACAGATTGAACCCGATTTACGGTCTGTCCAGAACGAAATCTTCGCCACAGATTGAACCCGAATTATACTCTGTCTAGAATCTAATCATCCGCACAGATTGAACCCGAATTATACTCTGTCCAGAATCTAATCTTCCCCACAGATTGAAACCCAATAGCACTCTGTCCAGAATCTAATATTCTCCACAGATTGAACCCAAATTACACTCTGTACAGAATCTAATATTCTCCACAGATTGAACCCAAATTACACTCTGTACAGAATCTAATCATCCCCACAGATTGAACCCCAACTACACTCTGTCCAGAATCTAATCTTCCTGACAGATTGAACCCCAACTACACTCTGTAGAAAATCTAATATTCCCCACAGATTGAACCCCAATTACAATGGTCCAGAATCTAATCTTCCCCACAGATTGAACTGTAATTACACTCTGTCCAGAATCAAATCTTCCCCACAGTTTGAACCCCAATTACACTCTGTCCAGAATCTAATCTTCCCCACAGATTGAACTGTAATTTTACTCTGTCCAGAATCAAATGTTCCCCACAGATTGATCCCGAATTACACTCTGTCCTGAATCTAATCTTCCCCACAGATTGAACCCGAATTATACTCTGTCTAGAATCTAAACTTCCCCACAGATTGAAACCGAAATGCACTCTGTCCAGAATCTAATTATCCCCACAGACTGAACCCGAATTACACTCTGTCTAGAATCTAATCTTCCCCACAGATTGAACCCGAATTACGGTCTGTCTAGAATGAAATCTTCCCCACAGATTGAACCCCAATTACACTCTGTCGAGAATCTAAACTTCCCCACAGATTGAACGCGAATTACACTCTGTCCAGAATCTTATCTTCCCCAGAGATTGAACCGTAATTACACTCTGTACAAAATCTAATCTTCCCCACAGATTGAACCCCAATTACAATGTATCCAGAATCTAATCGTCCCCAAAGATTGAACCGTAATTACACTTTGTCCATAATCAAATCTTCCCCACAGATTGAACCCCAATTACACTCTGTCGAGAATCTAAACTTCCCCACAGATTGAACGCGAATTACACTCTGTCCAGAATCTTATCTTCCCCACAGTTTGAACCCAAATTACGGTCAGTCCAGAATCTAATCCTCCCAAACGATTGATCCCAAATTACGCTCTGTCGAGGATCTAATCTTCCTCACAAATTGAACCCCTACTACACTGTACAAAATCTAATCTTCCTCACAGATTGAACCCCAAATACACTGTGTACAGAATCTAATCTTCCCCACAGATTGAACCCGAATTACACTCTGTCCTGAATCTAATCTTCCCCACAGATTGAAACCCAATAGCACTCTGTCCAGAATCTAATATTCTCCACAGATTGAACCCAAATTACACTCTGTACAGAATCTAATCATCCCCACAGATTGAACCCCAACTACACTCTGTTCAGAATCTAATCTTCCTGACAGATTGAACCCCAACTACACTCTGTACAAAATCTAATATTCCCCACAGATTGAACCCCAATTACAATGGTCCAGAATCTAATCTTCCCCACAGATTGAACTGTAATTACACTCTGTCCAGAATGAAATCTGCCCCACAGATTGAACCCCAATTACACTCTGTCCAGAATCCAATCTCCCCCACTGATTGAACCCGAATTACACTCTGTCCTGAATCTAATCTTCCCCACAGATTGAACCCGAATTATACTCTGTCTAGATTCTAAACTTCCCCACAGATTAAAACCGAAATGCACTCTGTCCAGAATCTAATTATCCCCACAGACTGAACCCGAATTACACTCTGTCTAGAATCTAATCTTCCCAACAGATTGAACCCGATTTACGGTCTGTCCAGAATGAAATCTTCGCCACAGATTGAACCCGAATTATACTCTGTCTAGAATCTAATCATCCGCACAGATTGAACCCGAATTATACTCTGTCCAGAATCTAATCTTCCCCACAGATTGAACCGTAATTACACTCTGTCCAGAATCTAATCCTCTCCACAGATTGAACGTGAATTATACTCTGTGCAGAATCTTAGCTTCCCCACAGATTCAACCCAAATTACGGTCAGTCCAGAATCTAATCCTCCCAAACGATTGATCCCAAATTACGCTCTGTCGAGGATCTAATCTTCCTCACAAATTGAACCCCTACTACACTGTACAAAATCTAATCTTCCTCACAGATTGAACCCCAATTACACTGTGTACAGAATCTAATCTTCCCCACAGATTGAACCCGAATTACACTCTGTCCTGAATCTAATCTTCCCCACAGATTGAAACCCAATAGCACTCTGTGCAGAATCTAATATTCTCCACAGATTGAACCCAAATTACACTCTGTACAGAATCTAATCATCCCCACAGATTGAACCCCAACTACACTCTGTCCAGAATCTAATCTTCCTGACAGATTGAACCCCAACTACACTCTGTACAAAATCTAATATTCCCCACAGATTGAACCCCAATTACAATGGTCCAGAATCTAATCTTCCCCACAGATTGAACTGTAATTACACTCTGTCCAGAATCAAATCTGCCCCACAGATTGAACCCCAATTACACTCTGTCCAGAATCTAATCTTCCCCACAGATTGAACTGTAATTTTACTCTGTCCAGAATCAAATGTTCCCCACAGATTGAACCCGAATTATACTCTGTCTAGAATATAATCATCCCCACAGATTGAACCCGAATTACACTCAGTCCAGAATCTAATCATCTCCACAGATTGAACGTGAATTACACTCTGTCCAGAATGTATTCTTCCCCACAGATTGAATCCCAATTACGCTCTGTCCAGAATGTAATCTTCCCCAGAGATTGAACCCGAATTATACTCTGTCTAGAAACTAATCATCCCCACGGATTGAACCCGAATTACAATCTGTCCAGAATCTAATCTTCCCCAGAGATTGAAACGTAATTACACTCTGTACAAAATCTAATCTTCCCCACAGATTGAACCACAATTACAATGTATCCAGAATCTAATCGTCCCCAAAGATTGAACCGTAATTACACTTTGTCCATAATCAAATCTTCCCCACAGATTGAACCCCAATTACACTCTGTCGAGAATCTAATCTTCCCCACAGATTGAACGCGAATTACACTCTGTCCAGAATCTTATCTTCCCCACAGTTTGAACCCAAATTACAGTCAGTCCAGAATCTAATCCTCCCAAACGATTGATCCCAAATTACGCTCTGTCGAGGATCTAATCTTCCTCACAAATTGAACCCCTACTACACTGTACAAAATCTAATCTTCCTCACAGATTGGACCCCAATTACACTGTGTACAGAATCTAATCTTCCCCACAGATTGAACCCGAATTACACTCTGTCCTGAATCTAATCTTCCCCACAGATTGAAACCCAATAGCACTCTGTCCAGAATCTAATATTCTCCACAGATTGAACCCAAATTACACTCTGTACAGAATCTAATCATCCCCACAGATTGAACCCCAACTACACTCTGTTCAGAATCTAATCTTCCTGACAGATTGAACCCCAACTACACTCTGTACAAAATCTAATATTCCCCACAGATTGAACCCCAATTACAATGGTCCAGAATCTAATCTTCCCCACAGATTGAACTGTAATTACAATCTGACCAGAATCAAATCTGCCCCACAGATTGAACCCCAATTACACTCTGTCCAGAATCCAATCTCCCCCACTGATTGAACCCGAATTACACTCTGTCCTGAATCTAATCTTCCCCACAGATTGAACCCGAATTATACTCTGTCTAGATTCTAAACTTCCCCACAGATTAAAACCGAAATGCACTCTGTCCAGAATCTAATTATCCCCACAGACTGAACCCGAATTACACTCTGTCTAGAATCTAATCTTCCCCACAGATTGAACCCGAATTACGGTCTGTCTAGAATGAAATCTTCGCCACAGATTGAACCCGAATTATACTCTGTCTAGAATCTAATCATCCGCACAGATTGAACCCGAATTATACTCTGTCCAGAATCTAATCTTCCCCACAGATTGAACCGTAATTACACTCTGTCCAGAATCTAATCCTCTCCACAGATTGAACGTGAATTATACTCTGTGCAGAATCTTAGCTTCCCCACAGATTCAACCCCAATTACACTCTGTCCAGAATCTAATCTTCACCAGAGATTAATCCCGAATTACGCTCTGTCCAGAATCTAATCTTCCCCACAGATTGAACCCCAATTACAATGTATCCAGAATCTAATCGTCCCCAAAGATTGAACCGTAATTACACTTTGTCCATAATCAAATCTTCCCCACAGATTGAACCCCAATTACACTCTGTCGAGAATCTAATCTTCCCCACAGATTGAACGCGAATTACACTCTGTCCAGAATCTTATCTTCCCCACAGTTTGAACCCAAATTACAGTCAGTCCAGAATCTAATCCTCCCAAACGATTGATCACAAATTACGCTCTGTCGAGGATCTAATCTTCCTCACAAATTGAACCCCTACTACACTGTACAAAATCTAATCTTCCTCACAGATTGAACCCCAATTACAATGGTCCAGAATCTAATCTTCCTGACAGATTGAACCCCAACTACACTCTGTACAATATCTAATATTCCCCACAGATTGAACCCCAATTACACTCTGTACAGAATCTAATCATCCCCACAGATTGAACCCCAACTACACTCTGTTCAGAATCTAATCTTCCTGACAGATTGAACCCCAACTACACTCTGTACAATATCTAATATTCCCCACAGATTGAACCCCAATTACAATGGTCCAGAATCTAATCTTCCCACAGATTGAACTGTAATTACAATCTGTCCAGAATCAAATCTGCCCCACAGATTGAACCCCAATTACACTCTGTCCAGAATCCAATCTCCCCCACTGATTGAACCCGAATTACACTCTGTCCTGAATCTAATCTTCCCCACAGATTGAACCCGAATTATACTCTGTCTAGAGTCTAAACTTCCCCACAGATTAAAACCGAAATGCACTCTGTCCAGAATCTAATTATCCCCACAGACTGAAACCGAATTACACTCTGTCTAGAATCTAATCTTCCCCACAGATTGAACCCGATTTACGGTCTGTCCAGAATGAAATCTTCGCCACAGATTGAACCCGAATTATACTCTGTCTAGAATCTAATCATCCGCAAAGATTGAACCCGAATTATACTCTGTCCAGAATCTAATCTTCCCCACAGATTGAAACCCAATAGCACTCTGTCCAGAATCTAATATTCTCCACAGATTGAACCAAAATTACACTTTGTACAGAATCTAATATTCTCCACAGATTGAACCCAAATTACACTCTGTACAGAATCTAATCATCCCCACAGATTGAACCCCAACTACACTCTGTCCAGAATCTAATCTTCCTGACAGATTGAACCCCAACTACACTGTACAAAATCTAATCTTCCTCACAGATTGAACCCCAATTACAATGGTCCAGAATCTAATCTTCCTGACAGATTGAACCCCAACTACACTTTGTCCATAATCAAATCTTCCCCACAGATTGAACCCCAATTACACTCTGTCCAGAATCTAATCTTCCCCACAGATTGAAACCCAATAGCACTCTGTCCAGAATCTAATATTCTCCACAGATTGAACCCAAATTACACTCTGTACAGAATCTAATATTCTCCACAGATTGAACCCAAATTATACTCTGTCTAGAATCTAATCATCCGCACAGATTGAACCCGAATTATACTCTGTCCAGAATCTAATCTTCCCCACAGATTGAAACCCAATAGCACTCTGTCCTGAATCTAATCTTCCCCACAGATTGAACCCGAATTACACTCTGTCCTGAATCTAATCTTCCCCACAGATTGAAACCGAAATGCACTCTGTCCAGAATCTAATTATCCCCACAGACTGAACCCGAATTACACTCTGTCTAGAATCTAATCTTCCCCACAGATTGAACCCGAATTACGGTCTGTCTAGAATGAAATCTTCGCCACAGATTGAACCCGAATTATACTCTGTCTAGAATCTAATCATCCGCACAGATTGAACCCGAATTATACTCTGTCCAGAATCTAATCTTCCCCACAGATTGAACCGTAATTACACTCTGTCCAGAATCTAATCCTCTCCACAGATTGAACGTGAATTATACTCTGTGCAGAATCTTAGCTTCCCCACAGATTCAACCCCAATTACACTCTGTCCAGAATCTAATCTTCACCAGAGATTAATCCCGAATTACGCTCTGTCCAGAATCTAATCTTCCCCACAGATTGAACCCCAATTACAATGTATCCAGAATCTAATCGTCCCCAAAGATTGAACCGTAATTACACTTTGTCCATAATCAAATCTTCCCCACAGATTGAACCCCAATTACACTCTGTCGAGAATCTAATCTTCCCCACAGATTGAACGCGAATTACACTCTGTCCAGAATCTTATCTTCCCCACAGTTTGAACCCAAATTACAGTCAGTCCAGAATCTAATCCTCCCAAACGATTGATCACAAATTACGCTCTGTCGAGGATCTAATCTTCCTCACAAATTGAACCCCTACTACACTGTACAAAATCTAATCTTCCTCACAGATTGAACCCCAATTACAATGGTCCAGAATCTAATCTTCCTGACAGATTGAACCCCAACTACACTCTGTACAATATCTAATATTCCCCACAGATTGAACCCCAATTACACTCTGTACAGAATCTAATCATCCCCACAGATTGAACCCCAACTACACTCTGTTCAGAATCTAATCTTCCTGACAGATTGAACCCCAACTACACTCTGTACAATATCTAATATTCCCCACAGATTGAACCCCAATTACAATGGTCCAGAATCTAATCTTCCCCACAGATTGAACTGTAATTACAATCTGTCCAGAATCAAATCTGCCCCACAGATTGAACCCCAATTACACTCTGTCCAGAATCCAATCTCCCCCACTGATTGAACCCGAATTACACTCTGTCCTGAATCTAATCTTCCCCACAGATTGAACCCGAATTATACTCTGTCTAGAGTCTAAACTTCCCCACAGATTAAAACCGAAATGCACTCTGTCCAGAATCTAATTATCCCCACAGACTGAAACCGAATTACACTCTGTCTAGAATCTAATCTTCCCCACAGATTGAACCCGATTTACGGTCTGTCCAGAATGAAATCTTCGCCACAGATTGAACCCGAATTATACTCTGTCTAGAATCTAATCATCCGCACAGATTGAACCCGAATTATACTCTGTCCAGAATCTAATCTTCCCCACAGATTGAAACCCAATAGCACTCTGTCCAGAATCTAATATTCTCCACAGATTGAACCCAAATTACACTCTGTACAGAATCTAATATTCTCCACAGATTGAACCCAAATTACACTCTGTACAGAATCTAATCATCCCCACAGATTGAACCCCAACTACACTCTGTCCAGAATCTAATCTTCCTGACAGATTGAACCCCAACTACACTGTACAAAATCTAATCTTCCTCACAGATTGAACCCCAATTACAATGGTCCAGAATCTAATCTTCCTGACAGATTGAACCCCAACTACACTTTGTCCATAATCAAATCTTCCCCACAGATTGAACCCCAATTACACTCTGTCCAGAATCTAATCTTCCCCACAGATTGAAACCCAATAGCACTCTGTCCAGAATCTAATATTCTCCACAGATTGAACCCAAATTACACTCTGTACAGAATCTAATATTCTCCACAGATTGAACCCAAATTATACTCTGTCTAGAATCTAATCATCCGCACAGATTGAACCCGAATTATACTCTGTCCAGAATCTAATCTTCCCCACAGATTGAAACCCAATAGCACTCTGTCCAGAATCTAATATTCTCCACAGATTGAACCCAAATTACACTCTGTACAGAATCTAATATTCTCCACAGATTGAACCCAAATTACACTCTGTACAGAATCTAATCATCCCCACAGATTGAACCCCAACTACACTCTGTCCAGAATCTAATCTTCCTGACAGATTGAACCCCAACTACACTCAGTAGAAAATCTAATATTCCCCACAGATTGAACCCCAATTACAATGGTCCAGAATCTAATCTTCCCCACAGATTGAACTGTAATTACACTCTGTCCAGAATCAAATCTTCCCCACAGTTTGAACCCCAATTACACTCTGTCCAGAATCTAATCTTCCCCACAGATTGAACTGTAATTTTACTCTGTCCAGAATCAAATGTTCCCCACAGATTGATACCGAATTACACTCTGTCCTGAATCTAATCTTCCCCACAGATTGAACCCGAATTACACTCTGTCCTGAATCTAATCTTCCCCACAGATTGAAACCGAAATGCACTCTGTCCAGAATCTAATTATCCCCACAGACTGAACCCGAATTACACTCTGTCTAGAATCTAATCTTCCCCACAGATTGAACCCGAATTACGGTCTGTCTAGAATGAAATCTTCGCCACAGATTGAACCCGAATTATACTCTGTCTAGAATCTAATCATCCGCACAGATTGAACCCGAATTATACTCTGTCCAGAATCTAATCTTCCCCACAGATTGAACCGTAATTACACTCTGTCCAGAATCTAATCCTCTCCACAGATTGAACGTGAATTATACTCTGTGCAGAATCTTAGCTTCCCCACAGATTCAACCCCAATTACACTCTGTCCAGAATCTAATCTTTACCAGAGATTAATCCCGAATTACGCTCTGTCCAGAATCTAATCTTCCCCACAGATTGAACCCCAATTACAATGTATCCAGAATCTAATCGTCCCCAAAGATTGAACCGTAATTACACTTTGTCCATAATCAAATCTTCCCCACAGATTGAACCCCAATTACACTCTGTCGAGAATCTAATCTTCCCCACAGATTGAACGCGAATTACACTCTGTCCAGAATCTTATCTTCCCCACAGTTTGAACCCAAATTACAGTCAGTCCAGAATCTAATCCTCCCAAACGATTGATCCCAAATTACGCTCTGTCGAGGATCTAATCTTCCTCACAAATTGAACCCCTACTACACTGTACAAAATCTAATCTTCCTCACAGATTGAACCCCAATTACAATGGTCCAGAATCTAATCTTCCTGACAGATTGAACCCCAACTACACTCTGTACAATATCTAATATTCCCCACAGATTGAACCCCAATTACACTCTGTACAGAATCTAATCATCCCCACAGATTGAACCCCAACTACACTCTGTTCAGAATCTAATCTTCCTGACAGATTGAACCCCAACTACACTCTGTACAATATCTAATATTCCCCACAGATTGAACCCCAATTACAATGGTCCAGAATCTAATCTTCCCCACAGATTGAACTGTAATTACAATCTGTCCAGAATCAAATCTGCCCCACAGATTGAACCCCAATTACACTCTGTCCAGAATCCAATCTCCCCCACTGATTGAACCCGAATTACACTCTGTCCTGAATCTAATCTTCCCCACAGATTGAACCCGAATTATACTCTGTCTAGAGTCTAAACTTCCCCACAGATTAAAACCGAAATGCACTCTGTCCAGAATCTAATTATCCCCACAGACTGAAACCGAATTACACTCTGTCTAGAATCTAATCTTCCCCACAGATTGAACCCGATTTACGGTCTGTCCAGAATGAAATCTTCGCCACAGATTGAACCCGAATTATACTCTGTCTAGAATCTAATCATCCGCACAGATTGAACCCGAATTATACTCTGTCCAGAATCTAATCTTCCCCACAGATTGAAACCCAATAGCACTCTGTCCAGAATCTAATATTCTCCACAGATTGAACCCAAATTACACTCTGTACAGAATCTAATATTCTCCACAGATTGAACCCAAATTACACTCTGTACAGAATCTAATCATCCCCACAGATTGAACCCCAACTACACTCTGTCCAGAATCTAATCTTCCTGACAGATTGAACCCCAACTACACTCTGTAGAAAATCTAATATTCCCCACAGATTGAACCCCAATTACAATGGTCCAGAATCTAATCTTCCCCACAGATTGAACTGTAATTACACTCTGTCCAGAATCAAATCTTCCCCACAGTTTGAACCCCAATTACACTCTGTCCAGAATCTAATCTTCCCCACAGATTGAACTGTAATTTTACTCTGTCCAGAATCAAATGTTCCCCACAGATTGATCCCGAATTACACTCTGTCCTGAATCTAATCTTCCCCACAGATTGAACCCGAATTATACTCTGTCTAGAATCTAAACTTCCCCACAGATTGAAACCGAAATGCACTCTGTCCAGAATCTAATTATCCCCACAGACTGAACCCGAATTACACTCTGTCTAGAATCTAATCTTCCCCACAGATTGAACCCGAATTACGGTCTGTCTAGAATGAAATCTTCCCCACAGATTGAACCCCAATTACACTCTGTCGAGAATCTAAACTTCCCCACAGATTGAACGCGAATTACACTCTGTCCAGAATCTTATCTTCCCCACAGTTTGAACCCAAATTACGGTCAGTCCAGAATCTAATCCTCCCAAACGATTGATCCCAAATTACGCTCTGTCGAGGATCTAATCTTCCTCACAAATTGAACCCCTACTACACTGTACAAAATCTAATCTTCCTCACAGATTGAACCCCAATTACACTGTGTACAGAATCTAATCTTCCCCACAGATTGAACCCGAATTACACTCTGTCCTGAATCTAATCTTCCCCACAGATTGAAACCCAATAGCACTCTGTCCAGAATCTAATATTCTCCACAGATTGAACCCAAATTACACTCTGTACAGAATCTAATCATCCCCACAGATTGAACCCCAATTACACTCTGTTCAGAATCTAATCTTCCTGACAGATTGAACCCCAACTACACTCTGTACAAAATCTAATATTCCCCACAGATTGAACCCCAATTACAATGGTCCAGAATCTAATCTTCCCCACAGATTGAACTGTAATTACACTCTGTCCAGAATCAAATCTGCCCCACAGATTGAACCCCAATTACACTCTGTCCAGAATCCAATCTCCCCCACTGATTGAACCCGAATTACACTCTGTCCTGAATCTAATCTTCCCCACAGATTGAACCCGAATTATACTCTGTCTAGATTCTAAACTTCCCCACAGATTAAAACCGAAATGCACTCTGTCCAGAATCTAATTATCCCCACAGACTGAACCCGAATTACACTCTGTCTAGAATCTAATCTTCCCAAAAAATTGAACCCGATTTACGGTCTGTCCAGAATGAAATCTTCGCCACAGATTGAACCCGAATTATACTCTGTCTAGAATCTAATCATCCGCACAGATTGAACCCGAATTATACTCTGTCCAGAATCTAATCTTCCCCACAGATTGAACCGTAATTACACTCTGTCCAGAATCTAATATTCTCCACAGATTGAACCCAAATTACACTCTGTACAGAATCTAATCATCCCCACAGATTGAACCCCAACTACACTCTGTCCAGAATCTAATCTTCCTGACAGATTGAACCCCAACTACACTCTGTACAAAATCTAATATTCCCCACAGATTGAACCCCAATTACAATGGTCCAGAATCTAATCTTCCCCACAGATTGAACTGTAATTACACTCTGTCCAGAATCAAATCTGCCCCACAGATTGAACCCCAATTACACTCTGTCCAGAATCTAATCTTCCCCACAGATTGAACTGTAATTTTACTCTGTCCAGAATCAAATGTTCCCCACAGATTGAACCCGAATTATACTCTGTCTAGAATATAATCATCCCCACAGATTGAACCCGAATTACACTCAGTCCAGAATCTAATCATCTCCACAGATTGAACGTGAATTACACTCTGTCCAGAATGTATTCTTCCCCACAGATTGAATCCCAATTACGCTCTGTCCAGAATGTAATCTTCCCCAGAGATTGAACCCGAATTATACTCTGTCTAGAAACTAATCATCCCCACGGATTGAACCCGAATTACAATCTGTCCAGAATCTAATCTTCCCCAGAGATTGAACCCGAATTATACTCTGTATAGAATCTAAACTTCCCCACAGATTGAACCCGAAATGCACTCTGTCCAGAATCTAATTATCCCCACAGACTGAACCCGAATTACACTCTGTCTAGAATCTAATCTTCCCCACAGATTGAACCCGAATTACGGTCTGTCTAGAATGAAATCTTCGCCACAGATTGAACCCGAATTATACTCTGTCTAGAATCTAATCATCCGCACAGATTGAACCCGAATTATACTCTGTCCAGAATCTAATCTTCCCCACAGATTGAACCGTAATTACACTCTGTCCAGAATCTAATCCTCTCCACAGATTGAACGTGAATTATACTCTGTGCAGAATCTTAGCTTCCCCACAGATTCAACCCCAATTACACTCTGTCCAGAATCTAATCTTCACCAGAGATTAATCCCGAATTACGCTCTGTCCAGAATCTAATCTTCCCCACAGATTGAACCCCAATTACAATGTATCCAGAATCTAATCGTCCCCAAAGATTGAACCGTAATTACACTTTGTCCATAATCAAATCTTCCCCACAGATTGAACCCCAATTACACTCTGTCGAGAATCTAATCTTCCCCACAGATTGAACGCGAATTACACTCTGTCCAGAATCTTACCTTCCCCACAGTTTGAACCCAAATTACAGTCAGTCCAGAATCTAATCCTCCCAAACGATTGATCCCAAATTACGCTCTGTCGAGGATCTAATCTTCCTCACAAATTGAACCTCTACTACACTGTACAAAATCTAATCTTCCTCACAGATTGAACCCCAATTACAATGGTCCAGAATCTAATCTTCCTGACAGATTGAACCCCAACTACACTCTGTACAATATCTAATATTCCCCACAGATTGAACCCCAATTACACTCTGTACAGAATCTAATCATCCCCACAGATTGAACCCCAACTACACTCTGTTCAGAATCTAATCTTCCTGACAGATTGAACCCCAACTACACTCTGTACAATATCTAATATTCCCCACAGATTGAACCCCAATTACAATGGTCCAGAATCTAATCTTCCCCACAGATTGAACTGTAATTACAATCTGTCCAGAATCAAATCTGCCCCACAGATTGAACCCCAATTACACTCTGTCCAGAATCCAATCTCCCCCACTGATTGAACCCGAATTACACTCTGTCCTGAATCTAATCTTCGCCACAGATTGAACCCGAATTATACTCTGTCTAGAATCTAATCATCCGCACAGATTGAACCCGAATTATACTCTGTCCAGAATCTAATCTTCCCCACAGATTGAAACCCAATAGCACTCTGTCCAGAATCTAATATTCTCCACAGATTGAACCCAAATTACACTCTGTACAGAATCTAATATTCTCCACAGATTGAACCCAAATTACACTCTGTACAGAATCTAATCATCCCCACAGATTGAACCCCAACTACACTCTGTCCAGAATCTAATATTCCCCACAGATTGAACCCCAATTACAATGGTCCAGAATCTAATCTTCCCCACAGATTGAACTGTAATTACACTCTGTCCAGAATCAAATCTTCCCCACAGTTTGAACCCCAATTACACTCTGTCCAGAATCTAATCTTCCCCACAGATTGAACTGTAATTTTACTCTGTCCAGAATCAAATGTTCCCCACAGATTGATCCCGAATTACACTCTGTCCTGAATCTAATCTTCCCCACAGATTGAACCCGAATTATACTCTGTCTAGAATCTAAACTTCCCCACAGATTGAAACCGAAATGCACTCTGTCCAGAATCTAATTATCCCCACAGACTG
Organism: Hemitrygon akajei; assembly: GCF_048418815.1. Classification (NCBI taxonomy): domain Eukaryota; kingdom Metazoa; phylum Chordata; class Chondrichthyes; order Myliobatiformes; family Dasyatidae; genus Hemitrygon; species Hemitrygon akajei. The sequence continues at coordinate 165,810,570 of NC_133126.1, forward strand.
AACCCGAATTACACTCTGTCTAGAATCTAATCTTCCCCACAGATTGAACCCGAATTACGGTCTGTCTAGAATGAAATCTTCGCCACAGATTGAACCCGAATTATACTCTGTCTAGAATCTAATCATCCGCACAGATTGAACCCAAATTATACTCTGTCCAGAATCTAATCTTCCCCACAGATTGAACCGTAATTACACTCTGTCCAGAATCTAATCCTCTCCACAGATTGAACGTGAATTATACTCTGTGCAGAATCTTAGCTTCCCCACAGATTCAACCCCAATTACACTCTGTCCAGAATCTAATCTTCACCAGAGATTAATCCCGAATTACGCTCTGTCCAGAATCTAATCCTACCCACCGATTGAACCCAAATTACGTCTGTCCAGAATGTAATCTTCCTCACAAATTGAACCCCTACTCCACTGTACAAAATTTAATCTTCCCCACAGATTGAACCCCAATTACACTGTGTCCAGAATCTAATCTTCCCCACAGATTGAATCCCAATTATGCTCTGTGCAGAATACAAACTTCCCCACAGATTGAACCCCAATTACAGTCTGTCCAGAATCTAATCTACCTGACAGATTGAACCCCAACTACACTCTGTACAAAATCTAATCTTCCCCACAGATTGAACCCCAATTACAATGTGTCCAGAATTTAATCTTCCCCACAGATTGAACCCCAATTACACAGTGTCCAAAATCTAAACATCCCCACAGATTGAACACAAATTATGTTCTGTCCAGAATCTAATCTTCCCCACAGATTAAACCTGAATTACACTCTGTCCTGAATCTAACCTTCCACACAGATTGAAACACAATTGCACTCTGTTCAGAATCTAATATTCTCCACAGATTGAACCCAAATTACACTCTGTCCAGAATGTAATCTTCCCCACAGACTGAACCCGAATTACGCTCTGTCTAGAATCTAATCATTCCCACGGATTGAACCTGAATTACAATCTGTCCAGAATCTAATCTACCCCACAGATTGAACCGTAATTACACTCTGTACAAAATCTAATCTTCCCCACAGATTGAACAGCAATTACAATGTATCCAGATCTAATCGTCCCCACAGATTGAACCGTAATTACACTTTGTCCATAATCAAATCTTCCCCACAGATTGAACCCCATTTACACTCTGTCGAGGAACTAATCTTCCTCACAAATTGAACCCCTACTACACTGTACAAAATCTAATTTTCCTCACAGATTGAACCCCAATTACACTGTGTACAGAATGTAATCTTCCCCACAGATTGAACCCGAATTACACTCTGTCCTGAATCTAATCTTCCCCACAGATTGAAACCCAATAGCACTCTGTCCAGAATCTAATATTCTCCACAGATTGAACCCAAATTACACTCTGTACAGAATCTAATCATCTCCACAGATTGAACCCCAACTACACTCCGTCCAGAATCTAAACTTCCTGACAGATTGAACCCCAACTACACTCTGTACAAAATCTAATATTCCCCACAGATTGAACCCCAATTACAATGGTCCAGAATCTAATCTTCCCCACAGATCGAACTGTAATTTTACTCTGTCCAGAATCAAATGTTCCCCGCAGATTGAACCCGAATTACAGTCTGTCCAGAATCTAATCTTCCCCACAGACTGAACCGTAATTACACTCTGTCCAGAGTCTAATCCTCCCCACAGATTGAACGTGAATTACACTGTGTCCAGAATGTAATCTTCGCCACAGATTGAACCCCATTTAGGCTATGTCCAGAATCCAATCTCCCCCACTGATTGAACCCGAATTACACTCTGTCCTGAATCTAATCTTCCCCACAGATTGAACCCAAATTATACTCTGTCTAGAATCTAAACTTCCCCACAGATTGAAACCGAAATGCACTCTGTCCAGAATCTAATTATCCCCACAGACTGAACCCGAATTACACTCTGTCTAGAATCTAATCTTCCCCACAGATTTAACCCGAATTACGGTCTGTCCAGAATGAAATCTTCGCCACAGATTGAACCCGAATTATACTCTGTCTAGAATCAAATCATCCGCACAGATTGAACCCGAATTATACTCTGTCCAGAATCTAATCTTCCCCACAGATTGAACCGTAATTACACTCTGTCCAGAATCTAATCCTCTCCACAGATTGAACGTGAATTATACTCTGTGCAGTATCTTAGCTTCCCCACAGATTCAACCCCAATTACACTCTGTCCAGAATCTAATCTTCACCAGAGATTAATCCCGAATTACGCTCTGTCCGCAATCTAATCCTACCCACCGATTGAACCCAAATTACGTCTGTCCAGAATGGAATCTTCCTCACAAATTGAACCCCTACTACACTGTACAAAATTTAATCTTCCCCACAGATTGAACCCCAATTACACTGTGTCCAGAATCTAATCTTCCCCACAGATTGAAATCAAATTACGCTCTGTCCAGAATACAAACTTCCCCACAGATTGAACCCCAATTACACTCTGTCCAGAATCTAATCTTCCTGACAGATTGAACCCCAACTACACTCTGTACAAAATCTAATCTTCCCCACAGATTGAACCCCAATTACAATGTGTCCAGAATTTAATCTTCCCCACAGATTGAACCCCAATTACGCACTGTCCAGAATCTAATCATCCCCACAGATTGAACCCCAATTAGATTCTGTCCAGAATCTAATCTTCCCCACAGATTAAACCTGAATTACACTCTGTCCTGAATCAAATCTTCCCCACAGTTTGAACCCCAATTACACTCTGTCCAGAATCCAATCTCCCCCACTGACTGATCCCGAATTATACTCTGTCTAGAATCTAAACTTCCCCACAGATTGAAACCGAAATGCACTCTGTCCAGAATCTAATTATCCCCACAGACTGAACCCGAATTACAATGGTCCAGAATCTAATCTTCCCCACAGATCGAACTGTAATTACACTCTGTCCAGAATCAAATCTTCCCCACAGATTGAACCCCAATTACACTCTGTCCAGAATCTAATCTTCCCCACAGATTGAACTGTAATTTTACTCTGTCCAGAATCAAATCTTCCCCACAGATTGAACCCGAAATATACTCTGTCTAGAATCTAATCATCCCCACAGATTGAACCTGAATTACACTCAGTCCAGAATCTAATCATCCCCACAGATTGAACCCGAATTACACTCTGTCCAGAATCTAATCTTCCCCACAGACTGAACCGTAATTACACTCTGTCCAGAGTCTAATCCTCCCCACAGATTGAACGTGAATTACACTGTGTCCAGAATGTAATCTTCCCCACAGATTGAACCCCATTTAGGCTCTGTCCAGAATCCAATCTCCCCCACTGATTGAACCCGAATTACACTCTGTCCTGAATCTAATCTTCCCCACAGATTGAACCCAAATTATACTCTGTCTAGAATCTAAACTTCTCCACAGATTGAAACCGAAATGCACTCTGTCCAGAATCTAATTATCCCCACAGATTGAACCCGAATTACACTATGTCTAGAATCTAATCTTCCCCACAGATTTAACCCGAATTACGGTCTGTCCAGAATGAAATCTTCGCCACAGATTGAACCCGAATTATACTCTGTCTAGAATCTAATCATCCGCACAGATTGAACCCGAATTATACTCTGTCCAGAATCTAATCTTCCCCACAGATTGAACCGTAATTACACTCTGTCCAGAATCTAATCCTCTCCACAGATTGAACGTGAATTATACTCTGTGCAGAATCTTAGCTTCCCCACAGATTCAACCCCAATTACACTCTGTCCAGAATCTAATCTTCACCACAGATTAATCACGAATTACGCTCTGTCCAGAATCTAATCCTACCCACCGATTGAACCCAAATTACGTCTGTCCAGAATGTAATCTTCCTCACAAATTGAACCCCTACCACACTGTACAAAAGTTAATCTTCCCCACAGATTGAACCCCAATTACACTGTGTCCAGAATCTAATCTTCCCCACAGATCGAACTGTAATTACACTCTGTCCAGAATCAAATCTTCCCCACAGATTGAACCCCAATTACACTCTGTCCAGAATCTAATCTTCCCCACAGATTGAACTGTAATTTTACTCTGTCCAGAATCAAATCTTCCCCACAGATTGAACCCGAAATATACTCTGTCTAGAATCTAATCATCCCCACAGATTGAACCTGAATTACACTCAGTCCAGAATCTAATCATCCCTACAGATTGAACCCGAATTACACTCTGTCCAGAATCTAATCTTCCCCACAGACTGAACCGTAATTACACTCTGTCCAGAGTCTAATCCTCCCCACAGATTGAACGTGAATTACACTGTGTCCAGAATGTAATCTTCCCCACAGATTGAACCCCATTTAGGCTCTGTCCAGAATCCAATCTCCCCCACTGATTGAACCCGAATTACACTCTGTCCTGAATCTAATCTTCCCCACAGATTGAACCCAAATTATACTCTGTCTAGAATCTAAACTTCTCCACAGATTGAAACCGAAATGCACTCTGTCCAGAATCTAATTATCCCCACAGACTGAACCCGAATTACACTCTGTCTAGAATCTAATCTTCCCCACAGATTGAACCCGAATTACGGTCTGTCTAGAATGAAATCTTCGCCACAGATTGAACCCGAATTATACTCTGTCTAGAATCTAATCATCCGCACAGATTGAACCCAAATTATACTCTGTCCAGAATCTAATCTTCCCCACAGATTGAACCGTAATTACACTCTGTCCAGAATCTAATCCTCTCCACAGATTGAACGTGAATTATACTCTGTGCAGAATCTTAGCTTCCCCACAGATTCAACCCCAATTACACTCTGTCCAGAATCTAATCTTCACCAGAGATTAATCCCGAATTACGCTCTGTCCAGAATCTAATCCTACCCACCGATTGAACCCAAATTACGTCTGTCCAGAATGTAATCTTCCTCACAAATTGAACCCCTACTCCACTGTACAAAATTTAATCTTCCCCACAGATTGAACCCCAATTACACTGTGTCCAGAATCTAATCTTCCCCACAGATTGAATCCCAATTATGCTCTGTGCAGAATACAAACTTCCCCACAGATTGAACCCCAATTACAGTCTGTCCAGAATCTAATCTACCTGACAGATTGAACCCCAACTACACTCTGTACAAAATCTAATCTTCCCCACAGATTGAACCCCAATTACAATGTGTCCAGAATTTAATCTTCCCCACAGATTGAACCCCAATTACACAGTGTCCAAAATCTAAACATCCCCACAGATTGAACACAAATTATGTTCTGTCCAGAATCTAATCTTCCCCACAGATTAAACCTGAATTACACTCTGTCCTGAATCTAACCTTCCACACAGATTGAAACACAATTGCACTCTGTTCAGAATCTAATATTCTCCACAGATTGAACCCAAATTACACTCTGTCCAGAATGTAATCTTCCCCACAGACTGAACCCGAATTACGCTCTGTCTAGAATCTAATCATTCCCACGGATTGAACCTGAATTACAATCTGTCCAGAATCTAATCTACCCCACAGATTGAACCGTAATTACACTCTGTACAAAATCTAATCTTCCCCACAGATTGAACAGCAATTACAATGTATCCAGATCTAATCGTCCCCACAGATTGAACCGTAATTACACTTTGTCCATAATCAAATCTTCCCCACAGATTGAACCCCATTTACACTCTGTCGAGGAACTAATCTTCCTCACAAATTGAACCCCTACTACACTGTACAAAATCTAATTTTCCTCACAGATTGAACCCCAATTACACTGTGTACAGAATGTAATCTTCCCCACAGATTGAACCCGAATTACACTCTGTCCTGAATCTAATCTTCCCCACAGATTGAAACCCAATAGCACTCTGTCCAGAATCTAATATTCTCCACAGATTGAACCCAAATTACACTCTGTACAGAATCTAATCATCTCCACAGATTGAACCCCAACTACACTCCGTCCAGAATCTAAACTTCCTGACAGATTGAACCCCAACTACACTCTGTACAAAATCTAATATTCCCCACAGATTGAACCCCAATTACAATGGTCCAGAATCTAATCTTCCCCACAGATCGAACTGTAATTTTACTCTGTCCAGAATCAAATGTTCCCCGCAGATTGAACCCGAATTACAGTCTGTCCAGAATCTAATCTTCCCCACAGACTGAACCGTAATTACACTCTGTCCAGAGTCTAATCCTCCCCACAGATTGAACGTGAATTACACTGTGTCCAGAATGTAATCTTCGCCACAGATTGAACCCCATTTAGGCTATGTCCAGAATCCAATCTCCCCCACTGATTGAACCCGAATTACACTCTGTCCTGAATCTAATCTTCCCCACAGTTTGAACCCAAATTATACTCTGTCTAGAATCTAAACTTCCCCACAGATTGAAACCGAAATGCACTCTGTCCAGAATCTAATTATCCCCACAGACTGAACCCGAATTACACTCTGTCTAGAATCTAATCTTCCCCACAGATTTAACCCGAATTACGGTCTGTCCAGAATGAAATCTTCGCCACAGATTGAACCCGAATTATACTCTGTCTAGAATCAAATCATCCGCACAGATTGAACCCGAATTATACTCTGTCCAGAATCTAATCTTCCCCACAGATTGAACCGTAATTACACTCTGTCCAGAATCTAATCCTCTCCACAGATTGAACGTGAATTATACTCTGTGCAGTATCTTAGCTTCCCCACAGATTCAACCCCAATTACACTCTGTCCAGAATCTAATCTTCACCAGAGATTAATCCCGAATTACGCTCTGTCCGCAATCTAATCCTACCCACCGATTGAACCCAAATTACGTCTGTCCAGAATGGAATCTTCCTCACAAATTGAACCCCTACTACACTGTACAAAATTTAATCTTCCCCACAGATTGAACCCCAATTACACTGTGTCCAGAATCTAATCTTCCCCACAGATTGAAATCAAATTACGCTCTGTCCAGAATACAAACTTCCCCACAGATTGAACCCCAATTACACTCTGTCCAGAATCTAATCTTCCTGACAGATTGAACCCCAACTACACTCTGTACAAAATCTAATCTTCCCCACAGATTGAACCCCAATTACAATGTGTCCAGAATTTAATCTTCCCCACAGATTGAACCCCAATTACGCACTGTCCAGAATCTAATCATCCCCACAGATTGAACCCCATTTAGATTCTGTCCAGAATCTAATCTTCCCCACAGATTAAACCTGAATTACACTCTGTCCTGAATCAAATCTTCCCCACAGTTTGAACCCCAATTACACTCTGTCCAGAATCCAATCTCCCCCACTGACTGATCCCGAATTATACTCTGTCTAGAATCTAAACTTCCCCACAGATTGAAACCGAAATGCACTCTGTCCAGAATCTAATTATCCCCACAGACTGAACCCGAATTACAATGGTCCAGAATCTAATCTTCCCCACAGATCGAACTGTAATTACACTCTGTCCAGAATCAAATCTTCCCCACAGATTGAACCCCAATTACACTCTGTCCAGAATCTAATCTTCCCCACAGATTGAACTGTAATTTTACTCTGTCCAGAATCAAATCTTCCCCACAGATTGAACCCGAAATATACTCTGTCTAGAATCTAATCATCCCCACAGATTGAACCTGAATTACACTCAGTCCAGAATCTAATCATCCCCACAGATTGAACCCGAATTACACTCTGTCCAGAATCTAATCTTCCCCACAGACTGAACCGTAATTACACTCTGTCCAGAGTCTAATCCTCCCCACAGATTGAACGTGAATTACACTGTGTCCAGAATGTAATCTTCCCCACAGATTGAACCCCATTTAGGCTCTGTCCAGAATCCAATCTCCCCCACTGATTGAACCCGAATTACACTCTGTCCTGAATCTAATCTTCCCCACAGATTGAACCCAAATTATACTCTGTCTAGAATCTAAACTTCTCCACAGATTGAAACCGAAATGCACTCTGTCCAGAATCTAATTATCCCCACAGATTGAACCCGAATTACACTATGTCTAGAATCTAATCTTCCCCACAGATTTAACCCGAATTACGGTCTGTCCAGAATGAAATCTTCGCCACAGATTGAACCCGAATTATACTCTGTCTAGAATCTAATCATCCGCACAGATTGAACCCGAATTATACTCTGTCCAGAATCTAATCTTCCCCACAGATTGAACCGTAATTACACTCTGTCCAGAATCTAATCCTCTCCACAGATTGAACGTGAATTATACTCTGTGCAGAATCTTAGCTTCCCCACAGATTCAACCCCAATTACACTCTGTCCAGAATCTAATCTTCACCACAGATTAATCACGAATTACGCTCTGTCCAGAATCTAATCCTACCCACCGATTGAACCCAAATTACGTCTGTCCAGAATGTAATCTTCCTCACAAATTGAACCCCTACCACACTGTACAAAAGTTAATCTTCCCCACAGATTGAACCCCAATTACACTGTGTCCAGAATCTAATCTTCCCCACAGATCGAACTGTAATTACACTCTGTCCAGAATCAAATCTTCCCCACAGATTGAACCCCAATTACACTCTGTCCAGAATCTAATCTTCCCCACAGATTGAACTGTAATTTTACTCTGTCCAGAATCAAATCTTCCCCACAGATTGAACCCGAAATATACTCTGTCTAGAATCTAATCATCCCCACAGATTGAACCTGAATTACACTCAGTCCAGAATCTAATCATCCCTACAGATTGAACCCGAATTACACTCTGTCCAGAATCTAATCTTCCCCACAGACTAAACCGTAATTACACTCTGTCCAGAGTCTAATCCTCCCCACAGATTGAACGTGAATTACACTGTGTCCAGGATGTAATCTTCCCCACAGATTGAACCCCATTTAGGCTCTGTCCAGAATCCAACCTCCCCCACTGATTGAACCCGAATTACACTCTGTCCTGAATCTAATCTTCCCCACAGATTGAACCCAAATTATACTCTGTCTAGAATCTAAACTTCTCCACAGATTGAAACCGAAATGCACTCTGTCCAGAATCTAATTATCCCCACAGATTGAACCCGAATTACACTATGTCTAGAATCTAATCTTCCCCACAGATTTAACCCGAATTACGGTCTGTCCAGAATGAAATCTTCGCCACAGATTGAACCCGAATTATACTCTGTCTAGAATCTAATCATCCGCACAGATTGAACCCGAATTATACTCTGTCCAGAATCTAATCTTCCCCACAGATTGAACCGTAATTACACTCTGTCCAGAATCTAATCCTCTCCACAGATTGAACGTGAATTATACTCTGTGCAGAATCTTAGCTTCCCCACAGATTCAACCCCAATTACACTCTGTCCAGAATCTAATCTTCACCAGAGATTAATCACGAATTACGCTCTGTCCAGAATCTAATCCTACCCACCGATTGAACCCAAATTACGTCTGTCCAGAATGTAATCTTCCTCACAAATTGAACCCCTACCACACTGTACAAAAGTTAATCTTCCCCACAGATTGAACCCCAATTACACTGTGTCCAGAATCTAATCTTCCCCACAGATTGAATCTCAATTATGCTCTGTGCAGAATACAAACTTCCCCACAGATTGAACCCCAATTACACTCTGTACAAAATCTAATCTTCCCCACAGATTGAACCCCAATTACAATGTGTCCAGAATTTAATCTTCCCCACAGATTGAACCCCAATTACGCACTGTCCAGAATATAATCATCCCCACAGATTGAACCCCAATTATGTTCTGTCCAGAATCTAATCTTCCCCACAGATTAAACCTGAATTACACTCTGTCCTGAATCAAATCTTCCCCACAGTTTGAACCCCAATTACACTCTGTCCAGAATCTAATCTTCCCCACAGATTGAACTGTAATTTTACTCTGTCCAAAATCAAATGTTCCCCACAGATTGAACCCGAATTATACTCTGTCTAGAATCTAATCATCCCCACAGATTGAACCCGAATTACACTCAGTTCACAATCTAATCATCCCCACAGATTGAACGTGAATTACACTGTGTCCAGAATGTAATCTTCGCCACAGATTGAACCCCATTTAGGCTATGTCCAGAATCCAATCTCCCCCACTGATTGAACCCGAATTACACTCTGTCCTGAATCTAATCTTCCCCACAGTTTGAACCCAAATTATACTCTGTCTAGAATCTAAACTTCCCCACAGATTGAAACCGAAATGCACTCTGTCCAGAATCTAATTATCCCCACAGACTGAACCCGAATTACACTCTGTCTAGAATCTAATCTTCCCCACAGATTTAACCCGAATTACGGTCTGTCCAGAATGAAATCTTCGCCACAGATTGAACCCGAATTATACTCTGTCTAGAATCAAATCATCCGCACAGATTGAACCCGAATTATACTCTGTCCAGAATCTAATCTTCCCCACAGATTGAACCGTAATTACACTCTGTCCAGAATCTAATCCTCTCCACAGATTGAACGTGAATTATACTCTGTGCAGTATCTTAGCTTCCCCACAGATTCAACCCCAATTACACTCTGTCCAGAATCTAATCTTCACCAGAGATTAATCCCGAATTACGCTCTGTCCGCAATCTAATCCTACCCACCGATTGAACCCAAATTACGTCTGTCCAGAATGGAATCTTCCTCACAAATTGAACCCCTACTACACTGTACAAAATTTAATCTTCCCCACAGATTGAACCCCAATTACACTGTGTCCAGAATCTAATCTTCCCCACAGATTGAAATCAAATTACGCTCTGTCCAGAATACAAACTTCCCCACAGATTGAACCCCAATTACACTCTGTCCAGAATCTAATCTTCCTGACAGATTGAACCCCAACTACACTCTGTACAAAATCTAATCTTCCCCACAGATTGAACCCCAATTACAATGTGTCCAGAATTTAATCTTCCCCACAGATTGAACCCCAATTACGCACTGTCCAGAATCTAATCATCCCCACAGATTGAACCCCATTTAGATTCTGTCCAGAATCTAATCTTCCCCACAGATTAAACCTGAATTACACTCTGTCCTGAATCAAATCTTCCCCACAGTTTGAACCCCAATTACACTCTGTCCAGAATCCAATCTCCCCCACTGACTGATCCCGAATTATACTCTGTCTAGAATCTAAACTTCCCCACAGATTGAAACCGAAATGCACTCTGTCCAGAATCTAATTATCCCCACAGACTGAACCCGAATTACAATGGTCCAGAATCTAATCTTCCCCACAGATCGAACTGTAATTACACTCTGTCCAGAATCAAATCTTCCCCACAGATTGAACCCCAATTACACTCTGTCCAGAATCTAATCTTCCCCACAGATTGAACTGTAATTTTACTCTGTCCAGAATCAAATCTTCCCCACAGATTGAACCCGAAATATACTCTGTCTAGAATCTAATCATCCCCACAGATTGAACCTGAATTACACTCAGTCCAGAATCTAATCATCCCCACAGATTGAACCCGAATTACACTCTGTCCAGAATCTAATCTTCCCCACAGACTGAACCGTAATTACACTCTGTCCAGAGTCTAATCCTCCCCACAGATTGAACGTGAATTACACTGTGTCCAGAATGTAATCTTCCCCACAGATTGAACCCCATTTAGGCTCTGTCCAGAATCCAATCTCCCCCACTGATTGAACCCGAATTACACTCTGTCCTGAATCTAATCTTCCCCACAGATTGAACCCAAATTATACTCTGTCTAGAATCTAAACTTCTCCACAGATTGAAACCGAAATGCACTCTGTCCAGAATCTAATTATCCCCACAGATTGAACCCGAATTACACTATGTCTAGAATCTAATCTTCCCCACAGATTTAACCCGAATTACGGTCTGTCCAGAATGAAATCTTCGCCACAGATTGAACCCGAATTATACTCTGTCTAGAATCTAATCATCCGCACAGATTGAACCCGAATTATACTCTGTCCAGAATCTAATCTTCCCCACAGATTGAACCGTAATTACACTCTGTCCAGAATCTAATCCTCTCCACAGATTGAACGTGAATTATACTCTGTGCAGAATCTTAGCTTCCCCACAGATTCAACCCCAATTACACTCTGTCCAGAATCTAATCTTCACCACAGATTAATCACGAATTACGCTCTGTCCAGAATCTAATCCTACCCACCGATTGAACCCAAATTACGTCTGTCCAGAATGTAATCTTCCTCACAAATTGAACCCCTACCACACTGTACAAAAGTTAATCTTCCCCACAGATTGAACCCCAATTACACTGTGTCCAGAATCTAATCTTCCCCACAGATCGAACTGTAATTACACTCTGTCCAGAATCAAATCTTCCCCACAGATTGAACCCCAATTACACTCTGTCCAGAATCTAATCTTCCCCACAGATTGAACTGTAATTTTACTCTGTCCAGAATCAAATCTTCCCCACAGATTGAACCCGAAATATACTCTGTCTAGAATCTAATCATCCCCACAGATTGAACCTGAATTACACTCAGTCCAGAATCTAATCATCCCTACAGATTGAACCCGAATTACACTCTGTCCAGAATCTAATCTTCCCCACAGACTAAACCGTAATTACACTCTGTCCAGAGTCTAATCCTCCCCACAGATTGAACGTGAATTACACTGTGTCCAGAATGTAATCTTCCCCACAGATTGAACCCCATTTAGGCTCTGTCCAGAATCCAACCTCCCCCACTGATTGAACCCGAATTACACTCTGTCCTGAATCTAATCTTCCCCACAGATTGAACCCAAATTATACTCTGTCTAGAATCTAAACTTCTCCACAGATTGAAACCGAAATGCACTCTGTCCAGAATCTAATTATCCCCACAGATTGAACCCGAATTACACTATGTCTAGAATCTAATCTTCCCCACAGATTTAACCCGAATTACGGTCTGTCCAGAATGAAATCTTCGCCACAGATTGAACCCGAATTATACTCTGTCTAGAATCTAATCATCCGCACAGATTGAACCCGAATTATACTCTGTCCAGAATCTAATCTTCCCCACAGATTGAACCGTAATTACACTCTGTCCAGAATCTAATCCTCTCCACAGATTGAACGTGAATTATACTCTGTGCAGAATCTTAGCTTCCCCACAGATTCAACCCCAATTACACTCTGTCCAGAATCTAATCTTCACCAGAGATTAATCACGAATTACGCTCTGTCCAGAATCTAATCCTACCCACCGATTGAACCCAAATTACGTCTGTCCAGAATGTAATCTTCCTCACAAATTGAACCCCTACCACACTGTACAAAAGTTAATCTTCCCCACAGATTGAACCCCAATTACACTGTGTCCAGAATCTAATCTTCCCCACAGATTGAATCTCAATTATGCTCTGTGCAGAATACAAACTTCCCCACAGATTGAACCCCAATTACACTCTGTACAAAATCTAATCTTCCCCACAGATTGAACCCCAATTACAATGTGTCCAGAATTTAATCTTCCCCACAGATTGAACCCCAATTACGCACTGTCCAGAATATAATCATCCCCACAGATTGAACCCCAATTATGTTCTGTCCAGAATCTAATCTTCCCCACAGATTAAACCTGAATTACACTCTGTCCTGAATCAAATCTTCCCCACAGTTTGAACCCCAATTACACTCTGTCCAGAATCTAATCTTCCCCACAGATTGAACTGTAATTTTACTCTGTCCAAAATCAAATGTTCCCCACAGATTGAACCCGAATTATACTCTGTCTAGAATCTAATCATCCCCACAGATTGAACCCGAATTACACTCAGTTCACAATCTAATCATCCCCACAGATTGAACATGAATTACACTCTGTCCAGAATGTAATCTTCCCCACAGATTGAACCCCATTTAGGCTCTGTCCAGAATCCAATCTCCCCCACTGATTGATCCCGAATTACACTCTGTCCTGAATCTAATCGTCCCCACAGATTGAACCGTAATTACACTTTGTCCAGAATCAAATCTTCCCCAGAGATTGAACCCCAATTACACTCTGTCGAGAATCTAATCTTCCTCACAGATTGAACGCGAATTACACTCTGTCCAGAATCTAATTATCCCCACAGACTGAACCCGAATTACACTCTGTCTAGAATCTAATCTTCCCCACAGATTGAACCCGAATTACGGTCTGTCCAGAATGAAATCTTCGCCACAGATTGAACCCGAATTATACTCTGTCTAGAATCTAATCATCCGCCCAGATTGAACCCGAATTATACTCTGTCCAGAATCTAATCTTCCCCACAGATTGAACCGTAATGACACTCTGTCCAGAATCTAATCCTCTCCACAGATTGAACGTGAATTATACTCTGTGCAGAATCTTAGCTTCCCCACAGATTCAACCCCAATTACACTCTGTCCAGAATCTAATCTTCACCAGAGATTAATCCCGAATTACGCTCTGTCCAGAATCTAATCCTACCCACCGATTGAACCCAAATTACGTCTGTCCAGAATGTAATCTTCCTCACAAATTGAACCCCTACTACACTGTACAAAATTTAATCTTCCCCACAGATTGAACCCCAATTACACTGTGTCCAGAATCTAATCTTCCCCACAGATTGAATCCCAATTAAGCTCTGTGCAGAATACAAACTTCCCCACAGATTGAACCCCAATTACACTCTGTCCAGAATCTAATCTTCCTGACAGATTGAACCCCAACTACACTCTGTACAAAATCTAATCTTCCCCACAGATTGAACCCCAATTACACTGTGTCCAGAATCTAATCTTCCCCACAGATTGAATCCCAATTATGCTTTGTGCAGAATACAAACTTCCCTACAGATTGAACCCCAATTACACTCTGTCCAGAATCTAATCTTCCTGACAGATTGAACCCCAACTACACTCGGTACAAAATCTAATCTTCCCCACAGATTGAACCCCAATTACAATGTGTCCAGAATTTAATCTTCCCCACAGATTGAACCCCAATTACGCAGTGTCCAGAATCTAATCATCCCCACAGATTGAATCCCAATTATGTTCTGTCCAGAATCTAATCTTCCCCACAGATTAAACCTGAAATACACTCTGTCCTGAATCTAACCTTCCACACAGATTGAAACCCAATTGCACTCTGTTCAGAATCTAATATTCTCCACAGATTGAACCCAAATTACACTCTGTCCAGAATGTAATCTTCCCCACAGACTGAACCCGAATTACGCTCTGTCTAGAATCTAATCATACCCACGGATTGAACCCGAGTTACAATCTGTCCAGAATCTAATCTACCCCACAGATTGAACCGTAATTACACTCTGTACAAAATCTAATCTTCCCCACAGATTGAACCCCAATTACAATGTATCCAGAATCTAATCATCCCCACAGATTGAACCGTAATTACACTTTGTCCATAATCAAATCTTCCCCACAGATTGAACCCCAATTACACTCTGTCGAGAATCTAATCTTCCCCACAGATTGAACACGAATTACACTCTGTCCAGAATCTTATCTTCCCCACAGATTGAACCCCAATTACACTGTGTCCAGAATCTAATCTTCCCCACAGATTGAATCCCAATTACGCTCTGTCCAGAATGTAATCTTCCCCAGAGATTGAACCCGAATTATACTCTGTCCAGAATCTAATCTTCCCCACAGACTGAACCGTAATTACACTCTGTACAAAATCTAATCTTCCCCACAGATTGAACCCCAATTACAATGTATCAAGAATCCAATCATCCCCAAAGATTGAACCGTAATTACACTTTGTCCATAATCAAATCTTCCCCACAGATTGAACCCCAATTACACTCTGCCGAGGATCTAATC
Source organism: Hemitrygon akajei (assembly GCF_048418815.1). Lineage (NCBI taxonomy): Eukaryota > Metazoa > Chordata > Chondrichthyes > Myliobatiformes > Dasyatidae > Hemitrygon > Hemitrygon akajei. Next base: position 165,826,428 of record NC_133126.1, read on the forward strand.
TTCCTCACAAATTCAACCCCTACTACACTGTACAAAATCTAATCTTCCTCACAGATTGAACCCCAATTACACTGTGTACAGAATGTAATCTTCCCCACAGATTGAACCCGAATTACACTCTGTCCTGAATCTAATCTTCCCCACAGATTGAAACCCAATAGCACTCTGTCCAGAATCTAATATTCTCCACAGATTGAACCCAAATTACATTCTGTACAGAATCTAATCATCTCCACAGATTGAACCCCAAATACACTCTGTCCAGAATCTAATCTTCCTAACAGATTGAACCCCAACTACACTCTGTACAAAATCTAATATTCCCCACAGATTGAACCCCAATTACAATGGTCTAGAATCTAATCTTCCCCACAGATCGAACTGTAATTACACTCTGTCCAGAATCAAATCTGCCCCACAGATTGAACCCCAATTACACTCTGTCCAGAATCTAATCTTCCCCACAGATTGAACTGTAATTTTACTCTGTCCAGAATCAAATGTTCCCCACAGATTGAACCCGAATTATACTCTGTCTAGAATCTAATCATCCCCACAGATTGAACCCGAATTACACTCTGTCCAGAGTCTAATCCTCCCCACAGATTGAACGTGAATTACACTGTGTCCAGAATGTAATCTTCCCCACAGATTGAACCCCATTTAGGCTCTGTCCAGAATCCAATCTCCCCCACTGATTGAACCCGAATTACACTCTGTCCTGAATCTAATCTTCCCCACAGATTGAACCCAAATTATACTCTGTCTAGAATCTAAACTTCCCCACAGATTGAAACCGAAATGCACTCTGTCCAGAATCTAATTATCCCCACAGACTGAACCCGAATTACACTCTGTCTAGAATCTAATCTTCCCCACAGATTTAACCCGAATTACGGTCTGTCCAGAATGAAATCTTCGCCACAGATTGAACCCGAATTATACTCTGTCTAGAATCTAATCATCCGCACAGATTGAACTCGAATTATACTCTGTCCAGAATCTAATCTTCCCCACAGATTGAACCGTAATTACACTCTGTCCAGAATCTAATCCTCTCCACAGATTGAACGTGAATTATACTCTGTGCAGAATCTTAGCTTCCCCACAGATTCAACCCCAATTACACTCTGTCCAGAATCTAATCTTCACCAGAGATTAATCCCGAATTACGCTCTGTCCAGAATCTAATCCTACCCACCGATTGAACCCAAATTACGTCTCTCCAGAATGTAATCTTCCTCACAAATTGAACCCCTACTACACTGTACAAAATTTAATCTTCCCCACAGATTGAACCCCAATTACACTGTGTCCAGAATCTAATCCTCCCCACAGATGGAATCCCAATTATGCTCTGTGCGGAATACACCTTCCCCACAGATTGAACCCCAATTACACTCTGTCCAGAATCTAATCTTCCTGACAGATTGAACCCCAACTACACTCTGTACAAAATCTAATCTTCCCCACAGATTGAACCCCAATTACAATGTGTCCAGAATTTAATCTTCCCCACAGATTGAACCCCAATTACGCACTGTCCAGATTCTAATCATCCCCACAGATTGAACCCCAATTATGTTCTGTCCAGAATCTAATCTTCCCCACAGATTAAACCTGAATTACACTCTGTCCTGAATCTAACCTTCCCCACAGATTGAAACCCAATTGCACTCTGTTCAGAATCCAATATTCTCCACAGATTGAACCCAAATTACACTCTGTCCAGAATGTAATCTTCCGCACAGACTGAACCCGAATTACGCTCTGTCCAGAATGTAATCTTCCCCAGAGATTGAATCCGAATTATACTCTGTCTAGAATCTAATCATCCACACGTATTGAACCCGATTTACAATCTGTCCAGAATCTAATCTTCCCCACAGATTGAACCGTAATTACACTCTGTACAAAATCTAATCTTCCCCACAGATTGAACCCCAATTACAATGTATCCAGAATCTAATCGTCCCCACAGATTGAACCGTAATTACACTTTGTCCATAATCAAATCTTCCCCACAGATTGAACCCCAATTACACTCTGTCGAGAATCTAATCTTCCCCACAGATTGAACGTGAATTACACTCTGTCCAGAATCTTATCTTCCCCACAGATTGAACCCGAATTACACTGTGTCCAGAATCTAATCTTCCCCACAGATTGAATCCCAATTACGCTCTGTCGAGAATGTAATCTTCCCCAGAGATTGAACCCGAATTATACTCTGTCAAGAATCTAATCATCCCCATGGATTGAACCCGAATAACAATCTGTCCAGAATCTAATCTTCCCCACAGATTGAACCGTAATTACACTCTGTACAAAATCTAATCTTCCCCACAGATTGAACCCCAATTACAATGTATTCAGAATCTAATCGTCCCCAAAGATTGAACCGTAATTACACTTTGTCCATAATCAAATCTTCCCCACAGATAGAACCCCAATTACACTCTGTCGAGAATCTAATCTTCCCCACAGATTGAACGCGAATTACACTCTGTCCAGAATCTTATTTTCCCCACAGCTTGAACCCAAATTACGGTCAGTCCAGAATCTAATCCTCCCAAACGATTGATCCCAAATTACGCTCTGTCGAGGATCTAATCTTCCTCACAAATTGAACCCCTACTACACTGTAGAAAATCTAATCTTACTCACAGATTGAACCCCAATTACACTGTGTACAGAATCTAATCTTCCCCACAGATTGAACCCGAATTACACTCTGTCCTGAATCTAATCTTCCCCACAGATTGAAACCCAATAGCACTCTGTCCAGAATCTAATATTCTCCACAGATTGAACCCAAATTACACTCTGTACATAATCTAATCATCCCCACAGATTGAACCCCAACTACACTCTGTCCAGAATCTAATCTTCCTGACAGATTGAACCCCAACTACACTCTGTACAAAATCTAATATTCCCCACAGATTGAACCCCAATTACAATGGTCCAGAATCTAATCTTCCTCACAGATCGAACTGTAATTACACTCTGTCCAGAATCCAATCTCCCCCACTGATTGAACCCGAATTACACTCTGTCCTGAATCTAATCTTCCCCACAGATTGAACCCGAATTATACTCTGTCTAGAATATAAACTTCCCCACAGATTGAAACCGAAATACTCTCTGTCCAGAATCTAATTATCCCCACAGACTGAACCCGAATTACACTCTGTCTAGAATCTAATCTTCCCCACAGATTGAACCCGAATTACGGTCTGTCCAGAATGAAATCCTCGCCACAGATTGAACCCGAATTATGCTCTGTCTAGAATCTAATCATCCGCACAGATTGAACCCGAATTATACTCTGTCCAGAATCTAATCTTCCCCACAGATTGAACCGTAATTACACTCTGTCCAGAATCTAATCCTACCCACCGATTGAACCCAAATTACGTCTGTCCAGAATGTAATCTTCCTCACAAATTGAACCCCTACTACTCTGTACAAAATTTAATCTTCCCCACAGATTGAACCCCAATTACAATGTATCCAGAATCTAATCGTCCCCACAGATTGAACCGTAATTACACTTTGTCCATAATCAAATCTTACCCACAGATTGAACCCCAATTACACTCTGTCGAGAATCTAATCTTCCCCACAGATTGAACGTGAATTACACTCTGTCTAGAATCTTATCTTCCCCACAGATTGAACCCCAATGACACTGTGTCCAGAATCTAATCCTCCCCACGGATTGAATCCCAATTACGCTCTGTCGAGAATGTAATCTTCCCCAGAGATTGAACCTGAATTATACTCTGTCTAGAATGTAATCATCCCCATGGATTGAACCCGAATAACAATCTGTCCAGAATCTAATCTTCCCCACAGATTGAACCGTAATTACACTATGTACAAAATCTAATCTTCCCCACAGATTGAACCCCAATTACAATGTATTCAGAATCTAATCGTCCCCAAAGATTGAACCGTAATTACACTTTGTCCATAATCCAATCTTCCCCACAGATTGAACCCCAATTACACTCTGTCGAGAATCTAATCTTCACCACAGATTGAACGCGAATTACACTCTGTCCAGAATCTTATCTTCCCCACAGCTTGAACCCAAATTACGGTCAGTCCAGAATCTAATCCTCCCAAACGATTGATCCCAAATTACGCTCTGTCGAGGATCTAATGTTCCTCACAAATTGAACCCCTACTACACTGTACAAAATCTAATCTTCCTCACAGATTGAACCCCAATTACTCTGTGTACAGAATCTAATCTTCCCCACAGATTGAACCCGAATTACACTCTGTCCTGAATCTAATCTTCCCCACAGATTGAAACCCAATAGCAATCTGTCCAGAATCTAATATTCTCCACAGATTGAACCCAAATTACACTCTGTACAGAATCTAATCATCCCCACAGATTGAACCCCAACTACACTCTGTCCAGAATCTTATCTTCCTGACAGATTGAACCCCAACTACACTCTGTACAATATCTAATATTCCCCACAGATTGAACCCCAATTGCAATGGTCCAGAATCTAATCTTCCCCACAGATTGAACTGTAATTTTACTCTGTCCAGAATCAAATGTTCCCCACAGATTGAACCCGAATTACACTCAGTCCAGAATCTAATCTTCCCCACAGATTGAACCCGAATTACACTCTGTCCAGAATCTAATCTTCCCCACAGACTGAACCGTAATTACACTCTGTGCAGAGTCTAATCCTCCCCACAGATTGAACCCGAATTACACTCTGTCCAGAATCTAATCTTCCCCACAGACTGAACCGTAATTACACTCTGTCCAGAATCTCATCTTCCCCACAGACTGAACCGTAATTACACTCTGTCCAGAATCTAATCCTCTCCACAGATTGAACGTGAATTATACTCTGTGCAGAATCATAGCTTCCCCACAGATTCAACCCCAATTACACTCTGTCCAGAATCTAATCTTCACCAGAGATTAATCCCGAATTACTCTCTGTCCAGAATCTAATCCTACCCACCGATTGAACCCAAATTACGTCTGTCCAGAATGTAATCTTCCTCACAAATTGAACCCCTACTACACTGAACAAAATTTAATCTTCCCCACAGATTGAACATGAATTATACTCTGTTCATAATGTAATCTTACCCACAGATTGAACATGAATTATACTCTGTCTAGAATGTAATCTTCCCCACAGATTGAACAGTAATTACACTCTGTGCAGAATATAATCTCCCCCACAGATTGAACCCGAATTACACTCAGTCCAGAATCTAAAGTTCCCCGGAGATTGAATCCAAATTACGCTCTTTCCAGAATTTAATCTTCCCCACAGATTGAACCCCAATTACACTCTGTCCAGAATCTAATCCTCCCCACAAATTGAACCCCAATTACACTCTGTCCAGAATCTAATATTCCCCAGAGATTGAACGCGAATTACACTGTGTCCAGAATCTAATCTTCCCCACAGATTGAACCGTAATTACACTCTGTACAAAATCTAATCTTCCCCACAGATTGAACCCCAATTACAATGTATCCAGAATCTAATCATCCCCACAGATTGAACCGTAATTACACTTTGTCCATAATCAAATCTTCCCCACAGATTGAACCCCAATTACACTCTGTCGAGAATCTAATCTTCCCCCCAGATTGAACACGAATTACACTCTGTCCAGAATCTTATCGTCCCCACAGATTGAACCCCAATTACACTGTGTCCAGAATCTAATCTTCCCCACAGATTGAATCCCAATTACGCTCTGTCCAGAATGTAATCTTCCCCAGAGATTGAACCCGAATTATACTCTGTCCAGAATCTAATCTTCCCCACAGACTGAACCGTAATTACACTCTGTACAAAATCTAATCTTCCCCACAGATTGAACCCCAATTACAATGTATCAAGAATCCAATCATCCCCAAAGATTGAACCGTAATTACACTTTGTCCATAATCAAATCTTCCCCACAGATTGAACCCCAATTACACTCTGCCGAGGATCTAATCTTCCTCACAAATTCAACCCCTACTACACTGTACAAAATCTAATCTTCCTCACAGATTGAACCCCAATTACACTGTGTACAGTATGTAATCTTCCCCACAGATTGAACCCGAATTACACTCTGTCCTGAATCTAATCTTCCCCACAGATTGAAACCCAATAGCACTCTGTCCAGAATCTAATATTCTCCACAGATTGAACCCAAATTACATTCTGTACAGAATCTAATCATCTCCACAGATTGAACCCCAACTACACTCTGTCCAGAATCTAATCTTCCTAACAGATTGAACCCCAACTACACTCTGTACAAAATCTAATATTCCCCACAGATTGAACCCCAATTACAATGGTCTAGAATCTAATCTTCCCCACAGATCGAACTGTAATTACACTCTGTCCAGAATCAAATCTGCCCCACAGATTGAACCCCAATTACACTCTGTCCAGAATCTAATCTTCCCCACAGATTGAACTGTAATTTTACTCTGTCCAGAATCAAATGTTCCCCACAGATTGAACCCGAATTATACTCTGTCTAGAATCTAATCATCCCCACAGATTGAACCCGAATTACACTCAATCCAGAATCTAATCATCCCCACAGATTGAACCCGAATTACACTCTGTCCAGAATCTAATATTCCCCACAGACCGAACCGTAATTACACTCTGTCCAGAGTCTAATCCTACCCACCGATTGAACCCAAATTACGTCTGTCCAGAATGTAATCTTCCTCACAAATTGAACCCCTACCACACTGTACAAAAGTTAATCTTCCCCACAGATTGAACCCCAATTACACTGTGTCCAGAATCTAATCTTCCCCACAGATTGAATCTCAATTATGCTCTGTGCAGAATACAAACTTCCCCACAGATTGAACCCCAATTACACTCTGTACAAAATCTAATCTTCCCCACAGATTGAACCCCAATTACAATGTGTCCAGAATTTAATCTTCCCCACAGATTGAACCCCAATTACGCACTGTCCAGAATATAATCATCCCCACAGATTGAACCCCAATTATGTTCTGTCCAGAATCTAATCTTCCCCACAGATTAAACCTGAATTACACTCTGTCCTGAATCAAATCTTCCCCACAGTTTGAACCCCAATTACACTCTGTCCAGAATCTAATCTTCCCCACAGATTGAACTGTAATTTTACTCTGTCCAAAATCAAATGTTCCCCACAGATTGAACCCGAATTATACTCTGTCTAGAATCTAATCATCCCCACAGATTGAACCCGAATTACACTCAGTTCACAATCTAATCATCCCCACAGATTGAACATGAATTACACTCTGTCCAGAATGTAATCTTCCCCACAGATTGAACCCCATTTAGGCTCTGTCCAGAATCCAATCTCCCCCACTGATTGATCCCGAATTACACTCTGTCCTGAATCTAATCGTCCCCACAGATTGAACCGTAATTACACTTTGTCCAGAATCAAATCTTCCCCAGAGATTGAACCGCAATTACACTCTGTCGAGAATCTAATCTTCCTCACAGATTGAACGCGAATTACACTCTGTCCAGAATCTAATTATCCCCACAGACTGAACCCGAATTACACTCTGTCTAGAATCTAATCTTCCCCACAGATTGAACCCGAATTACGGTCTGTCCAGAATGAAATCTTCGCCACAGATTGAACCCGAATTATACTCTGTCTAGAATCTAATCATCCGCCCAGATTGAACCCGAATTATACTCTGTCCAGAATCTAATCTTCCCCACAGATTGAACCGTAATGACACTCTGTCCAGAATCTAATCCTCTCCACAGATTGAACGTGAATTATACTCTGTGCAGAATCTTAGCTTCCCCACAGATTCAACCCCAATTACACTCTGTCCAGAATCTAATCTTCACCAGAGATTAATCCCGAATTACGCTCTGTCCAGAATCTAATCCTACCCACCGATTGAACCCAAATTACGTCTGTCCAGAATGTAATCTTCCTCACAAATTGAACCCCTACTACACTGTACAAAATTTAATCTTCCCCACAGATTGAACCCCAATTACACTGTGTCCAGAATCTAATCTTCCCCACAGATTGAATCCCAATTAAGCTCTGTGCAGAATACAAACTTCCCCACAGATTGAACCCCAATTACACTCTGTCCAGAATCTAATCTTCCTGACAGATTGAACCCCAACTACACTCTGTACAAAATCTAATCTTCCCCACAGATTGAACCCCAATTACACTGTGTCCAGAATCTAATCTTCCCCACAGATTGAATCCCAATTATGCTCTGTGCAGAATACAAACTTCCCTACAGATTGAACCCCAATTACACTCTGTCCAGAATCTAATCTTCCTGACAGATTGAACCCCAACTACACTCGGTACAAAATCTAATCTTCCCCACAGATTGAACCCCAATTACAATGTGTCCAGAATTTAATCTTCCCCACAGATTGAACCCCAATTACGCAGTGTCCAGAATCTAATCATCCCCACAGATTGAATCCCAATTATGTTCTGTCCAGAATCTAATCTTCCCCACAGATTAAACCTGAAATACACTCTGTCCTGAATCTAACCTTCCACACAGATTGAAACCCAATTGCACTCTGTTCAGAATCTAATATTCTCCACAGATTGAACCCAAATTACACTCTGTCCAGAATGTAATCTTCCCCACAGACTGAACCCGAATTACGCTCTGTCTAGAATCTAATCATACCCACGGATTGAACCCGAGTTACAATCTGTCCAGAATCTAATCTACCCCACAGATTGAACCGTAATTACACTCTGTACAAAATCTAATCTTCCCCACAGATTGAACCCCAATTACAATGTATCCAGAATCTAATCATCCCCACAGATTGAACCGTAATTACACTTTGTCCATAATCAAATCTTCCCCACAGATTGAACCCCAATTACACTCTGTCGAGAATCTAATCTTCCCCACAGATTGAACACGAATTACACTCTGTCCAGAATCTTATCTTCCCCACAGATTGAACCCCAATTACACTGTGTCCAGAATCTAATCTTCCCCACAGATTGAATCCCAATTACGCTCTGTCCAGAATGTAATCTTCCCCAGAGATTGAACCCGAATTATACTCTGTCCAGAATCTAATCTTCCCCACAGACTGAACCGTAATTACACTCTGTACAAAATCTAATCTTCCCCACAGATTGAACCCCAATTACAATGTATCAAGAATCCAATCATCCCCAAAGATTGAACCGTAATTACACTTTGTCCATAATCAAATCTTCCCCACAGATTGAACCCCAATTACACTCTGCCGAGGATCTAATCTTCCTCACAAATTCAACCCCTACTACACTGTACAAAATCTAATCTTCCTCACAGATTGAACCCCAATTACACTGTGTACAGAATGTAATCTTCCCCACAGATTGAACCCGAATTACACTCTGTCCTGAATCTAATCTTCCCCACAGATTGAAACCCAATAGCACTCTGTCCAGAATCTAATATTCTCCACAGATTGAACCCAAATTACATTCTGTACAGAATCTAATCATCTCCACAGATTGAACCCCAAATACACTCTGTCCAGAATCTAATCTTCCTAACAGATTGAACCCCAACTACACTCTGTACAAAATCTAATATTCCCCACAGATTGAACCCCAATTACAATGGTCTAGAATCTAATCTTCCCCACAGATCGAACTGTAATTACACTCTGTCCAGAATCAAATCTGCCCCACAGATTGAACCCCAATTACACTCTGTCCAGAATCTAATCTTCCCCACAGATTGAACTGTAATTTTACTCTGTCCAGAATCAAATGTTCCCCACAGATTGAACCCGAATTATACTCTGTCTAGAATCTAATCATCCCCACAGATTGAACCCGAATTACACTCTGTCCAGAGTCTAATCCTCCCCACAGATTGAACGTGAATTACACTGTGTCCAGAATGTAATCTTCCCCACAGATTGAACCCCATTTAGGCTCTGTCCAGAATCCAATCTCCCCCACTGATTGAACCCGAATTACACTCTGTCCTGAATCTAATCTTCCCCACAGATTGAACCCAAATTATACTCTGTCTAGAATCTAAACTTCCCCACAGATTGAAACCGAAATGCACTCTGTCCAGAATCTAATTATCCCCACAGACTGAACCCGAATTACACTCTGTCTAGAATCTAATCTTCCCCACAGATTTAACCCGAATTACGGTCTGTCCAGAATGAAATCTTCGCCACAGATTGAACCCGAATTATACTCTGTCTAGAATCTAATCATCCGCACAGATTGAACTCGAATTATACTCTGTCCAGAATCTAATCTTCCCCACAGATTGAACCGTAATTACACTCTGTCCAGAATCTAATCCTCTCCACAGATTGAACGTGAATTATACTCTGTGCAGAATCTTAGCTTCCCCACAGATTCAACCCCAATTACACTCTGTCCAGAATCTAATCTTCACCAGAGATTAATCCCGAATTACGCTCTGTCCAGAATCTAATCCTACCCACCGATTGAACCCAAATTACGTCTCTCCAGAATGTAATCTTCCTCACAAATTGAACCCCTACTACACTGTACAAAATTTAATCTTCCCCACAGATTGAACCCCAATTACACTGTGTCCAGAATCTAATCCTCCCCACAGATGGAATCCCAATTATGCTCTGTGCGGAATACACCTTCCCCACAGATTGAACCCCAATTACACTCTGTCCAGAATCTAATCTTCCTGACAGATTGAACCCCAACTACACTCTGTACAAAATCTAATCTTCCCCACAGATTGAACCCCAATTACAATGTGTCCAGAATTTAATCTTCCCCACAGATTGAACCCCAATTACGCACTGTCCAGATTCTAATCATCCCCACAGATTGAACCCCAATTATGTTCTGTCCAGAATCTAATCTTCCCCACAGATTAAACCTGAATTACACTCTGTCCTGAATCTAACCTTCCCCACAGATTGAAACCCAATTGCACTCTGTTCAGAATCCAATATTCTCCACAGATTGAACCCAAATTACACTCTGTCCAGAATGTAATCTTCCGCACAGACTGAACCCGAATTACGCTCTGTCCAGAATGTAATCTTCCCCAGAGATTGAATCCGAATTATACTCTGTCTAGAATCTAATCATCCACACGTATTGAACCCGATTTACAATCTGTCCAGAATCTAATCTTCCCCACAGATTGAACCGTAATTACACTCTGTACAAAATCTAATCTTCCCCACAGATTGAACCCCAATTACAATGTATCCAGAATCTAATCGTCCCCACAGATTGAACCGTAATTACACTTTGTCCATAATCAAATCTTCCCCACAGATTGAACCCCAATTACACTCTGTCGAGAATCTAATCTTCCCCACAGATTGAACGTGAATTACACTCTGTCCAGAATCTTATCTTCCCCACAGATTGAACCCGAATTACACTGTGTCCAGAATCTAATCTTCCCCACAGATTGAATCCCAATTACGCTCTGTCGAGAATGTAATCTTCCCCAGAGATTGAACCCGAATTATACTCTGTCAAGAATCTAATCATCCCCATGGATTGAACCCGAATAACAATCTGTCCAGAATCTAATCTTCCCCACAGATTGAACCGTAATTACACTCTGTACAAAATCTAATCTTCCCCACAGATTGAACCCCAATTACAATGTATTCAGAATCTAATCGTCCCCAAAGATTGAACCGTAATTACACTTTGTCCATAATCAAATCTTCCCCACAGATAGAACCCCAATTACACTCTGTCGAGAATCTAATCTTCCCCACAGATTGAACGCGAATTACACTCTGTCCAGAATCTTATTTTCCCCACAGCTTGAACCCAAATTACGGTCAGTCCAGAATCTAATCCTCCCAAACGATTGATCCCAAATTACGCTCTGTCGAGGATCTAATCTTCCTCACAAATTGAACCCCTACTACACTGTAGAAAATCTAATCTTACTCACAGATTGAACCCCAATTACACTGTGTACAGAATCTAATCTTCCCCACAGATTGAACCCGAATTACACTCTGTCCTGAATCTAATCTTCCCCACAGATTGAAACCCAATAGCACTCTGTCCAGAATCTAATATTCTCCACAGATTGAACCCAAATTACACTCTGTACATAATCTAATCATCCCCACAGATTGAACCCCAACTACACTCTGTCCAGAATCTAATCTTCCTGACAGATTGAACCCCAACTACACTCTGTACAAAATCTAATATTCCCCACAGATTGAACCCCAATTACAATGGTCCAGAATCTAATCTTCCTCACAGATCGAACTGTAATTACACTCTGTCCAGAATCCAATCTCCCCCACTGATTGAACCCGAATTACACTCTGTCCTGAATCTAATCTTCCCCACAGATTGAACCCGAATTATACTCTGTCTAGAATATAAACTTCCCCACAGATTGAAACCGAAATACTCTCTGTCCAGAATCTAATTATCCCCACAGACTGAACCCGAATTACACTCTGTCTAGAATCTAATCTTCCCCACAGATTGAACCCGAATTACGGTCTGTCCAGAATGAAATCCTCGCCACAGATTGAACCCGAATTATGCTCTGTCTAGAATCTAATCATCCGCACAGATTGAACCCGAATTATACTCTGTCCAGAATCTAATCTTCCCCACAGATTGAACCGTAATTACACTCTGTCCAGAATCTAATCCTACCCACCGATTGAACCCAAATTACGTCTGTCCAGAATGTAATCTTCCTCACAAATTGAACCCCTACTACTCTGTACAAAATTTAATCTTCCCCACAGATTGAACCCCAATTACAATGTATCCAGAATCTAATCGTCCCCACAGATTGAACCGTAATTACACTTTGTCCATAATCAAATCTTACCCACAGATTGAACCCCAATTACACTCTGTCGAGAATCTAATCTTCCCCACAGATTGAACGTGAATTACACTCTGTCTAGAATCTTATCTTCCCCACAGATTGAACCCCAATGACACTGTGTCCAGAATCTAATCCTCCCCACGGATTGAATCCCAATTACGCTCTGTCGAGAATGTAATCTTCCCCAGAGATTGAACCTGAATTATACTCTGTCTAGAATGTAATCATCCCCATGGATTGAACCCGAATAACAATCTGTCCAGAATCTAATCTTCCCCACAGATTGAACCGTAATTACACTATGTACAAAATCTAATCTTCCCCACAGATTGAACCCCAATTACAATGTATTCAGAATCTAATCGTCCCCAAAGATTGAACCGTAATTACACTTTGTCCATAATCCAATCTTCCCCACAGATTGAACCCCAATTACACTCTGTCGAGAATCTAATCTTCACCACAGATTGAACGCGAATTACACTCTGTCCAGAATCTTATCTTCCCCACAGCTTGAACCCAAATTACGGTCAGTCCAGAATCTAATCCTCCCAAACGATTGATCCCAAATTACGCTCTGTCGAGGATCTAATGTTCCTCACAAATTGAACCCCTACTACACTGTACAAAATCTAATCTTCCTCACAGATTGAACCCCAATTACTCTGTGTACAGAATCTAATCTTCCCCACAGATTGAACCCGAATTACACTCTGTCCTGAATCTAATCTTCCCCACAGATTGAAACCCAATAGCAATCTGTCCAGAATCTAATATTCTCCACAGATTGAACCCAAATTACACTCTGTACAGAATCTAATCATCCCCACAGATTGAACCCCAACTACACTCTGTCCAGAATCTTATCTTCCTGACAGATTGAACCCCAACTACACTCTGTACAATATCTAATATTCCCCACAGATTGAACCCCAATTGCAATGGTCCAGAATCTAATCTTCCCCACAGATTGAACTGTAATTTTACTCTGTCCAGAATCAAATGTTCCCCACAGATTGAACCCGAATTACACTCAGTCCAGAATCTAATCTTCCCCACAGATTGAACCCGAATTACACTCTGTCCAGAATCTAATCTTCCCCACAGACTGAACCGTAATTACACTCTGTGCAGAGTCTAATCCTCCCCACAGATTGAACCCGAATTACACTCTGTCCAGAATCTAATCTTCCCCACAGACTGAACCGTAATTACACTCTGTCCAGAATCTCATCTTCCCCACAGACTGAACCGTAATTACACTCTGTCCAGAATCTAATCCTCTCCACAGATTGAACGTGAATTATACTCTGTGCAGAATCATAGCTTCCCCACAGATTCAACCCCAATTACACTCTGTCCAGAATCTAATCTTCACCAGAGATTAATCCCGAATTACTCTCTGTCCAGAATCTAATCCTACCCACCGATTGAACCCAAATTACGTCTGTCCAGAATGTAATCTTCCTCACAAATTGAACCCCTACTACACTGAACAAAATTTAATCTTCCCCACAGATTGAACATGAATTATACTCTGTTCATAATGTAATCTTACCCACAGATTGAACATGAATTATACTCTGTCTAGAATGTAATCTTCCCCACAGATTGAACAGTAATTACACTCTGTGCAGAATATAATCTCCCCCACAGATTGAACCCGAATTACACTCAGTCCAGAATCTAAAGTTCCCCGGAGATTGAATCCAAATTACGCTCTTTCCAGAATTTAATCTTCCCCACAGATTGAACCCCAATTACACTCTGTCCAGAATCTAATCCTCCCCACAAATTGAACCCCAATTACACTCTGTCCAGAATCTAATATTCCCCAGAGATTGAACGCGAATTACACTGTGTCCAGAATCTAATCTTCCCCACAGATTGAACCCCAATTATGTTCTGTCCAGAATCTAATCTTCCCCACAGATTAAACCTGAATTACACTCTGTCCTGAATCTAACCTTCCACACAGATTGAAACCCAATTGCACTCTGTTCAGAATCTAATATTCTCCACAGATTGAACCCAAATTACACTCTGTCCAGAATGTAATCTTCCCCACAGACTGAACCCGAATTACGCTCTGTCTAGAATCTAATCATACCCACGGATTGAACCCGAGTTACAATCTGTCCAGAATCTAATCTACCCCACAGATTGAACCGTAATTACACTCTGTACAAAATCTAATCTTCCCCACAGATTGAACCCCAATTACAATGTATCCAGAATCTAATCATCCCCACAGATTGAACCGTAATTACACTTTGTCCATAATCAAATCTTCCCCACAGATTGAACCCCAATTACACTCTGTCGAGAATCTAATCTTCCCCCCAGATTGAACACGAATTACACTCTGTCCAGAATCTTATCGTCCCCACAGATTGAACCCCAATTACACTGTGTCCAGAATCTAATCTTCCCCACAGATTGAATCCCAATTACGCTCTGTCCAGAATGTAATCTTCCCCAGAGATTGAACCCGAATTATACTCTGTCCAGAATCTAATCTTCCCCACAGACTGAACCGTAATTACACTCTGTACAAAATCTAATCTTCCCCACAGATTGAACCCCAATTACAATGTATCAAGAATCCAATCATCCCCAAAGATTGAACCGTAATTACACTTTGTCCATAATCAAATCTTCCCCACAGATTGAACCCCAATTACACTCTGCCGAGGATCTAATCTTCCTCACAAATTCAACCCCTACTACACTGTACAAAATCTAATCTTCCTCACAGATTGAACCCCAATTACACTGTGTACAGTATGTAATCTTCCCCACAGATTGAACCCGAATTACACTCTGTCCTGAATCTAATCTTCCCCACAGATTGAAACCCAATAGCACTCTGTCCAGAATCTAATATTCTCCACAGATTGAACCCAAATTACATTCTGTACAGAATCTAATCATCTCCACAGATTGAACCCCAACTACACTCTGTCCAGAATCTAATCTTCCTAACAGATTGAACCCCAACTACACTCTGTACAAAATCTAATATTCCCCACAGATTGAACCCCAATTACAATGGTCTAGAATCTAATCTTCCCCACAGATCGAACTGTAATTACACTCTGTCCAGAATCAAATCTGCCCCACAGATTGAACCCCAATTACACTCTGTCCAGAATCTAATCTTCCCCACAGATTGAACTGTAATTTTACTCTGTCCAGAATCAAATGTTCCCCACAGATTGAACCCGAATTATACTCTGTCTAGAATCTAATCATCCCCACAGATTGAACCCGAATTACACTCAATCCAGAATCTAATCATCCCCACAGATTGAACCCGAATTACACTCTGTCCAGAATCTAATATTCCCCACAGACCGAACCGTAATTACACTCTGTCCAGAGTCTAATCCTCCCCACAGATTGAACGTGAATTACACTGTGTCCAGAATGTAATCTTCCCCACAGATTGAACCCCATTTAGGCTCTGTCCAGAATCCAATCTCCCCCACTGATTGAACCCGAATTACACTCTGTCCTGAATCTAATCTTCCCCACAGATTGAACCCAAATTATACTCTGTCTAGAATCTAAACTTCCCCACAGATTGAAACCGAAATGCACTCTGTCCAGAATCTAATTATCCCCACAGACTGAACCCGAATTACACTCTGTCTAGAATCTAATCTTCCCCACAGATTTAACCCGAATTACGGTCTGTCCAGAATGAAATCTTCGCCACAGATTGAACCCGAATTATACTCTGTCTAGAATCTAATCATCCGCACAGATTGAACTCGAATTATACTCTGTCCAGAATCTAATCTTCCCCACAGATTGAACCGTAATTACACTCTGTCCAGAATCTAATCCTCTCCACAGATTGAACGTGAATTATACTCTGTGCAGAATCTTAGCTTCCCCACAGATTCAACCCCAATTACACTCTGTCCAGAATCTAATCTTCACCAGAGATTAATCCCGAATTACGCTCTGTCCAGAATCTAATCCTACCCACCGATTGAACCCAAATTACGTCTGTCCAGAATGTAATCTTCCTCACAAATTGAACCCCTACTACACTGTAGAAAATTTAATCTTCCCCACAGATTGAACCCCAATTACACTGTGTCCAGAATCTAATCCTCCCCACAGATGGAATCCCAATTATGCTCTGTGCGGAATACACCTTCCCCACAGATTGAACCCCAATTACACTCTGTCCAGAATCTAATCTTCCTGACAGATTGAACCCCAACTACACTCTGTACAAAATCTAATCTTCCCCACAGATTGAACCCCAATTACAATGTTTCCAGAATTTAATCTTCCCCACAGATTGAACCCCAATTACGCACTGTCCAGAATCTAATCATCCCCACAGATTGAACCCCAATTATGTTCTGTCCAGAATCTAATCTTCCCCACAGATTAAACCTGAATTACACTCTGTCCTGAATCTAACCTTCCCCACAGATTGAAACCCAATTGCACTCTGTTCAGAATCCAATATTCTCCACAGATTGAACCCAAATTACACTCTGTCCAGAATGTAATCTTCCGCACAGACTGAACCCGAATTACGCTCTGTCCAGAATGTAATCTTCCCCAGAGATTGAATCCGAATTATACTCTGTCTAGAATCTAATCATCCACACGTATTGAACCCGAATTACAATCTGTCCAGAATCTAATCTTCCCCACAGATTGAACCGTAATTACACTCTGTACAAAATCTAATCTTCCCCACAGATTGAACCCCAATTACAATGTATCCAGAATCTAATCGTCCCCACAGATTGAACCGTAATTACACTTTGTCCATAATCAAATCTTCCCCACAGATTGAACCCCAATTACACTCTGTCGAGAATCTAATCTTCCCCACAGATTGAACGTGAATTACACTCTGTCCAGAATCTTATCTTCCCCACAGATTGAACCCGAATTACACTGTGTCCAGAATCTAATCTTCCCCACAGATTGAATCCCAATTACGCTCTGTCGAGAATGTAATCTTCCCCAGAGATTGAACCCGAATTATACTCTGTCAAGAATCTAATCATCCCCATGGATTGAACCCGAATAACAATCTGTCCAGAATCTAATCTTCCCCACAGATTGAACCGTAATTATACTCTGTACAAAATCTAATCTTCCCCACAGATTGAACCCCAATTACAATGTATTCAGAATCTAATCGTCCCCAAAGATTGAACCGTAATTACACTTTGTCCATAATCAAATCTTCCCCACAGATAGAACCCCAATTACACTCTGTCGAGAATCTAATCTTCCCCACAGATTGAACGCGAATTACACTCTGTCCAGAATCTTATCTTCCCCACAGCTTGAACCCAAATTACGGTCAGTCCAGAATCTAATCCTCCCAAACGATTGATCCCAAATTACGCTCTGTCGAGGATCTAATCTTCCTCACAAATTGAACCCCCACTACACTGTAGAAAATCTAATCTTCCTCACAGATTGAACCCCAATTACACTGTGTACAGAATCTAATCTTCCCCACAGATTGAACCCGAATTACACTCTGTCCTGAATCTAATCTTCCCCACAGATTGAAACCCAATAGCACTCTGTCCAGAATCTAATATTCTCCACAGATTGAACCCAAATTACACTCTGTACATAATCTAATCATCCCCACAGATTGAACCCCAACTACACTCTGTCCAGAATCTAATCTTCCTGACAGATTGAACCCCAACTACACTCTGTACAAAATCTAATATTCCCCACAGATTGAACCCCAATTACAATGGTCCAGAATCTAATCTTCCTCACAGATCGAACTGTAATTACACTCTGTCCAGAGTCTAATCCTCCCCACAGATTGAACGTCAATTACACTGTGTCCAGAATGTAATCTTCCCCACAGATTGTACCCCATTTAGGCTCTGTCCAGAATCCAATCTCCCCCACTGATTGAACCCGAATTACACTCTGTCCTGAATCTAATCTTCCCCACAGATTGAACCCGAATTATACTCTGTCTAGAATATAAACTTCCCCACAGATTGAAACCGAAATACACTCTGTCCAGAATCTAATTATCCCCACGGACTGAACCCGAATTACACTCTGTCTAGAATCTAATCTTCCCCACAGATTGAACCCGAATTACGGTCTGTCCAGAATGAAATCCTCGCCACAGATTGAACCCGAATTATGCTCTGTCTAGAATCTAATCATCCGCACAGATTGAACCCGAATTATACTCTGTCCAGAATCTAATCTTCCCCACAGATTGAACCGTAATTACACTCTGTCCAGAATCTAATCCTACCCACCGATTGAACCCAAATTACGTCTGTCCAGAATGTAATCTTCCTCACAAATTGAACCCCTACTACACTGTACAAAATTTAATCTTCCCCACAGATTGAACCCCAATTACAATGTATCCAGAATCTAATCGTCCCCACAGATTGAACCGTAATTACACTTTGTCCATAATCAAATCTTACCCACAGATTGAACCCCAATTACACTCTGTCGAGAATCTAATCTTCCCCACAGATTGAACGTGAATTACACTCTGTCCAGAATCTTATCTTCCCCACAGATTGAACCCCAATGACACTGTGTCCAGAATCTAATCCTCCCCACGGATTGAATCCCAATTACGCTCTGTCGAGAATGTAATCTTCCCCAGAGATTGAACCCGAATTATACTCTGTCTAGAATGTAATCATCCCCATGGATTGAACCCGAATAACAATCTGTCCAGAATCTAATCTTCCCCACAGATTGAACCGTAATTACACTATGTACAAAATCTAATCTTCCCCACAGATTGAACCCCAATTACAATGTATTCAGAATCTAATCGTCCCCAAAGATTGAACCGTAATTACACTTTGTCCATAATCAAATCTTCCCCACAGATTGAACCCCAATTACACTCTGTCGAGAATCTAATCTTCACCACAGATTGAACGCGAATTACACTCTGTCCAGAATCTTATCTTCCCCACAGATTGAACTGTAATTTTACTCTGTCCAGAATCAAATGTTCCCCACAGATTGAACCCGAATTATACTCTGTCTAGAATCTAATCATCCCCACAGATTGAACCCGAATTACACTCAATCCAGAATCTAATCATCCCCACAGATTGAACCCGAATTACACTCTGTCCAGAATCTAATATTCCCCACAGACCGAACCGTAATTACACTCTGTCCAGAGTCTAATCCTCCCCACAGATTGAACGTGAATTACACTGTGTCCAGAATGTAATCTTCCCCACAGATTGAACCCCATTTAGGCTCTGTCCAGAATCCAATCTCCCCCACTGATTGAACCCGAATTACACTCTGTCCTGAATCTAATCTTCCCCACAGATTGAACCCAAATTATACTCTGTCTAGAATCTAAACTTCCCCACAGATTGAAACCGAAATGCACTCTGTCCAGAATCTAATTATCCCCACAGACTGAACCCGAATTACACTCAGTCTAGAATCTAATCTTCCCCACAGATTTAACCCGAATTACGGTCTGTCCAGAATGAAATCTTCGCCACAGATTGAACCCGAATTATACTCTGTCTAGAATCTAATCATCCGCACAGATTGAACTCGAATTATACTCTGTCCAGAATCTAATCTTCCCCACAGATTGAACCGTAATTACACTCTGTCCAGAATCTAATCCTCTCCACAGATTGAACGAGAATTATACTCTGTGCAGAATCTTAGCTTCCCCACAGATTCAACCCCAATTACACTCTGTCCAGAATCTAATCTTCACCAGAGATTAATCCCGAATTACGCGCTGTCCAGAATCTAATCCTACCCACCGATTGAACCCAAATTACGTCTGTCCAGAATGTAATCTTCCTCACAAATTGAACCCCTACTACACTGTACAAAATTTAATCTTCCCCACAGATTGAACCCCAATTACACTGTGTCCAGAATCTAATCCTCCCCACAGATGGAATCCCAATTATGCTCTGTGCGGAATACACCTTCCCCACAGATTGAACCCCAATTACACTCTGTCCAGAATCTAATCTTCCTGACAGATTGAACCCCAACTACACTCTGTACAAAATCTAATCTTCCCCACAGATTGAACCCCAATTACAATGTGTCCAGAATTTAATCTTCCCCACAGATTGAACCCCAATTACGCACTGTCCAGAATCTAATCATCCCCACAGATTGAACCCTAATTATGTTCTGTCCAGAATCTAATCTTCCCCACAGATTAAACCTGAATTACACTCTGTCCTGAATCTAACCTTCCCCACAGATTGAAACCCAATTGCACTCTGTTCAGAATCCAATATTCTCCACAGATTGAACCCAAATTACACTCTGTCCAGAATGTAATCTTCCGCACAGACTGAACCCGAATTACGCTCTGTCCAGAATGTAATCTTCCCCAGAGATTGAATCCGAATTATACTCTGTCTAGAATCTAATCATCCACACGTATTGAACCCGAATTACAATCTGTCCAGAATCTAATCTTCCCCACAGATTGAACCGTAATTACACTCTGTACAAAATCTAATCTTCCCCACAGATTGAACCCCAATTACAATGTATCCAGAATCTAATCGTCCCCACAGATTGAACCGTAATTACACTTTGTCCATAATCAAATCTTCCCCACAGATTGAACCCCAATTACACTCTGTCGAGAATCTAATCTTCCCCACAGATTGAACGTGAATTACACTCTGTCCAGAATCTTATCTTCCCCACAGATTGAACCCGAATTACACTGTGTCCAGAATCTAATCTTCCCCACAGATTGAATCCCAATTACGCTCTGTCGAGAATGTAATCTTCCCCAGAGATTGAACCCGAATTATACTCTGTCAAGAATCTAATCATCCCCATGGATTGAACCCGAATAACAATCTGTCCAGAATCTAATCTTCCCCAAAGATTGAACCGTAATTACACTCTGTACAAAATCTAATCTTCCCCACAGATTGAACCCCAATTACAATGTATTCAGAATCTAATCGTCCCCAAAGATTGAACCGTAATTACACTTTGTCCATAATCAAATCTTCCCCACAGATAGAACCCCAATTACACTCTGTCGAGAATCTAATCTTCCCCACAGATTGAACGCGAATTACACTCTGTCCAGAATCTTATCTTCCCCACAGCTTGAACCCAAATTACGGTCAGTCCAGAATCTAATCCTCCCAAACGATTGATCCCAAATTACGCTCTGTCGAGGATCTAATCTTCCTCACAAATTGAACCCCTACTACACTGTAGAAAATCTAATCTTCCTCACAGATTGAACCCCAATTACACTGTGTACAGAATCTAATCTTCCCCACAGATTGAACCCGAATTACACTCTGTCCTGAATCTAATCTTCCCCACAGATTGAAACCCAATAGCACTCTGTCCAGAATCTAATATTCTCCACAGATTGAACCCAAATTACACTCTGTACATAATCTAATCATCCCCACAGATTGAACCCCAACTACACTCTGTCCAGAATCTAATCTTCCTGACAGATTGAACCCCAACTACACTCTGTACAAAATCTAATATTCCCCACAGATTGAACCCCAATTACAATGGTCCAGAATCTAATCTTCCTCACAGATCGAACTGTAATTACACTCTGTCCAGAGTCTAATCCTCCCCACAGATTGAACGTCAATTACACTGTGTCCAGAATGTAATCTTCCCCACAGATTGTACCCCATTTAGGCTCTGTCCAGAATCCAATCTCCCCCACTGATTGAACCCGAATTACACTCTGTCCTGAATCTAATCTTCCCCACAGATTGAACCCGAATTATACTCTGTCTAGAATATAAACTTCCCCACAGATTGAAACCGAAATACACTCTGTCCAGAATCTAATTATCCCCACAGACTGAACCCGAATTACACTCTGTCTAGAATCTAATCTTCCCCAAAGATTGAACCCGAATTACGGTCTGTCCAGAATGAAATCCTCGCCACAGATTGAACCCGAATTATGCTCTGTCTAGAATCTAATCATCCGCACAGATTGAACCCGAATTATACTCTGTCCAGAATCTAATCTTCCCCACAGATTGAACCGTAATTACACTCTGTCCAGAATCTAATCCTACCCACCGATTGAACCCAAATTACGTCTGTCCAGAATGTAATCTTCCTCACAAATTGAACCCCTACTACACTGTACAAAATTTAATCTTCCCCACAGATTGAACCCCAATTACAATGTATCCAGAATCTAATCGTCCCCACAGATTGAACCGTAATTACACTTTGTCCATAATCAAATCTTACCCACAGATTGAACCCCAATTACACTCTGTCGAGAATCTAATCTTCCCCACAGATTGAACGCGAATTACACTCTGTCCAGAATCTTATCTTCCCCACAGATTGAACCCCAATGACACTGTGTCCAGAATCTAATCCTCCCCATGGATTGAATCCCAATTACGCTCTGTCGAGAATGTAATCTTCCCCAGAGATTGAACCCGAATTATACTCTGTCTAGAATGTAATCATCCCCATGGATTGAACCCGAATAACAATCTGTCCAGAATCTAATCTTCCCCACAGATTGAACCGTAATTACACTATGTACAAAATCTAATCTTCCCCACAGATTGAACCCCAATTACAATGTATTCAGAATCTAATCGTCCCCAAAGATTGAACCGTAATTACACTTTGTCCATAATCAAATCTTCCCCACAGATTGAACCCCAATTACACTCTGTCGAGAATCTAATCTTCACCACAGATTGAACGCGAATTACACTCTGTCCAGAATCTTATCTTCCCCACAGCTTGAACCCAAATTACGGTCAGTCCAGAATCTAATCCTCCCAAACGATTGATCCCAAATTACGCTCTGTCGAGGATCTAATCTTCCTCACAAATTGAACCCGTACTACAGTGTACAAAATTTAATCTTCCCCACAGATTGAACGTGAATTACTCTCTGTCCAGAATCTTAGCTTCCCCACAGATTGAACCCCAATTACACTCTGTCCAGAATGTAATCTTCCCCACAGATTGAACCTGAATTACTCTCTGTCCAGAATGTAATCTTCCCCAGAGATTGAAACCAAATTATACTGTGCCTAGAATTTAATCATCCCCATAGATTGAACCCGAATCTCACTCTGTCCAGAATCTAATCTTCCACACAGATTGAACACGAATTATACTCTGTCTAGAATGTAATTTTCCCCACAGATTGAACCCCAATTATACTCTGTTCAGAATGTAATCTTACCCACAGATTGAACATGAATTATACTCTGTCTAGAATGTAATCTTCCCCACAGATTGAACAGTAATTACACTCTGTGCAGAAAATAATCTCCCCCACAGATTGAACCCGAATTACACTCTTTCCAGAATCTAATCTTCACCAGAGATTGATCAAGAATTACGCTCTGTCCAGAATCTAATCCTCCCCACCGACTGAACCCAAATTACGTCTGTCCAGAATCTCATTTTCCCCACAGATTGAACCGTAATTACACTCTGTCCAGAATCAAATGTTCCGCACAATCTGAACGCAAATTACACTCTGTCCAGAATCTAATCTTCCCCACAGATTGAACCCAAATTACACTTTGTCCAGTATCTAATCTTCCGCACAGATTGAATTCCAATTACACTCTTTCCAGAATCTAATCTTCCCCAGAGATTGATCACGAATTACGCTCTGTCCAGAATCTAATCCTCCCCACCGATTGAACCCAAATTATGCCTGTCCAGAATCTAATCTTCCTCACAAATTGAACCCGTACTACACTGTACAAAATTTAATCTTCCCCACAGATTGAACCCCAATTACACTTTGTCCAGAATGTAATCTTCCCCACAGACTTAACCCAAATTACGCTCTGTTCAGAATGTCATCTTCCCCAGAGATTGAACCCTAATTATACTCTGTCTAGAATCTAATCATCCCCACAGATTGAACACGAATGACACTCTGTCCAGAATCTAATCTTCCCCACAGATTGAACGTGAATTACTCTCTGTCCAGAATCTTAGCTTCCCCACAGATTGAACCCCAATTATACTCTGTTCAGAATGTAATCTTACCCACAGATTGAACATGAATTATACTCTGTCTAGAATGTAATCTTCCCCACAGATTGAACAGTAATTACACTCTGTGCAGAAAATAATCTCCCCCACAGATTGAACCCGAATTACACTCAGTCCAGAATCTAACTTTCCCCGATTGAATCCAAATTATGCTCTTTCCAGAATTTAATCTTCCCCACAGATTGAACCCCAATTACACTCTGCCCATAATCTAATCTTCCCCACAGATTGAACCCCAATGACGCTCTGTCCAGAATCTAATCTTCCCCACATAATGAGCCCGAATTACACTCTGTCCTGAATAAAATCTTCCCCACAGATTGAAACCCCATTGCACTCTGTTCAGAATCTAATCTTTTCCACAGATTGACCAGGAATTAAACTCTGTCCAGAATGTAACCTTCCCCACAGATTGAACCTGAATTACTCTCTGTCCAGAATGTAATCTTCCCCAGAGATTGAACCCAAATTATACTCTGTCTAGAATCTAATCATCCCCACAGATTGAACCCGAATCTCACTCTGTCCAGAATCTAATCTCCCCACAGATTGAACCGTAATTACAGTCTGTGCAGAATCTAATCTTCCACACAGATTGAATACGAATTATACTCTGTCTAGAATGTAATCTTCCCCAGAGATTGAACAGTAATTACACTCTGTGCAGAATCTCATCTCCCCCACAGATTGAACCCAAATTACATTCAGTCCAGAATCTAATCTTCCCCGGAGATGAAATCCAAATTACTCTCTTTCCAGAATCAAATCTTCCCTACAGATTGAAACCCAATTGCACTCTGTCCAGAATCTAATCTGCTTCACAGATTGAACCAAATTACTCTCTGTCCAGTATCTAATCTTCCCCTCAGATTGAATCCCAATTACACTGTTTCCAGAATCTAATCCTCCCCACCGATTGAACCCAAATTACGTCTGTCCAGAATCTAATCTTCTTCACAAATTGAACCCCTACTACACTGTACAAAATTTAATCCTCCCCACAGATTGAACCCCAATTACAATTTGTCCAGAATCAAAACTTCCCCACAGATTGAACCGTAATTACACTCTGTCCAGAATCAAATCTTCCCCAGAGATTGAACCCCAATTACACTCTGCCCAGAATCTAATCTTCCCCTCAGATTGAACCGTAATTACACTCTGTCCAGAATCAAATGTTCCGCACAAACTGAACCCCAATTACGAACTGTCCAGAATCTAATCATCCCCACAGATTGAACCCCAATTACACTCTGTCCAGAATCTCATCTTCCCCACAGATTGAACCGTAATTACACTCTGTCCAGAATCAAATTTTCCGCACAAACTGAACGCAAATTACACTCTGTCCAGAATCTAATCTTCCCCACATATTGAACCCAAATTACACTCTGTCCAGTATCTAATCTTCCCCACAGATTGAATCCCAATTACACTCTTTCCAGAATCTAATCTTCACCAGAGATTGATCCCGAATTACGCTCTGTCCAGAATCTAATCCTCCCCTCCGATTGAACCCAAAGTATGTCTGACCAGAATCTAATCTTCCTCACAAATTAAACCCGTACTACACTGTACAAAATTTAATATTCCCCACAGATTGAACCCCAATTACACTCTGTCCAGAATGTAATCTTCCCCACAGACTTAAGCCAAAATACGCTCTGTCCAGAATGTCATCTTCCCCAGAGTTTGAACCCGAATTATACTCTGTCTGGAATCTAATCATCCCCACAGATCGAATCCGAATGAGACTCTGTCCAGAATCTAATCATCCCCACAGATTGAACCCGAATGACACTCTGTCCAGCATCTAATCATCCCCACAGATTGAACCCAAATTACACTCTGTCCAGTATCTAATCTTCCCCACAGATTGAACCCAAATTACACTCTGTCCAGTATATAATCTTCCCCACAGATTGAATCCCAATTACACTCTTTCCAGAATCTAATCTTCACCAGAAATTGATCCCGAATTACGCTCTGTCCTGAATATAATCCTCCCCTCCGATTGAACCCAAATTACATCTGTCCAGAATCTAATCTTCCTCACAAATTGAACCCGTACTACAGTGTACAAAATTTAATCTTCCCCACAGATTGAACGTAAATTACTCTCTGTCCAGAATCTGAGCTTCCCCACAGATTGAACCTCAATTACACTCTGTCCAGAACGTAATCTTACCCACAGATTGAACACGAATTATACTCTGTCTAGAATGTAATCTTCCCCACAGATTGAACGTGAATTACTCTCTGTCCAGAATCTTAGCTTCCCCACAGATTGAACCCCAATTACACTCTATCCAGAATGTAATCTTCCCCACAGATTGAACCTGAATTACTCTCTGTCCAGAATGTAATCTTCCCCAGAGATTGAAACCAAATTATACTGTGACTAGAATTTAATCATCCCCACAGATTGAACCCGAATCTCACTCTGTCCAGAATCTAATCTTCCACATAGATTGAACACGAATTATACTCTGTCTAGAATGTAATTTTCCCCACAGATTGAAACCCAATTGCACTCTGTCCAGAATCTAATCTGCCCCACAGATTGAACCCAAATTACTCTCTGTCCACTATCTAATCTTCCCCTCAGATTGAATCCCAATTACACTCTTTCCAGAATCTAATCTTCACCAGAGATTGATCAAGAATTACGCTCTGTCCAGAATCTAATCCTCCCCACCGACTGAACCCAAATTACGTCTGTCCAGAATCTCATTTTCCCCACAGATTGAACCGTAATTACACTCTGTCCAGAATCAAATGTTCCGCACAATCTGAACGCAAATTACACTCTGTCCAGAATCTAATCCTCCCCTCCGATTGAACCCAAAGTACGTCTGTCCAGAATCTAATCTTCCTCACAAATTGAACCCGTACTACACTGTACAAAATTTAATCTTCCCCACAGATTGAACCCCAATTACACTCTGGCCAGTATCTAATCTTCCCCACAGATTAAACGTGAATTACTCTCTGTCCAGAATCTGAGCTTCCCCACAGATTGAACCCCAATTACACTCTGTCCAGAATGTAATCTTCCCCACAGATTGAACCTGAATTACTCTCTGTCCAGAATGTAATCTTCCCCAGAGATTGAAACGAAATTATACTCTGTCTAGAATCTAATCATCCCCACAGATTGAACCCGAATCAGACTCTGTCCAGAATCTAATCTTACCCACAGATTGAACACGAATTATACTCTGTCTAGAATGTAATCTTCCCCACAGATTGAACTGTAATTACACTCTGTGCAGAATCTCATCTCCCCCACAGATTGAACCCAAATTACATTCAGTCCAGAATCTAATCTTCCCCAGAGATTGAATCCAAATTACGCTCTTTCCAGAATTTAATCTTCCCCACAGATTGAGCCCAAATTACACTCTGTCCTGAATCAAATCTTCCCCACAGATTGAAACCCAATTGCACTCTGTCCAGAATCTAATCTGCCCCACAGATTGAATCCCAATTACACTCTTTCCAGAATCTAATCTTCACCAGAGATTGATCCCGAATTACGCTCTGTCCAGAATCTAATCCTCCCCACCGACTGAACCCAAATTACGTCTGTCCAGAATCTCATTTTCCCCACAGATTGAACCGTAATTACACTCTGTCCAGAATCAAATGTTCCGCACAATCTGAACGCAAATTACACTCTGTCCAGAATCTAATCCTCCCCTCCGATTGAACCCAAAGTACGTCTGTCCAGAATCTAATCTTCCTCACAAATTGAACCCGTACTACACTGTACAAAATTTAATCTTCCCCACAGATTGAACCCCAATTACACTCTGTCCAGTATCTAATCTTCCCCACAGATTGAACGTGAATTACTCTCTGTCCAGAATCTGAGCTTCCCCACAGATTGAACCCCAATTACACTCTGTCCAGTATCTAATCTTCCCCACAGATTGAACGTGAATTACTCTCTGTCCAGAATCTGAGCTTCCCCACAGATTGAACCCCAATTACACTCTGTCCAGAATGTAATCTTCCCCACAGATTGAACCTGAATTACTCTCTGTCCAGAATGTAATCTTCCCCAGAGATTGAAACGAAATTATACTCTGTCTAGAATCTAATCATCCCCACAGATTGAACCCGAATCAGACTCTGTCCAGAATGTAATCTTACCCACAGATTGAACACGAATTATACTCTGTCTAGAATGTAATCTTCCCCACAGATTGAACTGTAATTACACTCTGTGCAGAATCTCATCTCCCCCACAGATTGAACCCAAATTACATTCAGTCCAGAATCTAATCTTCCCCAGAGATTGAATCCAAATTACGCTCTTTCCAGAATTTAATCTTCCCCACAGATTGAGCCCAAATTACACTCTGTCCTGAATCAAATCTTCCCCACAGATTGAAACCCAATTGCACTCTGTCCAGAATCTAATCTGCCCCACAGATTGAATCCCAATTACACTCTTTCCAGAATCTAATCTTCACCAGAGATTGATCCCGAATTACGCTCTGTTCAGAATCTAATCCTCCCCTCCGTTTGAACCCAAAGTACATCTGTCCAGAATCTAATCTTCCTCACAAATTGAACCCGTACTACACTGCACAAAATTTAATCTTCCCCACAGATTGAACCCCAATTACACTCTGTCCAGTATCTAATCTTCCCCACAGATTGAACGTGAATTACTCTCTGTCCAGAATCTGAGCTTCCCCACAGATTGAACCGCAATTACACTCTGTCCAGAACGTAATCTTACCCACAGATTGAACACGAATTATACTCTGTCTAGAATGTAATCTTCCCCACAGATTGAACGTGAATTACTCTCTGTCCAGAATCTTAGCTTCCCCACAGATTGAAACCCAATTACACTCTGTCTAGAATGTAATCTTCCCCACAGATTGAACGTGAATTACTCTCTGTCCAGAATCTTAGCTTCCCCACAGATTGATCCGCAATTACACTCCGTCCAGAATGTAATCTTACCCACAGATTGAACACGAATTATACTGTTTCTAGAATGTAATCTTCCCCACAGATTGAACAGTAATTACACTCTGTGCAGAATCTAATCTTCCACATAGATTGAACACGAATTATACTCTGTCTAGAATGTAATTTTCCCCACAGATTGAAACCCAATTGCACTCTGTCCAGAATCTAATCTGCCCCACAGATTGAACCCAAATTACTCTCTGTCCACTATCTAATCTTCCCCTCAGATTGAATCCCAATTACACTCTTTCCAGAATCTAATCTTCACCAGAGATTGATCAAGAATTACGCTCTGTCCAGAATCTAATCCTCCCCACCGACTGAACCCAAATTACGTCTGTCCAGAATCTCATTTTCCCCACAGATTGAACCGTAATTACACTCTGTCCAGAATCAAATGTTCCGCACAATCTGAACGCAAATTACACTCTGTCCAGAATCTAATCCTCCCCTCCGATTGAACCCAAAGTACGTCTGTCCAGAATCTAATCTTCCTCACAAATTGAACCCGTACTACACTGTACAAAATTTAATCTTCCCCACAGATTGAACCCCAATTACACTCTGGCCAGTATCTAATCTTCCCCACAGATTAAACGTGAATTACTCTCTGTCCAGAATCTGAGCTTCCCCACAGATTGAACCCCAATTACACTCTGTCCAGAATGTAATCTTCCCCACAGATTGAACCTGAATTACTCTCTGTCCAGAATGTAATCTTCCACAGAGATTGAAACGAAATTATACTCTGTCTAGAATCTAATCATCCCCACAGATTGAACCCGAATCAGACTCTGTCCAGAATCTAATCTTACCCACAGATTGAACACGAATTATACTCTGTCTAGAATGTAATCTTCCCCACAGATTGAACTGTAATTACACTCTGTGCAGAATCTCATCTCCCCCACAGATTGAACCCAAATTACATTCAGTCCAGAATCTAATCTTCCCCAGAGATTGAATCCAAATTACGCTCTTTCCAGAATTTAATCTTCCCCACAGATTGAGCCCAAATTACACTCTGTCCTGAATCAAATCTTCCCCACAGATTGAAACCCAATTGCACTCTGTCCAGAATCTAATCTGCCCCACAGATTGAATCCCAATTACACTCTTTCCAGAATCTAATCTTCACCAGAGATTGATCCCGAATTACGCTCTGTCCAGAATCTAATCCTCCCCACCGACTGAACCCAAATTACGTCTGTCCAGAATCTCATTTTCCCCACAGATTGAACCGTAATTACACTCTGTCCAGAATCAAATGTTCCGCACAATCTGAACGCAAATTACACTCTGTCCAGAATCTAATCCTCCCCTCCGATTGAACCCAAAGTACGTCTGTCCAGAATCTAATCTTCCTCACAAATTGAACCCGTACTACACTGTACAAAATTTAATCTTCCCCACAGATTGAACCCCAATTACACTCTGTCCAGTATCTAATCTTCCCCACAGATTGAACGTGAATTACTCTCTGTCCAGAATCTGAGCTTCCCCACAGATTGAACCCCAATTACACTCTGTCCAGAATGTAATCTTCCCCACAGATTGAACCTGAATTACTCTCTGTCCAGAATGTAATCTTCCCCAGAGATTGAAACGAAATTATACTCTGTCTAGAATCTAATCATCCCCACAGATTGAACCCGAATCAGACTCTGTCCAGAATGTAATCTTACCCACAGATTGAACACGAATTATACTCTGTCTAGAATGTAATCTTCCCCACAGATTGAACTGTAATTACACTCTGTGCAGAATCTCATCTCCCCCACAGATTGAACCCAAATTACATTCAGTCCAGAATCTAATCTTCCCCAGAGATTGAATCCAAATTACGCTCTTTCCAGAATTTAATCTTCCCCACAGATTGAGCCCAAATTACACTCTGTCCTGAATCAAATCTTCCCCACAGATTGAAACCCAATTGCACTCTGTCCAGAATCTAATCTGCCCCACAGATTGAATCCCAATTACACTCTTTCCAGAATCTAATCTTCACCAGAGATTGATCCCGAATTACGCTCTGTTCAGAATCTAATCCTCCCCTCCGTTTGAACCCAAAGTACATCTGTCCAGAATCTAATCTTCCTCACAAATTGAACCCGTACTACACTGCACAAAATTTAATCTTCCCCACAGATTGAACCCCAATTACACTCTGTCCAGAACGTAATCTTACCCACAGATTGAACACGAATTATACTCTGTCTAGAATGTAATCTTCCCCACAGATTGAACGTGAATTACTCTCTGTCCAGAATCTTAGCTTCCCCACAGATTGAAACCCAATTACACTCTGTCTAGAATGTAATCTTCCCCACAGATTGAACGTGAATTACTCTCTGTCCAGAATCTTAGCTTCCCCACAGATTGATCCGCAATTACACTCCGTCCAGAATGTAATCTTACCCACAGATTGAACACGAATTATACTGTTTCTAGAATGTAATCTTCCCCACAGATTGAACAGTAATTACACTCTGTGCAGAATCTAATCTTCCCCACAGATTGAACAGTAATTACACTCTGTCCTGAATCAAATCTTCCCCACAGATTGAAACCCAATTGCACTCTGTTCAGAATCTAATCTTCCCCACAGATTGAATCCCAATTACACTCTCTCCAGAATCTAATCTCCCCTAGACAATGAGCCCAAATTACGCTCTGTCCAGAATCTAATCTTCCCCACATATTGAACCCAAATTACACTCTGTCCAGTATCTAATCTTCCCCACAGATTGAATCCCAATTACACTCTTTCCAGAATCTAATCTTCACCAGAGATTGATCCCGAATTACGCTCTGTCCAGAATCTAATCCTCCCCTCCGATTGAACCCAAAGTATGTCTGACCAGAATCTAATCTTCCTCACAAATTAAACCCGTACTACACTGTACAAAATTTAATATTCCCCACAGATTGAACCCCAATTACACTCTGTCCAGAATGTAATCTTCCCCACAGACTTAAGCCAAAATACGCTCTGTCCAGAATGTCATCTTCCCCAGAGTTTGAACCCGAATTATACTCTGTCTAGAATCTAATCATCCCCACAGATCGAATCCGAATGAGACTCTGTCCAGAATCTAATCATCCCCACAGATTGAACCCGAATGACACTCTGTCCAGCATCTAATCATCCCCACAGATTGAACCCAAATTACACTCTGTCCAGTATCTAATCTTCCCCACAGATTGAACCCAAATTACACTCTGTCCAGTATCTAATCTTCCCCACAGATTGAATCCCAATTACACTCTTTCCAGAATCTAATCTTCACCAGAAATTGATCCCGAATTACGCTCTGTCCTGAATATAATCCTCCCCTCCGATTGAACCCAAATTACGTCTGTCCAGAATCTAATCTTCCTCACAAATTGAACCCGTACTACAGTGTACAAAATTTAATCTTCCCCACAGATTGAACGTGAATTACTCTCTGTCCAGAATCTTAGCTTCCCCACAGATTGAACCCCAATTACACTCTGTCCAGAATGTAATCTTCCCCACAGATTGAACCTGAATTACTCTCTGTCCAGAATGTAATCTTCCCCAGAGATTGAAACCAAATTATACTGTGCCTAGAATTTAATCATCCCCACAGATTGAACCCGAATCTTACTCTGTCCAGAATCTAATCTTCCACACAGATTGAACACGAATTATACTCTGTCTAGAATGTAATTTTCCCCACAGATTGAACCCCAATTATACTCTGTTCAGAATCTAATCTTCCCCGATTGAATCCAAATTATACTCTGTCTAGAATGTAATCTTCCCCACAGATTGAACCCCAATTACACTCTGCCCATAATCTAATCTTCCCCACAGATTGAACCCCAATGACGCTCTGTCCAGAATCTAATCTTCCCCACATAATGAGCCCGAATTACACTCTGTCCTGAATAAAATCTTCCCCACAGATTGAAACCCCATTGCACTCTGTTCAGAATCTAATCTTTTCCACAGATTGACCAGGAATTAAACTCTGTCCAAATGTAACCTTCCCCACAGATTGAACCTGAATTACTCTCTGTCCAGAATGTAATCTTCCCCAGAGATTGAACCCAAATTATACTCTGTCTAGAATCTAATCATCCCCACAGATTGAACCCGAATCTCACTCTGTCCAGAATCTAATCTCCCCACAGATTGAACCGTAATTACAATCTGTGCAGAATCTAATCTTCCACACAGATTGAATACGAATTATACTCTGTCTAGAATGTAATCTTCCCCAGAGATTGAACAGTAATTACACTCTGTGCAGAATCTCATCTCCCCCACAGATTGAACCCAAATTACATTCAGTCCAGAATCTAATCTTCCCCGGAGATTAAATCCAAATTACTCTCTTTCCAGAATTTAATCTTCCCCACAGATTGAGCCCGAATTACACTCTGTCCTGAATCAAATCTTCCCCACAGATTGAAACCCAATTGCACTCTGTCCAGAATCTAATCTGCTTCACAGATTGAACCAAATTACTCTCTGTCCAGTATCTAATCTTCCCCTCAGATTGAATCCCAATTACACTGTTTCCAGAATCTAATCCTCCCCACCGATTGAACCCAAATTACGTCTGTCCAGAATCTCATTTTCCCCACAGATTGAACCGTAATTACACTCTGTCCAGAATCAAATGTTCCGCACAATCTGAACGCAAATTACACTCTGTCCAGAATCTAATCCTCCCCTCCGATTGAACCCAAAGTACGTCTGTCCAGAATCTAATCTTCCTCACAAATTGAACCCGTACTACACTGTACAAAATTTAATCTTCCCCACAGATTGAACCCCAATTACACTCTGTCCAGTATCTAATCTTCCCCACAGATTGAACGTGAATTACTCTCTGTCCAGAATCTGAGCTTCCCCACAGATTGAACCCCAATTACACTCTGTCCAGAATGTAATCTTCCCCACAGATTGAACCTGAATTACTCTCTGTCCAGAATGTAATCTTCCCCAGAGATTGAAACGAAATTATACTCTGTCTAGAATCTAATCATCCCCACAGATTGAACCCGAATCAGACTCTGTCCAGAATGTAATCTTACCCACAGATTGAACACGAATTATACTCTGTCTAGAATGTAATCTTCCCCACAGATTGAACTGTAATTACACTCTGTGCAGAATCTCATCTCCCCCACAGATTGAACCCAAATTACATTCAGTCCAGAATCTAATCTTCCCCAGAGATTGAATCCAAATTACGCTCTTTCCAGAATTTAATCTTCCCCACAGATTGAGCCCAAATTACACTCTGTCCTGAATCAAATCTTCCCCACAGATTGAAACCCAATTGCACTCTGTCCAGAATCTAATCTGCCCCACAGATTGAATCCCAATTACACTCTTTCCAGAATCTAATCTTCACCAGAGATTGATCCCGAATTACGCTCTGTTCAGAATCTAATCCTCCCCTCCGTTTGAACCCAAAGTACATCTGTCCAGAATCTAATCTTCCTCACAAATTGAACCCGTACTACACTGCACAAAATTTAATCTTCCCCACAGATTGAACCCCAATTACACTCTGTCCAGAACGTAATCTTACCCACAGATTGAACACGAATTATACTCTGTCTAGAATGTAATCTTCCCCACAGATTGAACGTGAATTACTCTCTGTCCAGAATCTTAGCTTCCCCACAGATTGAAACCCAATTACACTCTGTCTAGAATGTAATCTTCCCCACAGATTGAACGTGAATTACTCTCTGTCCAGAATCTTAGCTTCCCCACAGATTGATCCGCAATTACACTCCGTCCAGAATGTAATCTTACCCACAGATTGAACACGAATTATACTGTTTCTAGAATGTAATCTTCCCCACAGATTGAACAGTAATTACACTCTGTGCAGAATCTAATCTTCCCCACAGATTGAACAGTAATTACACTCTGTCCTGAATCAAATCTTCCCCACAGATTGAAACCCAATTGCACTCTGTTCAGAAT
Organism: Hemitrygon akajei; assembly: GCF_048418815.1. Lineage (NCBI taxonomy): Eukaryota > Metazoa > Chordata > Chondrichthyes > Myliobatiformes > Dasyatidae > Hemitrygon > Hemitrygon akajei. The sequence continues at coordinate 165,862,355 of NC_133126.1, forward strand.
CTAATCTTCCCCACAGATTGAATCCCAATTACACTCTCTCCAGAATCTAATCTCCCCTAGACAATGAGCCCAAATTACGCTCTGTCCAGAATCTAATCTTCCCCACATATTGAACCCAAATTACACTCTGTCCAGTATCTAATCTTCCCCACAGATTGAATCCCAATTACACTCTTTCCAGAATCTAATCTTCACCAGAGATTGATCCCGAATTACGCTCTGTCCAGAATCTAATCCTCCCCTCCGATTGAACCCAAAGTATGTCTGACCAGAATCTAATCTTCCTCACAAATTAAACCCGTACTACACTGTACAAAATTTAATATTCCCCACAGATTGAACCCCAATTACACTCTGTCCAGAATGTAATCTTCCCCACAGACTTAAGCCAAAATACGCTCTGTCCAGAATGTCATCTTCCCCAGAGTTTGAACCCGAATTATACTCTGTCTAGAATCTAATCATCCCCACAGATCGAATCCGAATGAGACTCTGTCCAGAATCTAATCATCCCCACAGATTGAACCCGAATGACACTCTGTCCAGCATCTAATCATCCCCACAGATTGAACCCAAATTACACTCTGTCCAGTATCTAATCTTCCCCACAGATTGAACCCAAATTACACTCTGTCCAGTATCTAATCTTCCCCACAGATTGAATCCCAATTACACTCTTTCCAGAATCTAATCTTCACCAGAAATTGATCCCGAATTACGCTCTGTCCTGAATATAATCCTCCCCTCCGATTGAACCCAAATTACGTCTGTCCAGAATCTAATCTTCCTCACAAATTGAACCCGTACTACAGTGTACAAAATTTAATCTTCCCCACAGATTGAACGTGAATTACTCTCTGTCCAGAATCTTAGCTTCCCCACAGATTGAACCCCAATTACACTCTGTCCAGAATGTAATCTTCCCCACAGATTGAACCTGAATTACTCTCTGTCCAGAATGTAATCTTCCCCAGAGATTGAAACCAAATTATACTGTGCCTAGAATTTAATCATCCCCACAGATTGAACCCGAATCTTACTCTGTCCAGAATCTAATCTTCCACACAGATTGAACACGAATTATACTCTGTCTAGAATGTAATTTTCCCCACAGATTGAACCCCAATTATACTCTGTTCAGAATCTAATCTTCCCCGATTGAATCCAAATTATACTCTGTCTAGAATGTAATCTTCCCCACAGATTGAACCCCAATTACACTCTGCCCATAATCTAATCTTCCCCACAGATTGAACCCCAATGACGCTCTGTCCAGAATCTAATCTTCCCCACATAATGAGCCCGAATTACACTCTGTCCTGAATAAAATCTTCCCCACAGATTGAAACCCCATTGCACTCTGTTCAGAATCTAATCTTTTCCACAGATTGACCAGGAATTAAACTCTGTCCAAATGTAACCTTCCCCACAGATTGAACCTGAATTACTCTCTGTCCAGAATGTAATCTTCCCCAGAGATTGAACCCAAATTATACTCTGTCTAGAATCTAATCATCCCCACAGATTGAACCCGAATCTCACTCTGTCCAGAATCTAATCTCCCCACAGATTGAACCGTAATTACAATCTGTGCAGAATCTAATCTTCCACACAGATTGAATACGAATTATACTCTGTCTAGAATGTAATCTTCCCCAGAGATTGAACAGTAATTACACTCTGTGCAGAATCTCATCTCCCCCACAGATTGAACCCAAATTACATTCAGTCCAGAATCTAATCTTCCCCGGAGATTAAATCCAAATTACTCTCTTTCCAGAATTTAATCTTCCCCACAGATTGAGCCCGAATTACACTCTGTCCTGAATCAAATCTTCCCCACAGATTGAAACCCAATTGCACTCTGTCCAGAATCTAATCTGCTTCACAGATTGAACCAAATTACTCTCTGTCCAGTATCTAATCTTCCCCTCAGATTGAATCCCAATTACACTGTTTCCAGAATCTAATCCTCCCCACCGATTGAACCCAAATTACGTCTGTCCAGAATCTAATCTTCTTCACAAATTGAACCCCTACTACACTGTACAAAATTTAATCTTCCCCACAGATTGAACCCCAATTACAATTTGTCCAGAATCAAAACTTCCCCACAGATTGAACCGTAATTACACTCTGTCCAGAATCAAATCTTCCCCAGAGATTGAACCCCAATTACACTCTGCCCAGAATCTAATCTTCCCCTCAGATTGAACCGTAATTACACTCTGTCCAGAATCAAATGTTCCGCACAAACTGAACCCCAATTACGAACTGTCCAGAATCTAATCATCCCCACAGATTGAACCCCAATTACACTCTGTCCAGAATCTCATCTTCCCCACAGATTGAACCGTAATTACACTCTGTCCAGAATCAAATTTTCCGCACAAACTGAACGCAAATTACACTCTGTCCAGAATCTAATCTTCCCCACATATTGAACCCAAATTACACTCTGTCCAGTATCTAATCTTCCCCACAGATTGAATCCCAATTACACTCTTTCCAGAATCTAATCTTCACCAGAGATTGATCCCGAATTACGCTCTGTCCAGAATCTAATCCTCCCCTCCGATTGAACCCAAAGTATGTCTGACCAGAATCTAATCTTCCTCACAAATTAAACCCGTACTACACTGTACAAAATTTAATATTCCCCACAGATTGAACCCCAATTACACTCTGTCCAGAATGTAATCTTCCCCACAGACTTAAGCCAAAATACGCTCTGTCCAGAATGTCATCTTCCCCAGAGTTTGAACCCGAATTATACTCTGTCTAGAATCTAATCATCCCCACAGATCGAATCCGAATGAGACTCTGTCCAGAATCTAATCATCCCCACAGATTGAACCCGAATGACACTCTGTCCAGCATCTAATCATCCCCACAGATTGAACCCAAATTACACTCTGTCCAGTATCTAATCTTCCCCACAGATTGAACCCAAATTACACTCTGTCCAGTATCTAATCTTCCCCACAGATTGAATCCCAATTACACTCTTTCCAGAATCTAATCTTCACCAGAAATTGATCCCGAATTACGCTCTGTCCTGAATATAATCCTCCCCTCCGATTGAACCCAAATTACGTCTGTCCAGAATCTAATCTTCCTCACAAATTGAACCCGTACTACAGTGTACAAAATTTAATCTTCCCCACAGATTGAACGTGAATTACTCTCTGTCCAGAATCTTAGCTTCCCCACAGATTGAACCCCAATTACACTCTGTCCAGAATGTAATCTTCCCCACAGATTGAACCTGAATTACTCTCTGTCCAGAATGTAATCTTCCCCAGAGATTGAAACCAAATTATACTGTGCCTAGAATTTAATCATCCCCACAGATTGAACCCGAATCTTACTCTGTCCAGAATCTAATCTTCCACACAGATTGAACACGAATTATACTCTGTCTAGAATGTAATTTTCCCCACAGATTGAACCCCAATTATACTCTGTTCAGAATGTAATCTTACCCACAGATTGAACATGAATTATACTCTGTCTAGAATGTAATCTTCCCCACAGATTGAACAGTAATTACACTCTGTGCAGAAAATAATCTCCCCCACAGATTGAACCCGAATTACACTCAGTCCAGAATCTAATCTTCCCCGATTGAATCCAAATTATGCTCTTTCCAGAATTTAATCTTCCCCACAGATTGAACCCCAATTACACTCTGCCCATAATCTAATCTTCCCCACAGATTGAACCCCAATGACGCTCTGTCCAGAATCTAATCTTCCCCACATAATGAGCCCGAATTACACTCTGTCCTGAATAAAATCTTCCCCACAGATTGAAACCCAATTGCACTCTGTCCAGAATCTAATCTGCCCCACAGATTGAACCCAAATTACTCTCTGTCCACTATCTAATCTTCCCCTCAGATTGAATCCCAATTACACTCTTTCCAGAATCTAATCTTCACCAGAGATTGATCAAGAATTACGCTCTGTCCAGAATCTAATCCTCCCCACCGACTGAACCCAAATTACGTCTGTCCAGAATCTCATTTTCCCCACAGATTGAACCGTAATTACACTCTTTCCAGAATCAAATGTTCCGCACAATCTGAACGCAAATTACACTCTGTCCAGAATCTAATCTTCCCCACAGATTGAACCCAAATTACACTTTGTCCAGTATCTAATCTTCCGCACAGATTGAATTCCAATTACACTCTTTCCAGAATCTAATCTTCCCCAGAGATTGATCACGAATTACGCTCTGTCCAGAATCTAATCCTCCCCACCGATTGAACCCAAATTACGCCTGTCCAGAATCTAATCTTCCTCACAAATTGAACCCGTACTACACTGTACAAAATTTAATCTTCCCCACAGATTGAACCCCAATTACACTTTGTCCAGAATGTAATCTTCCCCACAGACTTAACCCAAATTACGCTCTGTTCAGAATGTCATCTTCCCCAGAGATTGAACCCTAATTATACTCTGTCTAGAATCTAATCATCCCCACAGATTGAACACGAATGACACTCTGTCCAGAATCTAATCTTCCCCACAGATTGAACCGTAATTACACTCTGTCCAGAATCTAATCTTCCCCACAGATTGAACGTGAATTACTCTCTGTCCAGAATATTAGCTTCCCCACAGATTGAACCCCAATTATACTCTGTTCAGAATGTAATCTTACCCACAGATTGAACATGAATTATACTCTGTCTAGAATGTAATCTTCCCCACAGATTGAACAGTAATTACACTCTGTGCAGAAAATAATCTCCCCCACAGATTGAACCCGAATTACACTCAGTCCAGAATCTAATTTTCCCCGATTGAATCCAAATTATGCTCTTTCCAGAATTTAATCTTCCTCACAGATTGAACCCCAATTACACTGTGACCAGAATATAATCTTCCCCACAGATTGAACCCCAATGACGCTCTGTCCAGAATCTAATCTTCCCCACAGATTGAGCCCGAATTACACTCTGTCCTGAATTAAATCTTCCCCATAGATTGAAACCTAATTGCACTCTGTCCAGAATGTAATCTTCCCGACAGACTTAACTCAAATTACACTCTGTTCAGAATGTCATCTTCCCCACAGATTGAACCCAAATTACACTCTGTCCAGAATCTAATCTTCCTCACAAATTGAACCCCTACTACACTGTACAAAATGTCATCTCCCCCACAGATTGAACCCAAATTACATTCAGTCCAGAATCTAATCTTCCCCGAGATTGAATCCAAATTACGCTCTTTCCAGAATTTAATCTTCCCCACAGATTGAGCCCGAATTACACTCTGTTCTGAATCAAATCTTCCCCACAGATTGAAACCCAATTGCACTCTGTCCAGAATCTAATCTGCCCCACAGATTGAACCCAAATTACTCTCTGTCCAGTATCTAATCTTCCCCTCAGATTGAATCCCAATTACACTCTTTCCAGAATCTAATCTTCACCAGAGATTGATCCCGAATTGCGCTCTGTACAGAATCTAATCCTCCCCACCGACTGAACCCAAATTACGTCTGTCCAGATTCAAATCTTCCTCACAAATTGAACCCCTACTACACTGTACAAAATTTAATCTTCCCCACAGATTGAACCCCAATTACAATGTGTCCAGAATCAAATCTTCCCCACAGATTGAACCATAATTACACTCTGTCCAGAATCAAATCTTCCCCATAGATTGAAACCTAATTGCACTCTGTCCAGAATGTAATCTTCCCGACAGACTTCACTCAAATTACGCTCTGTTCAGAATGTCATCTTCCCCACAGATTGAACCCAAATTAGACTCTGTCCAGAATCTAATCTTCCTCACAAATTGAACCCCTACTACACTGTACAAAATTTAATCTTCCCCACAGATTGAACCCCAATTACAATGTGTCCAGAATCAAATCTTCCCCACAGATTGAACCATAATTACACTCTGTCCAGAATCAAATCTTCCCCACAGATTGAACCCCAATTACACTCTGCCCAGAATCTAATGATCCCCACAGATTGAACCGTAATTACACTCTGTCCAGAAACAAATGTTCGGCACAAACTGAACCCAAATTACGAACTGTCCAGAATCTAATCATCCCCACAGATTGAACCCCAATTACACTCTGTCCAGAATCTAATCTTCCCCACAGATTGAAATGTAATTACACTCTGTCCAGAATCAAATGTTGCGCACAAACTGACCGCAAATTACACTCTGTCCAGAATCTAATGTCCCCCACAGATTGAACCCAAATTACATTCAGTCCAGAATTTAATCTTCCCCGAGATTGAATCCAAATTACGCTCTTTCCAGAATTTAATCTTCCCCACAGATTGAGCCCGAATTACACTCTGTTCTGAATCAAATCTTCCCCACAGATTGAAACCCAATTGCACTCTGTCCAGAATCTAATCTGCCCCACAGATTGAACCCAAGTTACTCTCTGTCCAGTATCTAATCTTCCCCTCAGATTGAATCCCAATTACACTCTTTCCAGAGTCTAATCTTCACCAGAGATTGATCCCGAATTACGCTCTGTCCAGAATCTAATCCTCCCCACTGATTGAACCCAAATTACTCTCAGTCCACTATCTAATCTTCCCCTCAGATTGAATTCCAATTACACTCTTTCCAGAATCTAATCTTCACCAGAGATTGATCCTGAATTACGCTCTGTCCAGAATCTAATCCTCCCCACCGATTGAACCCAAATTACTCTCTGTCCAGTATCTAATCTTCCCCTCAGATTGAATCCCAATTTCACTCTTTCCAGAATCTAATATTCACCAGAGATTGATCCCGAATTACGTCTGTCCAGAATCCAATCTTCCTCACAAATTGAACCCCTACTACACTGTACAAAATTTAATCTTCCCCACAGATTGAACCCCAATTACAACGTGTCCAGAATCAAATCTTCCCGACAGATTGAACCGTAATTACACTCTGTCCAGAATCAAATCTTCCCCACAGATTGAACCCCAATTACACTCTGCCCAGAATCTAATGTTCCCCACAGATTGAACCCTAATTACGCTCTGTCCAGAATCTAATCCTCCCCACCGATTGAACCCAAATTACGTCTGTCCACAATCTAATCTTCCTCACAAATTGAACCCGTACTACTCTGTACAAAATTTAATCTTCCCCACAGATTGAACTCCAATTACACTCTGTCCAGAATGTAATCTTCCCCACAGTCTTAACCCAAATTACGCTCTGTCCAGAATGTCATCTTCCCCAGAGATTGAACCCGAATTATCCTCTGTCTAGAATCTAATCATCCCCACAGATTGAACCCGAATGACACTCTGTCCAGAATCTAATCTTCCCCACAGATTGATCCTCAATTACACTCTGTCCAGAATCTAATCATCCCCACAGATTGAACGTGAATTACTCTCTGTCCAGAATCTTAGCTTCCCCACAGATTGAACCCCAATTATACTCTGTGTAGAATGTAATCTTCCCCACAGATTGAACAGTAATTACACTCTGTGCAGAATATAATCTCCCCCACAGACTGAACCTGAATTACACTAAGTCCAGAATCTTATCTTCCCCAGAGACTGAATCCAAATTACGCACTTTCCAGAATTTATTCTTCCCCACAGATTGAACCCCAATTACACTCTGTCCTGAATCTAATCTTTCCCACAGATTGAACCCGAATTACACTCTGTCCAGAATCTAATATTCCCCACAGACTGAACGCGAATTACACTCTGTCCGGAATCTTATCTTCCCTAGAGATTGAACCCCAATTACACTCTTTCTAGAATATAATCTTCCCCACAGATTGAACCTGAATTACACTCTGCCCATAATCTAATCTTCCCCACAGATTGAACCCCAATTACACTCAGTCCAGAATCTAATCTTCCTCACAGATTGAACCGCAATTACACTGTGACCAGAATATAATCTTCCCAACAGATTCAACCCCAATGACGCTCTGTCCAGAATCTAATCTTCCCCACAGATTGAGCCCGAATTACACTCTGTCCTGAATCAAATCTTCCCCATAGATTGAAACCCAACTGCACTCTGTCCAGAATCTAATCTTCCCCACAGATTGAACCCAAATTACACTCTGTCCAGTATCTAATCTTCCCCACAGACTGAATCCCAATTACACTCTTTCCAGAATCTAATCTTCCCCAGAGATTGAACCCAAATTACACTCTGTGCAGAATCTCATCTCCCCCAGAGATTGAACCCAAATTACATTCAGTCCAGAATCTAATCTTCCCCAGAGATTGAATCCAAATTACGCTCTTTCCAGAATTTAATCTTCCCCACAGATTGAGCCCGAATTACACTCTGTCCTGAATCAAATCTTCCCCACAGATTGAAACCCAATTGCACTCTGTCCAGAATCTAATCTGCCCCACAGATTGAACCCAAATTACTCTCTGTCCAGTATCTAATCTTCCCCTCAGATTGAATCCCAATTACACTCTTTCCAGAATCTAATCTTCACCAGAGATTGATCCCGAATTGCGCTCTGTACAGAATCTAATCCTCCCCACCGACTGAACCCAAATTACGTCTGTCCAGAATCTAATCTTCCTCAGAAATTGAACCCCTACTACACTGTACAAAATTTAATCTTCCCCACAGATTGAACCCCAATTACAATGTGTCCAGAATCAAATCTTCCCCACAGATTGAACCATAATTACACTCTGTCCAGAATCAAATCTTCCCCACAGATTGAACCCCAATTACACTCTGCCCAGAATCTAATGATCCCCACAGATTGAACCGTAATTACACTCTGTCCAGAAACAAATCTTCGGCACAAACTGAACCCCAATTACGAACTGTCCAGAATCTAATCATCCCCACAGATTGAACCCCAATTACACTCTGTCCAGAATCTAGTCTTCCCCACAGATTGAAATGTAATTACACTCTGTCCAGAATCAAATGTTCCGCACAAACTGAACGCAAATTACACACTGTCCAGAATCTAATCTCCCCCACAGATTGAACCCAAATTACATTCAGTCCAGAATCTAATCTTCCCCGAGATTGAAACCCAATTGCACTCTGTCCAGAATCTCATCTGCCCCACAGATTGAACCCAAGTTACTCTCTGTCCAGTATCTAATCTTCCCCTCAGATTGAATCCCAATTACACTCTTTCCAGAGTCTAATCTTCACCAGAGATTGATCCCGAATTACGCTGTCCAGAATCTAATCCTCCCCACTGATTGAACCCAAATTACTCTCTGTCCACTATCTAATCTTCCCCTCAGATTGAATTCCAATTACACTCTTTCCAGAATCTAATCTTCACCAGAGATTGATCCTGAATTACGCTCTGTCCAGAATCTAATCCTCCCCACCGATTGAACCCAAATTACTCTCTGTCCAGTATCTAATCTTCCCCTCAGATTGAATCCCAATTACACTCTTTCCAGAATCTAATCTTCACCAGAGATTGATCCCGAATTACGTCTGTCCAGAATCCAATCTTCCTCACAAATTGAACCCCTACTACACTGTACAAAATTTAATCTTCCCCACAGATTGAACCCCAATTACAACGTGTCCAGAATCAAATCTTCCCGACAGATTGAACCGTAATTACACTCTGTCCAGAATCAAATCTTCCCCAGAGATTGAACCCCAATTACACTCTGCCCAGAATCTAATGTTCCCCACAGATTGAACCCGAATTACGCTCTGTCCAGAATCTAATCCTCCCCACTCCCCACCGATTGAACCCAAATTACGTCTGTCCACAATCTAATCTTCCTCACAAATTGAACCCGTACTACTCTGTACAAAATTTAATCTTCCCCACAGATTGAACTCCAATTACACTCTGTCCAGAATGTAATCTTCCCCACAGACTTAACCCAAATTACGCTCTGTCCAGAATGTCATCTTCCCCAGAGATTAAACCCGAATTATCCTCTGTCTAGAATCTAATCATCCCCACAGATTGAACCCGATTGACACTCTGTCCAGAATCTAATCTTCCCCACAGATTGAACCTTAATTACACTCTGTCCAGAATCTAATCATCCCCACAGATTGAACGTGAATTACTCTCTGTCCAGAATCTTAGCTTCCCCACAGATTGAACCCCAATTATACTCTGTGTAGAATGTAATCTTCCCCACAGATTGAACAGTAATTACACTCTGTGCAGAATATAATCTCCCCCACAGATTGAACCCGAATTACACTCAGTCCAGAATCTTATCTTCCCCAGAGACTGAATCCAAATTACGCACTTTCCAGAATTTATTCTTCCCCACAGATTGAACCCCAATTACACTCTGTCCTGAATCTAATCTTTCCCACAGATTGAACCCGAATTACACTCTGTCCAGAATCTAATATTCCCCACAGACTGAACGCGAATTACACTCTGTCCGGAATCTTATCTTCCCTAGAGATTGAACCCCAATTACACTCTTTCTAGAATATAATCTTCCCCACAGATTGTACCTGAATTACACTCTGCCCATAATCTTATCTTCCCCACAGATTGAACCCCAATTACACTCAGTCCAGAATCTAATCTTCCTCACAGATTGAACCCCAATTACACTGTGACCAGAATATAATCTTCCCCACAGATTGAACCCCAATGACGCTCTGTCCAGAATCTAATCTTCCCCACAGATTGAGCCCGAATTACACTCTGTCCTGAATTAAATCTTCCCCACAGATTGAAACCCAATTGCACTCTGTCCAGAATCTAATCTGCCCCACAGATTGAACCCAAATTACTCTCTGTCCAGTATCTAATCTTCCCCTCAGATTGAATCCCAATTACACTCTTTCCAGAATCTAATCTTCACCAGAGATTGATCCCGAATTGCGCTCTGTACAGAATCTAATCCTCCCCACCGACTGAACCGAAATTACGTCTGTCCAGAATCTAATCTTCCTCAGAAATTGAACCCCTACTACACTGTACAAAATTTAATCTTCCCCACAGATTGAACCCCAATTACAATGTGTCCAGAATCAAATCTTCCCCACAGATTGAACCATAATTACACTCTGTCCAGAATCAAATCTTCCCCACAGATTGAACCCCAATTACACTCTGCCCAGAATCTAATGATCCCCACAGATTGAACCGTAATTACACTCTGTCCAGAAACAAATCTTCGGCACAAACTGAACCCCAATTACGAACTGTCCAGAATCTAATCATCCCCACAGATTGAACCCCAATTACACTCTGTCCAGAATCTAGTCTTCCCCACAGATTGAAATGTAATTACACTCTGTCCAGAATCAAATGTTCCGCACAAACTGAACGCAAATTACACACTGTCCAGAATCTAATCTCCCCCACAGATTGAACCCAAATTACATTCAGTCCAGAATCTAATCTTCCCCGAGATTGAAACCCAATTGCACTCTGTCCAGAATCTCATCTGCCCCACAGATTGAACCCAAGTTACTCTCTGTCCAGTATCTAATCTTCCCCTCAGATTGAATCCCAATTACACTCTTTCCAGAGTCTAATCTTCACCAGAGATTGATCCCGAATTACGCTGTCCAGAATCTAATCCTCCCCACTGATTGAACCCAAATTACTCTCTGTCCACTATCTAATCTTCCCCTCAGATTGAATTCCAATTACACTCTTTCCAGAATCTAATCTTCACCAGAGATTGATCCTGAATTACGCTCTGTCCAGAATCTAATCCTCCCCACCGATTGAACCCAAATTACTCTCTGTCCAGTATCTAATCTTCCCCTCAGATTGAATCCCAATTACACTCTTTCCAGAATCTAATCTTCACCAGAGATTGATCCCGAATTACGTCTGTCCAGAATCCAATCTTCCTCACAAATTGAACCCCTACTACACTGTACAAAATTTAATCTTCCCCACAGATTGAACCCCAATTACAACGTGTCCAGAATCAAATCTTCCCGACAGATTGAACCGTAATTACACTCTGTCCAGAATCAAATCTTCCCCAGAGATTGAACCCCAATTACACTCTGCCCAGAATCTAATGTTCCCCACAGATTGAACCCGAATTACGCTCTGTCCAGAATCTAATCCTCCCCACTCCCCACCGATTGAACCCAAATTACGTCTGTCCACAATCTAATCTTCCTCACAAATTGAACCCGTACTACTCTGTACAAAATTTAATCTTCCCCACAGATTGAACTCCAATTACACTCTGTCCAGAATGTAATCTTCCCCACAGACTTAACCCAAATTACGCTCTGTCCAGAATGTCATCTTCCCCAGAGATTAAACCCGAATTATCCTCTGTCTAGAATCTAATCATCCCCACAGATTGAACCCGATTGACACTCTGTCCAGAATCTAATCTTCCCCACAGATTGAACCTTAATTACACTCTGTCCAGAATCTAATCATCCCCACAGATTGAACGTGAATTACTCTCTGTCCAGAATCTTAGCTTCCCCACAGATTGAACCCCAATTATACTCTGTGTAGAATGTAATCTTCCCCACAGATTGAACAGTAATTACACTCTGTGCAGAATATAATCTCCCCCACAGATTGAACCCGAATTACACTCAGTCCAGAATCTTATCTTCCCCAGAGACTGAATCCAAATTACGCACTTTCCAGAATTTATTCTTCCCCACAGATTGAACCCCAATTACACTCTGTCCTGAATCTAATCTTTCCCACAGATTGAACCCGAATTACACTCTGTCCAGAATCTAATATTCCCCACAGACTGAACGCGAATTACACTCTGTCCGGAATCTTATCTTCCCTAGAGATTGAACCCCAATTACACTCTTTCTAGAATATAATCTTCCCCACAGATTGTACCTGAATTACACTCTGCCCATAATCTTATCTTCCCCACAGATTGAACCCCAATTACACTCAGTCCAGAATCTAATCTTCCTCACAGATTGAACCCCAATTACACTGTGACCAGAATATAATCTTCCCCACAGATTGAACCCCAATGACGCTCTGTCCAGAATCTAATCTTCCCCACAGATTGAGCCCGAATTACACTCTGTCCTGAATTAAATCTTCCCCATAGATTGAAACCTAATTGCACTCTGTCCAGAATGTAATCTTCCCGACAGACTTAACTCAAATTACACTCTGTTCAGAATGTCATCTTCCCCACAGATTGAACCCAAATTACACTCTGTCCAGAATCTAATCTTCCTCACAAATTGAACCCCTACTACACTGTACAAAATGTCATCTCCCCCACAGATTGAACCCAAATTACATTCAGTCCAGAATCTAATCTTCCCCGAGATTGAATCCAAATTACGCTCTTTCCAGAATTTAATCTTCCCCACAGATTGAGCCCGAATTACACTCTGTTCTGAATCAAATCTTCCCCACAGATTGAAACCCAATTGCACTCTGTCCAGAATCTAATCTGCCCCACAGATTGAACCCAAATTACTCTCTGTCCAGTATCTAATCTTCCCCTCAGATTGAATCCCAATTACACTCTTTCCAGAATCTAATCTTCACCAGAGATTGATCCCGAATTGCGCTCTGTACAGAATCTAATCCTCCCCACCGACTGAACCCAAATTACGTCTGTCCAGATTCAAATCTTCCTCACAAATTGAACCCCTACTACACTGTACAAAATTTAATCTTCCCCACAGATTGAACCCCAATTACAATGTGTCCAGAATCAAATCTTCCCCACAGATTGAACCATAATTACACTCTGTCCAGAATCAAATCTTCCCCATAGATTGAAACCTAATTGCACTCTGTCCAGAATGTAATCTTCCCGACAGACTTCACTCAAATTACGCTCTGTTCAGAATGTCATCTTCCCCACAGATTGAACCCAAATTAGACTCTGTCCAGAATCTAATCTTCCTCACAAATTGAACCCCTACTACACTGTACAAAATTTAATCTTCCCCACAGATTGAACCCCAATTACAATGTGTCCAGAATCAAATCTTCCCCACAGATTGAACCATAATTACACTCTGTCCAGAATCAAATCTTCCCCACAGATTGAACCCCAATTACACTCTGCCCAGAATCTAATGATCCCCACAGATTGAACCGTAATTACACTCTGTCCAGAAACAAATGTTCGGCACAAACTGAACCCAAATTACGAACTGTCCAGAATCTAATCATCCCCACAGATTGAACCCCAATTACACTCTGTCCAGAATCTAATCTTCCCCACAGATTGAAATGTAATTACACTCTGTCCAGAATCAAATGTTGCGCACAAACTGACCGCAAATTACACTCTGTCCAGAATCTAATGTCCCCCACAGATTGAACCCAAATTACATTCAGTCCAGAATTTAATCTTCCCCGAGATTGAATCCAAATTACGCTCTTTCCAGAATTTAATCTTCCCCACAGATTGAGCCCGAATTACACTCTGTTCTGAATCAAATCTTCCCCACAGATTGAAACCCAATTGCACTCTGTCCAGAATCTAATCTGCCCCACAGATTGAACCCAAGTTACTCTCTGTCCAGTATCTAATCTTCCCCTCAGATTGAATCCCAATTACACTCTTTCCAGAATCTAATCTTCACCAGAGATTGATCCTGAATTACGCTCTGTCCAGAATCTAATCCTCCCCACCGATTGAACCCAAATTACTCTCTGTCCAGTATCTAATCTTCCCCTCAGATTGAATCCCAATTTCACTCTTTCCAGAATCTAATATTCACCAGAGATTGATCCCGAATTACGTCTGTCCAGAATCCAATCTTCCTCACAAATTGAACCCCTACTACACTGTACAAAATTTAATCTTCCCCACAGATTGAACCCCAATTACAACGTGTCCAGAATCAAATCTTCCCGACAGATTGAACCGTAATTACACTCTGTCCAGAATCAAATCTTCCCCACAGATTGAACCCCAATTACACTCTGCCCAGAATCTAATGTTCCCCACAGATTGAGCCCTAATTACGCTCTGTCCAGAATCTAATCCTCCCCACCGATTGAACCCAAATTACGTCTGTCCACAATCTAATCTTCCTCACAAATTGAACCCGTACTACTCTGTACAAAATTTAATCTTCCCCACAGATTGAACTCCAATTACACTCTGTCCAGAATGTAATCTTCCCCACAGTCTTAACCCAAATTACGCTCTGTCCAGAATGTCATCTTCCCCAGAGATTGAACCCGAATTATCCTCTGTCTAGAATCTAATCATCCCCACAGATTGAACCCGAATGACACTCTGTCCAGAATCTAATCTTCCCCACAGATTGATCCTCAATTACACTCTGTCCAGAATCTAATCATCCCCACAGATTGAACGTGAATTACTCTCTGTCCAGAATCTTAGCTTCCCCACAGATTGAACCCCAATTATACTCTGTGTAGAATGTAATCTTCCCCACAGATTGAACAGTAATTACACTCTGTGCAGAATATAATCTCCCCCACAGACTGAACCCGAATTACACTAAGTCCAGAATCTTATCTTCCCCAGAGACTGAATCCAAATTACGCACTTTCCAGAATTTATTCTTCCCCACAGATTGAACCCCAATTACACTCTGTCCTGAATCTAATCTTTCCCACAGATTGAACCCGAATTACACTCTGTCCAGAATCTAATATTCCCCACAGACTGAACGCGAATTACACTCTGTCCGGAATCTTATCTTCCCTAGAGATTGAACCCCAATTACACTCTTTCTAGAATATAATCTTCCCCACAGATTGAACCTGAATTACACTCTGCCCATAATCTAATCTTCCCCACAGATTGAACCCCAATTACACTCAGTCCAGAATCTAATCTTCCTCACAGATTGAACCGCAATTACACTGTGACCAGAATATAATCTTCCCAACAGATTCAACCCCAATGACGCTCTGTCCAGAATCTAATCTTCCCCACAGATTGAGCCCGAATTACACTCTGTCCTGAATTAAATCTTCCCCATAGATTGAAACCTAATTGCACTCTGTCCAGAATGTAATCTTCCCGACAGACTTAACTCAAATTACGCTCTGTTCAGAATGTCATCTTCCCCAGAGATTGAACCCGCATTATACTCTGTCCAGAATCTAATCTTCCCCACAGATTGAGCCCGAATTACACTCTGTCCTGAATCAAATCTTCCCCATAGATTGAAACCCAACTGCACTCTGTCCAGAATCTAATCTTCCCCACAGATTGAACCCAAATTACACTCTGTCCAGTATCTAATCTTCCCCACAGACTGAATCCCAATTACACTCTTTCCAGAATCTAATCTTCCCCAGAGATTGAACCCAAATTACACTCTGTGCAGAATCTCATCTCCCCCAGAGATTGAACCCAAATTACATTCAGTCCAGAATCTAATCTTCCCCAGAGATTGAATCCAAATTACGCTCTTTCCAGAATTTAATCTTCCCCACAGATTGAGCCCGAATTACACTCTGTCCTGAATCAAATCTTCCCCACAGATTGAAACCCAATTGCACTCTGTCCAGAATCTAATCTGCCCCACAGATTGAACCCAAATTACTCTCTGTCCAGTATCTAATCTTCCCCTCAGATTGAATCCCAATTACACTCTTTCCAGAATCTAATCTTCACCAGAGATTGATCCCGAATTGCGCTCTGTACAGAATCTAATCCTCCCCACCGACTGAACCCAAATTACGTCTGTCCAGAATCTAATCTTCCTCAGAAATTGAACCCCTACTACACTGTACAAAATTTAATCTTCCCCACAGATTGAACCCCAATTACAATGTGTCCAGAATCAAATCTTCCCCACAGATTGAACCATAATTACACTCTGTCCAGAATCAAATCTTCCCCACAGATTGAACCCCAATTACACTCTGCCCAGAATCTAATGATCCCCACAGATTGAACCGTAATTACCCTCTGTCCAGAAACAAATCTTCGGCACAAACTGAACCCCAATTACGAACTGTCCAGAATCTAATCATCCCCACAGATTGAACCCCAATTACACTCTGTCCAGAATCTAGTCTTCCCCACAGATTGAAATGTAATTACACTCTGTCCAGAATCAAATGTTCCGCACAAACTGAACGCAAATTACACACTGTCCAGAATCTAATCTCCCCCACAGATTGAACCCAAATTACATTCAGTCCAGAATCTAATCTTCCCCGAGATTGAAACCCAATTGCACTCTGTCCAGAATCTCATCTGCCCCACAGATTGAACCCAAGTTACTCTCTGTCCAGTATCTAATCTTCCCCTCAGATTGAATCCCAATTACACTCTTTCCAGAGTCTAATCTTCACCAGAGATTGATCCCGAATTACGCTGTCCAGAATCTAATCCTCCCCACTGATTGAACCCAAATTACTCTCTGTCCACTATCTAATCTTCCCCTCAGATTGAATTCCAATTACACTCTTTCCAGAATCTAATCTTCACCAGAGATTGATCCTGAATTACGCTCTGTCCAGAATCTAATCCTCCCCACCGATTGAACCCAAATTACTCTCTGTCCAGTATCTAATCTTCCCCTCAGATTGAATCCCAATTACACTCTTTCCAGAATCTAATCTTCACCAGAGATTGATCCCAAATTACGTCTGTCCAGAATCCAATCTTCCTCACAAGTTGAACCCCTACTACACTGTACAAAATTTAATCTTCCCCACAGATTGAACCCCAATTACAACGTGTCCAGAATCAAATCTTCCCGACAGATTGAACCGTAATTACACTCTGTCCAGAATCAAATCTTCCCCAGAGATTGAACCCCAATTACACTCTGCCCAGAATCTAATGTTCCCCACAGATTGAACCCGAATTACGCTCTGTCCAGAATCTAATCCTCCCCACTCCCCACCGATTGAACCCAAATTACGTCTGTCCACAATCTAATCTTCCTCACAAATTGAACCCGTACTACTCTGTACAAAATTTAATCTTCCCCACAGATTGAACTCCAATTACACTCTGTCCAGAATGTAATCTTCCCCACAGACTTAACCCAAATTACGCTCTGTCCAGAATGTCATCTTCCCCAGAGATTAAACCCGAATTATCCTCTGTCTAGAATCTAATCATCCCCACAGATTGAACCCGATTGACACTCTGTCCAGAATCTAATCTTCCCCACAGATTGAACCTTAATTACACTCTGTCCAGAATCTAATCATCCCCACAGATTGAACGTGAATTACTCTCTGTCCAGAATCTTAGCTTCCCCACAGATTGAACCCCAATTATACTCTGTGTAGAATGTAATCTTCCCCACAGATTGAACAGTAATTACACTCTGTGCAGAATATAATCTCCCCCACAGATTGAACCCGAATTACACTCAGTCCAGAATCTTATCTTCCCCAGAGACTGAATCCAAATTACGCACTTTCCAGAATTTATTCTTCCCCACAGATTGAACCCCAATTACACTCTGTCCTGAATCTAATCTTTCCCACAGATTGAACCCGAATTACACTCTGTCCAGAATCTAATATTCCCCACAGACTGAACGCAAATTACACTCTGTCCGGAATCTTATCTTCCCTAGAGATTGAACCCCAATTACACTCTTTCTAGAATATAATCTTCCCCACAGATTGTACCTGAATTACACTCTGTTCTGAATCAAATCTTCCCCACAGATTGAACCCCAATTACACTCAGTCCAGAATCTAATCTTCCTCACAGATTGAACCCCAATTACACTGTGACCAGAATATAATCTTCCCCACAGATTGAACCCCAATGACGCTCTGTCCAGAATCTAATCTTCCCCACAGATTGAGCCCGAATTACACTCTGTCCTGAATTAAATCTTCCCCATAGATTGAAACCTAATTGCACTCTGTCCAGAATGTAATCTTCCCGACAGACTTAACTCAAATTACACTCTGTTCAGAATGTCATCTTCCCCACAGATTGAACCCAAATTACACTCTGTCCAGAATCTAATCTTCCTCACAAATTGAACCCCTACTACACTGTACAAAATGTCATCTCCCCCACAGATTGAACCCAAATTACATTCAGTCCAGAATCTAATCTTCCCCGAGATTGAATCCAAATTACGCTCTTTCCAGAATTTAATCTTCCCCACAGATTGAGCCCGAATTACACTCTGTTCTGAATCAAATCTTCCCCACAGATTGAAACCCAATTGCACTCTGTCCAGAATCTAATCTGCCCCACAGATTGAACCCCAATTACACTCTGCCCAGAATCTAATGATCCCCACAGATTGAACCGTAATTACACTCTGTCCAGAAACAAATGTTCGGCACAAACTGAACCCAAATTACGAACTGTCCAGAATCTAATCATCCCCACAGATTGAACCCCAATTACACTCTGTCCAGAATCTAATCTTCCCCACAGATTGAAATGTAATTACACTCTGTCCAGAATCAAATGTTGCGCACAAACTGACCGCAAATTACACTCTGTCCAGAATCTAATGTCCCCCACAGATTGAACCCAAATTACATTCAGTCCAGAATTTAATCTTCCCCGAGATTGAATCCAAATTACGCTCTTTCCAGTATCTAATCTTCCCCTCAGATTGAATCCCAATTACACTCTTTCCAGAATCTAATCTTCACCAGAGATTGATCCTGAATTACGCTCTGTCCAGAATCTAATCCTCCCCACCGATTGAACCCAAATTACTCTCTGTCCAGTATCTAATCTTCCCCTCAGATTGAATCCCAATTTCACTCTTTCCAGAATCTAATATTCACCAGAGATTGATCCCGAATTACGTCTGTCCAGAATCCAATCTTCCTCACAAATTGAACCCCTACTACACTGTACAAAATTTAATCTTCCCCACAGATTGAACCCCAATTACAACGTGTCCAGAATCAAATCTTCCCGACAGATTGAACCGTAATTACACTCTGTCCAGAATCAAATCTTCCCCACAGATTGAACCCCAATTACACTCTGCCCAGAATCTAATGTTCCCCACAGATTGAACCCTAATTACGCTCTGTCCAGAATCTAATCCTCCCCACCGATTGAACCCAAATTACGTCTGTCCACAATCTAATCTTCCTCACAAATTGAACCCGTACTACTCTGTACAAAATTTAATCTTCCCCACAGATTGAACTCCAATTACACTCTGTCCAGAATGTAATCTTCCCCAGAGATTGAACCCGAATTATCCTCTGTCTAGAATCTAATCATCCCCACAGATTGAACCCGAATGACACTCTGTCCAGAATCTAATCTTCCCCACAGATTGATCCTCAATTACACTCTGTCCAGAATCTAATCATCCCCACAGATTGAACGTGAATTACTCTCTGTCCAGAATCTTAGCTTCCCCACAGATTGAACCCCAATTATACTCTGTGTAGAATGTAATCTTCCCCACAGATTGAACAGTAATTACACTCTGTGCAGAATATAATCTCCCCCACAGACTGAACCCGAATTACACTAAGTCCAGAATCTTATCTTCCCCAGAGACTGAATCCAAATTACGCACTTTCCAGAATTTATTCTTCCCCACAGATTGAACCCCAATTACACTCTGTCCTGAATCTAATCTTTCCCACAGGTTGAACCCGAATTACACTCTGTCCAGAATCTAATATTCCCCACAGACTGAACGCGAATTACACTCTGTCCGGAATCTTATCTTCCCTAGAGATTGAACCCCAATTACACTCTTTCTAGAATATAATCTTCCCCACAGATTGAACCTGAATTACACTCTGCCCATAATCTAATCTTCCCCACAGATTGAACCCCAATTACACTCAGTCCAGAATCTAATCTTCCTCACAGATTGAACCGCAATTACACTGTGACCAGAATATAATCTTCCCAACAGATTCAACCCCAATGACGCTCTGTCCAGAATCTAATCTTCCCCACAGATTGAGCCCGAATTACACTCTGTCCTGAATTAAATCTTCCCCACAGATTGAAACCCAATTGCACTCTGTCCAGAATCTAATCTGCCCCACAGATTGAACCCAAATTACTCTCTGTCCAGTATCTAATCTTCCCCTCAGATTGAATCCCAATTACACTCTTTCCAGAATCTAATCTTCACCAGAGATTGATCCCGAATTGCGCTCTGTACAGAATCTAATCCTCCCCACCGACTGAACCCAAATTACGTCTGTCCAGAATCTAATCTTCCTCAGAAATTGAACCCCTACTACACTGTACAAAATTTAATCTTCCCCACAGATTGAACCCCAATTACAATGTGTCCAGAATCAAATCTTCCCCACAGATTGAACCATAATTACACTCTGTCCAGAATCAAATCTTCCCCACAGATTGAACCCCAATTACACTCTGCCCAGAATCTAATGATCCCCACAGATTGAACCGTAATTACACTCTGTCCAGAAACAAATCTTCGGCACAAACTGAACCCCAATTACGAACTGTCCAGAATCTAATCATCCCCACAGATTGAACCCCAATTACACTCTGTCCAGAATCTAGTCTTCCCCACAGATTGAAATGTAATTACACTCTGTCCAGAATCAAATGTTCCGCACAAACTGAACGCAAATTACACACTGTCCAGAATCTAATCTCCCCCACAGATTGAACCCAAATTACATTCAGTCCAGAATCTAATCTTCCCCGAGATTGAAACCCAATTGCACTCTGTCCAGAATCTCATCTGCCCCACAGATTGAACCCAAGTTACTCTCTGTCCAGTATCTAATCTTCCCCTCAGATTGAATCCCAATTACACTCTTTCCAGAGTCTAATCTTCACCAGAGATTGATCCCGAATTACGCTGTCCAGAATCTAATCCTCCCCACTGATTGAACCCAAATTACTCTCTGTCCACTATCTAATCTTCCCCTCAGATTGAATTCCAATTACACTCTTTCCAGAATCTAATCTTCACCAGAGATTGATCCTGAATTACGCTCTGTCCAGAATCTAATCCTCCCCACCGATTGAACCCAAATTACTCTCTGTCCAGTATCTAATCTTCCCCTCAGATTGAATCCCAATTACACTCTTTCCAGAATCTAATCTTCACCAGAGATTGATCCCGAATTACGTCTGTCCAGAATCCAATCTTCCTCACAAATTGAACCCCTACTACACTGTACAAAATTTAATCTTCCCCACAGATTGAACCCCAATTACAACGTGTCCAGAATCAAATCTTCCCGACAGATTGAACCGTAATTACACTCTGTCCAGAATCAAATCTTCCCCAGAGATTGAACCCCAATTACACTCTGCCCAGAATCTAATGTTCCCCACAGATTGAACCCGAATTACGCTCTGTCCAGAATCTAATCCTCCCCACTCCCCACCGATTGAACCCAAATTACGTCTGTCCACAATCTAATCTTCCTCACAAATTGAACCCGTACTACTCTGTACAAAATTTAATCTTCCCCACAGATTGAACTCCAATTACACTCTGTCCAGAATGTAATCTTCCCCACAGACTTAACCCAAATTACGCTCTGTCCAGAATGTCATATTCCCCAGAGATTAAACCCGAATTATCCTCTGTCTAGAATCTAATCATCCCCACAGATTGAACCCGATTGACACTCTGTCCAGAATCTAATCTTCCCCACAGATTGAACCTTAATTACACTCTGTCCAGAATCTAATCATCCCCACAGATTGAACGTGAATTACTCTCTGTCCAGAATCTTAGCTTCCCCACAGATTGAACCCCAATTATACTCTGTGTAGAATGTAATCTTCCCCACAGATTGAACAGTAATTACACTCTGTGCAGAATATAATCTCCCCCACAGATTGAACCCGAATTACACTCAGTCCAGAATCTTATCTTCCCCAGAGACTGAATCCAAATTACGCACTTTCCAGAATTTATTCTTCCCCACAGATTGAACCCCAATTACACTCTGTCCTGAATCTAATCTTTCCCACAGATTGAACCCGAATTACACTCTGTCCAGAATCTAATATTCCCCACAGACTGAACGCGAATTACACTCTGTCCGGAATCTTATCTTCCCTAGAGATTGAACCCCAATTACACTCTTTCTAGAATATAATCTTCCCCACAGATTGTACCTGAATTACACTCTGCCCATAATCTTATCTTCCCCACAGATTGAACCCCAATTACACTCAGTCCAGAATCTAATCTTCCTCACAGATTGAACCCCAATTACACTGTGACCAGAATATAATCTTCCCCACAGATTGAACCCCAATGACGCTCTGTCCAGAATCTAATCTTCCCCACAGATTGAGCCCGAATTACACTCTGTCCTGAATTAAATCTTCCCCATAGATTGAAACCTAATTGCACTCTGTCCAGAATGTAATCTTCCCGACAGACTTAACTCAAATTACACTCTGTTCAGAATGTCATCTTCCCCACAGATTGAACCCAAATTACACTCTGTCCAGAATCTAATCTTCCTCACAAATTGAACCCCTACTACACTGTACAAAATGTCATCTCCCCCACAGATTGAACCCAAATTACATTCAGTCCAGAATCTAATCTTCCCCGAGATTGAATCCAAATTACGCTCTTTCCAGAATTTAATCTTCCCCACAGATTGAGCCCGAATTACACTCTGTTCTGAATCAAATCTTCCCCACAGATTGAAACCCAATTGCACTCTGTCCAGAATCTAATCTGCCCCACAGATTGAACCCAAATTACTCTCTGTCCAGTATCTAATCTTCCCCTCAGATTGAATCCCAATTACACTCTTTCCAGAATCTAATCTTCACCAGAGATTGATCCCGAATTGCGCTCTGTACAGAATCTAATCCTCCCCACCGACTGAACCCAAATTACGTCTGTCCAGATTCAAATCTTCCTCACAAATTGAACCCCTACTACACTGTACAAAATTTAATCTTCCCCACAGATTGAACCCCAATTACAATGTGTCCAGAATCAAATCTTCCCCACAGATTGAACCATAATTACACTCTGTCCAGAATCAAATCTTCCCCATAGATTGAAACCTAATTGCACTCTGTCCAGAATGTAATCTTCCCGACAGACTTCACTCAAATTACGCTCTGTTCAGAATGTCATCTTCCCCACAGATTGAACCCAAATTAGACTCTGTCCAGAATCTAATCTTCCTCACAAATTGAACCCCTACTACACTGTACAAAATTTAATCTTCCCCACAGATTGAACCCCAATTACAATGTGTCCAGAATCAAATCTTCCCCACAGATTGAACCATAATTACACTCTGTCCAGAATCAAATCTTCCCCACAGATTGAACCCCAATTACACTCTGCCCAGAATCTAATGATCCCCACAGATTGAACCGTAATTACACTCTGTCCAGAAACAAATGTTCGGCACAAACTGAACCCAAATTACGAACTGTCCAGAATCTAATCATCCCCACAGATTGAACCCCAATTACACTCTGTCCAGAATCTAATCTTCCCCACAGATTGAAATGTAATTACACTCTGTCCAGAATCAAATGTTGCGCACAAACTGACCGCAAATTACACTCTGTCCAGAATCTAATGTCCCCCACAGATTGAACCCAAATTACATTCAGTCCAGAATTTAATCTTCCCCGAGATTGAATCCAAATTACGCTCTTTCCAGAATTTAATCTTCCCCACAGATTGAGCCCGAATTACACTCTGTTCTGAATCAAATCTTCCCCACAGATTGAAACCCAATTGCACTCTGTCCAGAATCTAATCTGCCCCACAGATTGAACCCAAGTTACTCTCTGTCCAGTATCTAATCTTCCCCTCAGATTGAATCCCAATTACACTCTTTCCAGAATCTAATCTTCACCAGAGATTGATCCTGAATTACGCTCTGTCCAGAATCTAATCCTCCCCACCGATTGAACCCAAATTACTCTCTGTCCAGTATCTAATCTTCCCCTCAGATTGAATCCCAATTTCACTCTTTCCAGAATCTAATATTCACCAGAGATTGATCCCGAATTACGTCTGTCCAGAATCCAATCTTCCTCACAAATTGAACCCCTACTACACTGTACAAAATTTAATCTTCCCCACAGATTGAACCCCAATTACAACGTGTCCAGAATCAAATCTTCCCGACAGATTGAACCGTAATTACACTCTGTCCAGAATCAAATCTTCCCCACAGATTGAACCCCAATTACACTCTGCCCAGAATCTAATGTTCCCCACAGATTGAGCCCTAATTACGCTCTGTCCAGAATCTAATCCTCCCCACCGATTGAACCCAAATTACGTCTGTCCACAATCTAATCTTCCTCACAAATTGAACCCGTACTACTCTGTACAAAATTTAATCTTCCCCACAGATTGAACTCCAATTACACTCTGTCCAGAATGTAATCTTCCCCACAGTCTTAACCCAAATTACGCTCTGTCCAGAATGTCATCTTCCCCAGAGATTGAACCCGAATTATCCTCTGTCTAGAATCTAATCATCCCCACAGATTGAACCCGAATGACACTCTGTCCAGAATCTAATCTTCCCCACAGATTGATCCTCAATTACACTCTGTCCAGAATCTAATCATCCCCACAGATTGAACGTGAATTACTCTCTGTCCAGAATCTTAGCTTCCCCACAGATTGAACCCCAATTATACTCTGTGTAGAATGTAATCTTCCCCACAGATTGAACAGTAATTACACTCTGTGCAGAATATAATCTCCCCCACAGACTGAACCCGAATTACACTAAGTCCAGAAACTTATCTTCCCCAGAGACTGAATCCAAATTACGCACTTTCCAGAATTTATTCTTCCCCACAGATTGAACCCCAATTACACTCTGTCCTGAATCTAATCTTTCCCACAGATTGAACCCGAATTACACTCTGTCCAGAATCTAATATTCCCCACAGACTGAACGCGAATTACACTCTGTCCGGAATCTTATCTTCCCTAGAGATTGAACCCCAATTACACTCTTTCTAGAATATAATCTTCCCCACAGATTGAACCTGAATTACACTCTGCCCATAATCTAATCTTCCCCACAGATTGAACCCCAATTACACTCAGTCCAGAATCTAATCTTCCTCACAGATTGAACCGCAATTACACTGTGACCAGAATATAATCTTCCCAACAGATTCAACCCCAATGACGCTCTGTCCAGAATCTAATCTTCCCCACAGATTGAGCCCGAATTACACTCTGTCCTGAATTAAATCTTCCCCATAGATTGAAACCTAATTGCACTCTGTCCAGAATGTAATCTTCCCGACAGACTTAACTCAAATTACGCTCTGTTCAGAATGTCATCTTCCCCAGAGATTGAACCCGCATTATACTCTGTCCAGAATCTAATCTTCCCCACAGATTGAGCCCGAATTACACTCTGTCCTGAATCAAATCTTCCCCATAGATTGAAACCCAACTGCACTCTGTCCAGAATCTAATCTTCCCCACAGATTGAACCCAAATTACACTCTGTCCAGTATCTAATCTTCCCCACAGACTGAATCCCAATTACACTCTTTCCAGAATCTAATCTTCCCCAGAGATTGAACCCAAATTACACTCTGTGCAGAATCTCATCTCCCCCAGAGATTGAACCCAAATTACATTCAGTCCAGAATCTAATCTTCCCCAGAGATTGAATCCAAATTACGCTCTTTCCAGAATTTAATCTTCCCCACAGATTGAGCCCGAATTACACTCTGTCCTGAATCAAATCTTCCCCACAGATTGAAACCCAATTGCACTCTGTCCAGAATCTAATCTGCCCCACAGATTGAACCCAAATTACTCTCTGTCCAGTATCTAATCTTCCCCTCAGATTGAATCCCAATTACACTCTTTCCAGAATCTAATCTTCACCAGAGATTGATCCCGAATTGCGCTCTGTACAGAATCTAATCCTCCCCACCGACTGAACCCAAATTACGTCTGTCCAGAATCTAATCTTCCTCAGAAATTGAACCCCTACTACACTGTACAAAATTTAATCTTCCCCACAGATTGAACCCCAATTACAATGTGTCCAGAATCAAATCTTCCCCACAGATTGAACCATAATTACACTCTGTCCAGAATCAAATCTTCCCCACAGATTGAACCCCAATTACACTCTGCCCAGAATCTAATGATCCCCACAGATTGAACCGTAATTACACTCTGTCCAGAAACAAATCTTCGGCACAAACTGAACCCCAATTACGAACTGTCCAGAATCTAATCATCCCCACAGATTGAACCCCAATTACACTCTGTCCAGAATCTAGTCTTCCCCACAGATTGAAATGTAATTACACTCTGTCCAGAATCAAATGTTCCGCACAAACTGAACGCAAATTACACACTGTCCAGAATCTAATCTCCCCCACAGATTGAACCCAAATTACATTCAGTCCAGAATCTAATCTTCCCCGAGATTGAAACCCAATTGCACTCTGTCCAGAATCTCATCTGCCCCACAGATTGAACCCAAGTTACTCTCTGTCCAGTATCTAATCTTCCCCTCAGATTGAATCCCAATTACACTCTTTCCAGAGTCTAATCTTCACCAGAGATTGATCCCGAATTACGCTGTCCAGAATCTAATCCTCCCCACTGATTGAACCCAAATTACTCTCTGTCCACTATCTAATCTTCCCCTCAGATTGAATTCCAATTACACTCTTTCCAGAATCTAATCTTCACCAGAGATTGATCCTGAATTACGCTCTGTCCAGAATCTAATCCTCCCCACCGATTGAACCCAAATTACTCTCTGTCCAGTATCTAATCTTCCCCTCAGATTGAATCCCAATTACACTCTTTCCAGAATCTAATCTTCACCAGAGATTGATCCCAAATTACGTCTGTCCAGAATCCAATCTTCCTCACAAATTGAACCCCTACTACACTGTACAAAATTTAATCTTCCCCACAGATTGAACCCCAATTACAACGTGTCCAGAATCAAATCTTCCCGACAGATTGAACCGTAATTACACTCTGTCCAGAATCAAATCTTCCCCAGAGATTGAACCCCAATTACACTCTGCCCAGAATCTAATGTTCCCCACAGATTGAACCCGAATTACGCTCTGTCCAGAATCTAATCCTCCCCACTCCCCACCGATTGAACCCAAATTACGTCTGTCCACAATCTAATCTTCCTCACAAATTGAACCCGTACTACTCTGTACAAAATTTAATCTTCCCCACAGATTGAACTCCAATTACACTCTGTCCAGAATGTAATCTTCCCCACAGACTTAACCCAAATTACGCTCTGTCCAGAATGTCATCTTCCCCAGAGATTAAACCCGAATTATCCTCTGTCTAGAATCTAATCATCCCCACAGATTGAACCCGATTGACACTCTGTCCAGAATCTAATCTTCCCCACAGATTGAACCTTAATTACACTCTGTCCAGAATCTAATCATCCCCACAGATTGAACGTGAATTACTCTCTGTCCAGAATCTTAGCTTCCCCACAGATTGAACCCCAATTATACTCTGTGTAGAATGTAATCTTCCCCACAGATTGAACAGTAATTACACTCTGTGCAGAATATAATCTCCCCCACAGATTGAACCCGAATTACACTCAGTCCAGAATCTTATCTTCCCCAGAGACTGAATCCAAATTACGCACTTTCCAGAATTTATTCTTCCCCACAGATTGAACCCCAATTACACTCTGTCCTGAATCTAATCTTTCCCACAGATTGAACCCGAATTACACTCTGTCCAGAATCTAATATTCCCCACAGACTGAACGCAAATTACACTCTGTCCGGAATCTTATCTTCCCTAGAGATTGAACCCCAATTACACTCTTTCTAGAATATAATCTTCCCCACAGATTGTACCTGAATTACACTCTGTTCTGAATCAAATCTTCCCCACAGATTGAACCCCAATTACACTCAGTCCAGAATCTAATCTTCCTCACAGATTGAACCCCAATTACACTGTGACCAGAATATAATCTTCCCCACAGATTGAACCCCAATGACGCTCTGTCCAGAATCTAATCTTCCCCACAGATTGAGCCCGAATTACACTCTGTCCTGAATTAAATCTTCCCCATAGATTGAAACCTAATTGCACTCTGTCCAGAATGTAATCTTCCCGACAGACTTAACTCAAATTACACTCTGTTCAGAATGTCATCTTCCCCACAGATTGAACCCAAATTACACTCTGTCCAGAATCTAATCTTCCTCACAAATTGAACCCCTACTACACTGTACAAAATGTCATCTCCCCCACAGATTGAACCCAAATTACATTCAGTCCAGAATCTAATCTTCCCCGAGATTGAATCCAAATTACGCTCTTTCCAGAATTTAATCTTCCCCACAGATTGAGCCCGAATTACACTCTGTTCTGAATCAAATCTTCCCCACAGATTGAAACCCAATTGCACTCTGTCCAGAATCTAATCTGCCCCACAGATTGAACCCCAATTACACTCTGCCCAGAATCTAATGATCCCCACAGATTGAACCGTAATTACACTCTGTCCAGAAACAAATGTTCGGCACAAACTGAACCCAAATTACGAACTGTCCAGAATCTAATCATCCCCACAGATTGAACCCCAATTACACTCTGTCCAGAATCTAATCTTCCCCACAGATTGAAATGTAATTACACTCTGTCCAGAATCAAATGTTGCGCACAAACTGACCGCAAATTACACTCTGTCCAGAATCTAATGTCCCCCACAGATTGAACCCAAATTACATTCAGTCCAGAATTTAATCTTCCCCGAGATTGAATCCAAATTACGCTCTTTCCAGTATCTAATCTTCCCCTCAGATTGAATCCCAATTACACTCTTTCCAGAATCTAATCTTCACCAGAGATTGATCCTGAATTACGCTCTGTCCAGAATCTAATCCTCCCCACCGATTGAACCCAAATTACTCTCTGTCCAGTATCTAATCTTCCCCTCAGATTGAATCCCAATTTCACTCTTTCCAGAATCTAATATTCACCAGAGATTGATCCCGAATTACGTCTGTCCAGAATCCAATCTTCCTCACAAATTGAACCCCTACTACACTGTACAAAATTTAATCTTCCCCACAGATTGAACCCCAATTACAACGTGTCCAGAATCAAATCTTCCCGACAGATTGAACCGTAATTACACTCTGTCCAGAATCAAATCTTCCCCACAGATTGAACCCCAATTACACTCTGCCCAGAATCTAATGTTCCCCACAGATTGAACCCTAATTACGCTCTGTCCAGAATCTAATCCTCCCCACCGATTGAACCCAAATTACGTCTGTCCACAATCTAATCTTCCTCACAAATTGAACCCGTACTACTCTGTACAAAATTTAATCTTCCCCACAGATTGAACTCCAATTACACTCTGTCCAGAATGTAATCTTCCCCACAGTCTTAACCCAAATTACGCTCTGTCCAGAATGTCATCTTCCCCAGAGATTGAACCCGAATTATCCTCTGTCTAGAATCTAATCATCCCCACAGATTGAACCCGAATGACACTCTGTCCAGAATCTAATCTTCCCCACAGATTGATCCTCAATTACACTCTGTCCAGAATCTAATCATCCCCACAGATTGAACGTGAATTACTCTCTGTCCAGAATCTTAGCTTCCCCACAGATTGAACCCCAATTATACTCTGTGTAGAATGTAATCTTCCCCACAGATTGAACAGTAATTACACTCTGTGCAGAATATAATCTCCCCCACAGACTGAACCCGAATTACACTAAGTCCAGAATCTTATCTTCCCCAGAGACTGAATCCAAATTACGCACTTTCCAGAATTTATTCTTCCCCACAGATTGAACCCCAATTACACTCTGTCCTGAATCTAATCTTTCCCACAGGTTGAACCCGAATTACACTCTGTCCAGAATCTAATATTCCCCACAGACTGAACGCGAATTACACTCTGTCCGGAATCTTATCTTCCCTAGAGATTGAACCCCAATTACACTCTTTCTAGAATATAATCTTCCCCACAGATTGAACCTGAATTACACTCTGCCCATAATCTAATCTTCCCCACAGATTGAACCCCAATTACACTCAGTCCAGAATCTAATCTTCCTCACAGATTGAACCGCAATTACACTGTGACCAGAATATAATCTTCCCAACAGATTCAACCCCAATGACGCTCTGTCCAGAATCTAATCTTCCCCACAGATTGAGCCCGAATTACACTCTGTCCTGAATTAAATCTTCCCCATAGATTGAAACCTAATTGCACTCTGTCCAGAATGTAATCTTCCCGACAGACTTAACTCAAATTACGCTCTGTTCAGAATGTCATCTTCCCCAGAGATTGAACCCGCATTATACTCTGTCCAGAATCTAATCTTCCCCACAGATTGAGCCCGAATTACACTCTGTCCTGAATCAAATCTTCCCCATAGATTGAAACCCAACTGCACTCTGTCCAGAATCTAATCTTCCCCACAGATTGAACCCAAATTACACTCTGTCCAGTATCTAATCTTCCCCACAGACTGAATCCCAATTACACTCTTTCCAGAATCTAATCTTCCCCAGAGATTGAACCCAAATTACACTCTGTGCAGAATCTCATCTCCCCCAGAGATTGAACCCAAATTACATTCAGTCCAGAATCTAATCTTCTCCAGAGATTGAATCCAAATTACGCTCTTTCCAGAATTTAATCTTCCCCACAGATTGAGCCCGAATTACACTCTGTCCTGAATCAAATCTTCCCCACAGATTGAAACCCAATTGCACTCTGTCCAGAATCTAATCTGCCCCACAGATTGAACCCAAATTACTCTCTGTCCAGTATCTAATCTTCCCCTCAGATTGAATCCCAATTACACTCTTTCCAGAATCTAATCTTCACCAGAGATTGATCCCGAATTGCGCTCTGTACAGAATCTAATCCTCCCCACCGACTGAACCCAAATTACGTCTGTCCAGAATCTAATCTTCCTCAGAAATTGAACCCCTACTACACTGTACAAAATTTAATCTTCCCCACAGATTGAACCCCAATTACAATGTGTCCAGAATCAAATCTTCCCCACAGATTGAACCATAATTACACTCTGTCCAGAATCAAATCTTCCCCACAGATTGAACCCCAATTACACTCTGCCCAGAATCTAATGATCCCCACAGATTGAACCGTAATTACACTCTGTCCAGAAACAAATCTTCGGCACAAACTGAACCCCAATTACGAACTGTCCAGAATCTAATCATCCCCACAGATTGAACCCCAATTACACTCTGTCCAGAATCTAGTCTTCCCCACAGATTGAAATGTAATTACACTCTGTCCAGAATCAAATGTTCCGCACAAACTGAACGCAAATTACACACTGTCCAGAATCTAATCTCCCCCACAGATTGAACCCAAATTACATTCAGTCCAGAATCTAATCTTCCCCGAGATTGAAACCCAATTGCACTCTGTCCAGAATCTCATCTGCCCCACAGATTGAACCCAAGTTACTCTCTGTCCAGTATCTAATCTTCCCCTCAGATTGAATCCCAATTACACTCTTTCCAGAGTCTAATCTTCACCAGAGATTGATCCCGAATTACGCTGTCCAGAATCTAATCCTCCCCACTGATTGAACCCAAATTACTCTCTGTCCACTATCTAATCTTCCCCTCAGATTGAATTCCAATTACACTCTTTCCAGAATCTAATCTTCACCAGAGATTGATCCTGAATTACGCTCTGTCCAGAATCTAATCCTCCCCACCGATTGAACCCAAATTACTCTCTGTCCAGTATCTAATCTTCCCCTCAGATTGAATCCCAATTACACTCTTTCCAGAATCTAATCTTCACCAGAGATTGATCCCAAATTACGTCTGTCCAGAATCCAATCTTCCTCACAAATTGAACCCCTACTACACTGTACAAAATTTAATCTTCCCCACAGATTGAACCCCAATTACAACGTGTCCAGAATCAAATCTTCCCGACAGATTGAACCGTAATTACACTCTGTCCAGAATCAAATCTTCCCCAGAGATTGAACCCCAATTACACTCTGCCCAGAATCTAATGTTCCCCACAGATTGAACCCGAATTACGCTCTGTCCAGAATCTAATCCTCCCCACTCCCCACCGATTGAACCCAAATTACGTCTGTCCACAATCTAATCTTCCTCACAAATTGAACCCGTACTACTCTGTACAAAATTTAATCTTCCCCACAGATTGAACTCCAATTACACTCTGTCCAGAATGTAATCTTCCCCACAGACTTAACCCAAATTACGCTCTGTCCAGAATGTCATCTTCCCCAGAGATTAAACCCGAATTATCCTCTGTCTAGAATCTAATCATCCCCACAGATTGAACCCGATTGACACTCTGTCCAGAATCTAATCTTCCCCACAGATTGAACCTTAATTACACTCTGTCCAGAATCTAATCATCCCCACAGATTGAACGTGAATTACTCTCTGTCCAGAATCTTAGCTTCCCCACAGATTGAACCCCAATTATACTCTGTGTAGAATGTAATCTTCCCCACAGATTGAACAGTAATTACACTCTGTGCAGAATATAATCTCCCCCACAGATTGAACCCGAATTACACTCAGTCCAGAATCTTATCTTCCCCAGAGACTGAATCCAAATTACGCACTTTCCAGAATTTATTCTTCCCCACAGATTGAACCCCAATTACACTCTGTCCTGAATCTAATCTTTCCCACAGATTGAACCCGAATTACACTCTGTCCAGAATCTAATATTCCCCACAGACTGAACGCAAATTACACTCTGTCCGGAATCTTATCTTCCCTAGAGATTGAACCCCAATTACACTCTTTCTAGAATATAATCTTCCCCACAGATTGTACCTGAATTACACTCTGTTCTGAATCAAATCTTCCCCACAGATTGAACCCCAATTACACTCAGTCCAGAATCTAATCTTCCTCACAGATTGAACCCCAATTACACTGTGACCAGAATATAATCTTCCCCACAGATTGAACCCCAATGACGCTCTGTCCAGAATCTAATCTTCCCCACAGATTGAGCCCGAATTACACTCTGTCCTGAATTAAATCTTCCCCATAGATTGAAACCTAATTGCACTCTGTCCAGAATGTAATCTTCCCGACAGACTTAACTCAAATTACACTCTGTTCAGAATGTCATCTTCCCCACAGATTGAACCCAAATTACACTCTGTCCAGAATCTAATCTTCCTCACAAATTGAACCCCTACTACACTGTACAAAATGTCATCTCCCCCACAGATTGAACCCAAATTACATTCAGTCCAGAATCTAATCTTCCCCGAGATTGAATCCAAATTACGCTCTTTCCAGAATTTAATCTTCCCCACAGATTGAGCCCGAATTACACTCTGTTCTGAATCAAATCTTCCCCACAGATTGAAACCCAATTGCACTCTGTCCAGAATCTAATCTGCCCCACAGATTGAACCCAAATTACACTCTGTCCAGTATCTAATCTTCCCCACAGACTGAATCCCAATTACACTCTTTCCAGAATCTAATCTTCCCCAGAGATTGAACCCAAATTACACTCTGTGCAGAATCTCATCTCCCCCAGAGATTGAACCCAAATTACATTCAGTCCAGAATCTAATCTTCCCCAGAGATTGAATCCAAATTACGCTCTTTCCAGAATTTAATCTTCCCCACAGATTGAGCCCGAATTACACTCTGTCCTGAATCAAATCTTCCCCACAGATTGAAACCCAATTGCACTCTGTCCAGAATCTAATCTGCCCCACAGATTGAACCCAAATTACTCTCTGTCCAGTATCTAATCTTCCCCTCAGATTGAATCCCAATTACACTCTTTCCAGAATCTAATCTTCACCAGAGATTGATCCCGAATTGCGCTCTGTACAGAATCTAATCCTCCCCACCGACTGAACCCAAATTACGTCTGTCCAGAATCTAATCTTCCTCAGAAATTGAACCCCTACTACACTGTACAAAATTTAATCTTCCCCACAGATTGAACCCCAATTACAATGTGTCCAGAATCAAATCTTCCCCACAGATTGAACCATAATTACACTCTGTCCAGAATCAAATCTTCCCCACAGATTGAACCCCAATTACACTCTGCCCAGAATCTAATGATCCCCACAGATTGAACCGTAATTACACTCTGTCCAGAAACAAATCTTCGGCACAAACTGAACCCCAATTACGAACTGTCCAGAATCTAATCATCCCCACAGATTGAACCCCAATTACACTCTGTCCAGAATCTAGTCTTCCCCACAGATTGAAATGTAATTACACTCTGTCCAGAATCAAATGTTCCGCACAAACTGAACGCAAATTACACACTGTCCAGAATCTAATCTCCCCCACAGATTGAACCCAAATTACATTCAGTCCAGAATCTAATCTTCCCCGAGATTGAAACCCAATTGCACTCTGTCCAGAATCTCATCTGCCCCACAGATTGAACCCAAGTTACTCTCTGTCCAGTATCTAATCTTCCCCTCAGATTGAATCCCAATTACACTCTTTCCAGAGTCTAATCTTCACCAGAGATTGATCCCGAATTACGCTGTCCAGAATCTAATCCTCCCCACTGATTGAACCCAAATTACTCTCTGTCCACTATCTAATCTTCCCCTCAGATTGAATTCCAATTACACTCTTTCCAGAATCTAATCTTCACCAGAGATTGATCCTGAATCACGCTCTGTCCAGAATCTAATCCTCCCCACCGATTGAACCCAAATTACTCTCTGTCCAGTATCTAATCTTCCCCTCAGATTGAATCCCAATTACACTCTTTCCAGAATCTAATCTTCACCAGAGATTGATCCCGAATTACGTCTGTCCAGAATCCAATCTTCCTCACAAATTGAACCCCTACTACACTGTACAAAATTTAATCTTCCCCACAGATTGAACCCCAATTACAACGTGTCCAGAATCAAATCTTCCCGACAGATTGAACCGTAATTACACTCTGTCCAGAATCAAATCTTCCCCAGAGATTGAACCCCAATTACACTCTGCCCAGAATCTAATGTTCCCCACAGATTGAACCCGAATTACGCTCTGTCCAGAATCTAATCCTCCCCACTCCCCACCGATTGAACCCAAATTATACTCTGTGTAGAATGTAATCTTCCCCACAGATTGAACAGTAATTACACTCTGTGCAGAATATAATCTCCCCCACAGATTGAACCCGAATTACACTCAGTCCAGAATCTTATCTTCCCCAGAGACTGAATCCAAATTACGCACTTTCCAGAATTTATTCTTCCCCACAGATTGAACCCCAATTACACTCTGTCCTGAATCTAATCTTTCCCACAGATTGAACCCGAATTACACTCTGTCCAGAATCTAATATTCCCCACAGACTGAACGCGAATTACACTCTGTCCGGAATCTTATCTTCCCTAGAGATTGAACCCCAATTACACTCTTTCTAGAATATAATCTTCCCCACAGATTGTACCTGAATTACACTCTGTTCTGAATCAAATCTTCCCCACAGATTGAACCCCAATTACACTCAGTCCAGAATCTAATCTTCCTCACAGATTGAACCCCAATTACACTGTGACCAGAATATAATCTTCCCCACAGATTGAACCCCAATGACGCTCTGTCCAGAATCTAATCTTCCCCACAGATTGAGCCCGAATTACACTCTGTCCTGAATTAAATCTTCCCCATAGATTGAAACCTAATTGCACTCTGTCCAGAATGTAATCTTCCCGACAGACTTAACTCAAATTACACTCTGTTCAGAATGTCATCTTCCCCACAGATTGAACCCAAATTACACTCTGTCCAGAATCTAATCTTCCTCACAAATTGAACCCCTACTACACTGTACAAAATGTCATCTCCCCCACAGATTGAACCCAAATTACATTCAGTCCAGAATCTAATCTTCCCCGAGATTGAATCCAAATTACGCTCTTTCCAGAATTTAATCTTCCCCACAGATTGAGCCCGAATTACACTCTGTTCTGAATCAAATCTTCCCCACAGATTGAAACCCAATTGCACTCTGTCCAGAATCTAATCTGCCCCACAGATTGAACCCAAATTACTCTCTGTCCAGTATCTAATCTTCCCCTCAGATTGAATCCCAATTACACTCTTTCCAGAGTCTAATCTTCACCAGAGATTGATCCCGAATTACGCTCTGTCCAGAATCTAATCCTCCCCACTGATTGAACCCAAATTACTCTCTGTCCACTATCTAATCTTCCCCTCAGATTGAATTCCAATTACACTCTTTCCAGAATCTAATCTTCACCAGAGATTGATCCCGAAATACGTCTGTCCAGAATCTAAACTTCCTCACAAATTGAACCCGTAATACACTGTACAAAATTTAATCTTCCCCACAGATTGAACCCCAATTACAACGTGTCCAGAATCAAATCTTCCCGACAGATTGAACCGTAATTACACTCTGTCCAGAATCAAATCTTCCCCACAGATTGAACCCCAATTACACTCTGCCCAGAATCTAATGTTCCCCACAGATTGAACCCGAATTACGCTCTATCCAGAATCTAATCCTCCCCACCGATTGAACCCAAATTACGTCTGTCCACAATCTAATCTTCCTCACAAATTGAACCCGTACTACTCTGTACAAAATTTAATCTTCCCCACAGATTGAACTCCAATTACACTCTGTCCAGAATGTAATCTTCCCCACAGACTTAACCCAAATTACGCTCTGTCCAGAATGTCATCTTTGCCAGAGATTAAACCCGAATGATCCTCTGTCTAGAATCTAATCATCCCCACAGATTGAACCCGATTGACACTCTGTCCAGAATCTAATCTTCCCCACAGATTGAACCTTAATTACACTCTGTCCAGAATCTAATCATCCCCACAGATTGAACGTGAATTACTCTCTGTCCAGAATCTTAGCTTCCCCACAGATTGAACCCCAATTATACTCTGTGTAGAATGTAATCTTTCCCACAGATTGAACAGTAATTACACTCTGTGCAGAATATAATCTCCCCCACAGATTGAACCCGAATTACACTCTGTCCAGAATCTAATCTTCACCAGAGATTGATCCTGAATCACGCTCTGTCCAGAATCTAATCCTCCCCACCGATTGAACCCAAATTACTCTCTGTCCAGTATCTAATCTTCCCCTCAGATTGAATCCCAATTACACTCTTTCCAGAATCTAATCTTCACCAGAGATTGATCCCGAATTACGTCTGTCCAGAATCCAATCTTCCTCACAAATTGAACCCCTACTACACTGTACAAAATTTAATCTTCCCCACAGATTGAACCCCAATTACAACGTGTCCAGAATCAAATCTTCCCGACAGATTGAACCGTAATTACACTCTGTCCAGAATCAAATCTTCCCCAGAGATTGAACCCCAATTACACTCTGCCCAGAATCTAATGTTCCCCACAGATTGAACCCGAATTACGCTCTGTCCAGAATCTAATCCTCCCCACTCCCCACCGATTGAACCCAAATTATACTCTGTGTAGAATGTAATCTTCCCCACAGATTGAACAGTAATTACACTCTGTGCAGAATATAATCTCCCCCACAGATTGAACCCGAATTACACTCAGTCCAGAATCTTATCTTCCCCAGAGACTGAATCCAAATTACGCACTTTCCAGAATTTATTCTTCCCCACAGATTGAACCCCAATTACACTCTGTCCTGAATCTAATCTTTCCCACAGATTGAACCCGAATTACACTCTGTCCAGAATCTAATATTCCCCACAGACTGAACGCGAATTACACTCTGTCCGGAATCTTATCTTCCCTAGAGATTGAACCCCAATTACACTCTTTCTAGAATATAATCTTCCCCACAGATTGTACCTGAATTACACTCTGTTCTGAATCAAATCTTCCCCACAGATTGAACCCCAATTACACTCAGTCCAGAATCTAATCTTCCTCACAGATTGAACCCCAATTACACTGTGACCAGAATATA
Source organism: Hemitrygon akajei (assembly GCF_048418815.1). NCBI lineage: Eukaryota > Metazoa > Chordata > Chondrichthyes > Myliobatiformes > Dasyatidae > Hemitrygon > Hemitrygon akajei. The sequence goes on from NC_133126.1 coordinate 165,901,184, forward strand.
ATCTTCCCCACAGATTGAACCCCAATGACGCTCTGTCCAGAATCTAATCTTCCCCACAGATTGAGCCCGAATTACACTCTGTCCTGAATTAAATCTTCCCCATAGATTGAAACCTAATTGCACTCTGTCCAGAATGTAATCTTCCCGACAGACTTAACTCAAATTACACTCTGTTCAGAATGTCATCTTCCCCACAGATTGAACCCAAATTACACTCTGTCCAGAATCTAATCTTCCTCACAAATTGAACCCCTACTACACTGTACAAAATGTCATCTCCCCCACAGATTGAACCCAAATTACATTCAGTCCAGAATCTAATCTTCCCCGAGATTGAATCCAAATTACGCTCTTTCCAGAATTTAATCTTCCCCACAGATTGAGCCCGAATTACACTCTGTTCTGAATCAAATCTTCCCCACAGATTGAAACCCAATTGCACTCTGTCCAGAATCTAATCTGCCCCACAGATTGAACCCAAATTACTCTCTGTCCAGTATCTAATCTTCCCCTCAGATTGAATCCCAATTACACTCTTTCCAGAGTCTAATCTTCACCAGAGATTGATCCCGAATTACGCTCTGTCCAGAATCTAATCCTCCCCACTGATTGAACCCAAATTACTCTCTGTCCACTATCTAATCTTCCCCTCAGATTGAATTCCAATTACACTCTTTCCAGAATCTAATCTTCACCAGAGATTGATCCCGAAATACGTCTGTCCAGAATCTAAACTTCCTCACAAATTGAACCCGTAATACACTGTACAAAATTTAATCTTCCCCACAGATTGAACCCCAATTACAACGTGTCCAGAATCAAATCTTCCCGACAGATTGAACCGTAATTACACTCTGTCCAGAATCAAATCTTCCCCACAGATTGAACCCCAATTACACTCTGCCCAGAATCTAATGTTCCCCACAGATTGAACCCGAATTACGCTCTATCCAGAATCTAATCCTCCCCACCGATTGAACCCAAATTACGTCTGTCCACAATCTAATCTTCCTCACAAATTGAACCCGTACTACTCTGTACAAAATTTAATCTTCCCCACAGATTGAACTCCAATTACACTCTGTCCAGAATGTAATCTTCCCCACAGACTTAACCCAAATTACGCTCTGTCCAGAATGTCATCTTTGCCAGAGATTAAACCCGAATGATCCTCTGTCTAGAATCTAATCATCCCCACAGATTGAACCCGATTGACACTCTGTCCAGAATCTAATCTTCCCCACAGATTGAACCTTAATTACACTCTGTCCAGAATCTAATCATCCCCACAGATTGAACGTGAATTACTCTCTGTCCAGAATCTTAGCTTCCCCACAGATTGAACCCCAATTATACTCTGTGTAGAATGTAATCTTTCCCACAGATTGAACAGTAATTACACTCTGTGCAGAATATAATCTCCCCCACAGATTGAACCCGAATTACACTCTGTCCAGAATCTTATCTTCCCCAGAGACTGAATCCAAATTACGCACTTTCCAGAATTTATTCTTCCCCACAGATTGAACCCCAATTACACTCTGTCCTGAATCTAATCTTTCCCACAGATTGAACCCGAATTACACTCTGTCCAGAATCTAATATTCCCCACAGACTGAACGCGAATTACACTCTGTCCGGAATCTTATCTTCCCTAGAGATTGAACCCCAATTACACTCTTTATAGAATATAATCTTCCCCACAGATTGTACCTGAATTATACTCTGCCCATAATCTTATCTTCCCCACAGATTGAACCCCAATTACACTCAGTCCAGAATCTAATCGTCCTCACAGATTGAACCCCAATTACACTGTGACCAGAATATAATCTTCCCCACAGATTGAACCCCAATGACGCTCTGTCCAGAATCTAATCTTCCCCACAGATTGAGCCCGAATTACACTCTGTCCTGAATTAAATCTTCCCCATAGATTGAAACCTAATTGCACTCTGTCCAGAATGTAATCTTCCCGACAGTCTTAACTCAAATTACGCTCTGTTCAGAATGTCATCTTCCCCACAGATTGAACCCAAATTACACTCTGTCCAGAATCTAATCTTCCTCACAAATTGAACCCCTACTACACTGTACAAAATTTAATCTTCCCCACAGATGGAACCCCAATTACAATGTGTCCAGAATCAAATCTTCCCCACAGATTGAACCATAATTACACTCTGTCCAGAATCAAATCTTCCCCACAGATTGAACCCCAATTACACTCTGCCCAGAATCTAATGATCCCCACAGATTGAACCGTAATTACACTCTGTCCAGAAACAAATGTTCGGCACAAACTGAACCCCAATTACGAACTGTCCAGAATCTAATCATCCCCACAGATTGAACCCCAATTACACTCTGTCCAGAATCTAATCTTCCCCACAGATTGAAATGTAATTACACTCTGTCCAGAATCAAATGTTCCGCACAAACTGAACGCAAATTACACTCTGTCCAGAATCTAATCTCCCCCACAGATTGAACGTAAATTACATTCAGTCCAGAATCTAATCTTCCCCGAGATTGAATACAAATTACGCTCTTTCCAGAATTTAATCTTCCCCACAGATTGAGCCCGAATTACACTCTGTTCTGAATCAAATCTTCCCCACAGATTGAAACCCAATTGCACTCTGTCCAGAATCTAATCTGCCCCACAGATTGAACCCAAATAACTCTCTGTCCAGTATCTAATCTTCCCCTCAGATTGAATCCCAATTACACTGTTTCCAGAGTCTAATCTTCACCAGAGATTGATCCCGAATTACGCTCTGTCCAGAATCTAATCCTCCCCACTGATTGAACCCAAATTACTCTCTGTCCACTATCTAATCTTCCCCTCAGATTGAATTCCAATTACACTCTTTCCAGAATCTAATCTTCACCAGAGATTGCTCCCGAAATACGTCTGTCCAGAATCTAATCTTCCTCACAAATTGAACCCGTACTACACTGTACAAAAATTAATCTTCCCCACAGATTGAACCCCAATTACAACGTGTCCAGAATCAAATCTTCCCGACAGATTGAACCGTAATTACACTCTGTCCAGAATCAAATCTTCCCCACAGATTGAACCCCAATTACACTCTGCCCAGAATCTAATGTTACCCACAGATTGAACCCGAATTACGCTCTGTCCAGAATCTAATCCTCCCCACTCCCCACCGATTGAACCCAAATTACGTCTGTCCACAATCTAATCTTCCTCACAAATTGAACCCGTACTACTCTGTACAAAATTTAATCTTCCCCACAGATTGAACTCCAATTACACTCTGTCCAGAATGTAATCTTCCCCACAGACTTAACCCAAATTACGCTCTGTCCAGAATGTCATCTTCCCCAGAGATTAAACCCGAATTATCCTCTGTCTAGAATCTAATCATCCCCACAGATTGAACCCGATTGACACTCTGTCCAGAATCTAATCTTCCCCACAGATTGAACCTTAATTACACTCTGTCCAGAATCTAATCATCCCCACAGATTGAACGTGAATTACTCTCTGTCCAGAATCTTAGCTTCCCCACAGATTGAACCCCAATTATACTCTGTGTAGAATGTAATCTTCCCCACAGATTGAACAGTAATTACACTCTGTGCAGAATATAATCTCCCCCACAGATTGAACCCGAATTACACTCAGTCCAGAATCTTATTTTCCCCAGAGACTGAATCCAAATTACGCACTTTCCAGAATTTATTCTTCCCCACAGATTGAACCCCAATTACACTCTGTCCTGAATCTAATCTTTCCCACAGATTGAACCCGAATTACACTCTGTCCAGAATCTAATATTCCCCACAGACTGAACGCGAATTACACTCTGTCCGGAATCTTATCTTCCCTAGAGATTGAACCCCAATTACACTCTTTCTAGAATATAATCTTCCACACAGATTGTACCTGAATTACACTCTGCCCATAATTTTATCTTCCCCACAGATTGAGCCCGAATTACACTCTGTCCTGAATTAAATCTTCCCCATAGATTGAAACCTAATTGCACTCTGTCCAGAATGTAATCTTCCCGACAGACTTAACTCAAATTACGCTCTGTTCAGAATGTCATCTTCCCCACAGATAGAACCCAAATTACACTCTGTCCAGAATCTAATCTTCCTCACAAATTGAACCCCTACTACACTGTACAAAATTTAATCTTCCCCACAGATTGAACCCCAATTACAATGTGTCCAGAATCAAATCTTCCCCACAGATTGAACCATAATTACACTCTGTCCAGAATCAAATCTTCCCCACAGATTGAACCCCAATTACACTCTGCCCAGAATGTAATGATCCCCACAGATTGAACCGTAATTACACTCTGTCCAGAAACAAATGTTCGGCACAAACTGAACCCCAATTACGAACTGTCCAGAATCTAATCATCCCCACAGATTGAACCCCAATTACACTCTGCCCAGAATGTAATGATCCCCACAGATTGAACCGTAATTACACTCTGTCCAGAAACAAATGTTCGGCACAAACTGAACCCCAATTACGAACTGTCCAGAATCTAATCATCCCCACAGATTGAACCCCAATTACACTCTGTCCAGAATCTAATCTTCCCCACAGATTGAAATGTAATTACACTCTGTCCAGAATTAAATGTTCCGCACAAACTGAACGCAAATTACACTCTGTCCAGAATCTAATCTCCCCCACAGATTGAACCTAAATTACATTCAGTCCAGAATCTAATCTTCCCCGAGATTGAATCCAAATTACGCTCTTTCCAGAATTTAATCTTCCGCACAGATTGAGCCCGAATTACACTCTGTTCTGAATCAAATCTTCCCCACAGATTGAAACCCAATTGCACTCTGTCCAGAATCTAATCTGCCCCACAGATTGAACCCAAATTACTCTCTGTCCAGTATCTAATCTTCCCCTCAGATTGAATCCCAATTACACTCTTTCCAGAGTCTAATCTTCACCAGAGATTGATCCCGAATTACGCTCTGTCCAGAATCTAATCCTCCCCACTGATTGAACCCAAATTACTCTCTGTCCACTATCTAATCTTCCCCTCAGATTGAATTCCAATTACACTCTTTCCAGAATCTAATCTTCACCAGAGATTGATCCCGAAATACGTCTGTCCAGAATCTAATCTTCCTCACAAATTGAACCCGTACTACACTGTACAAAATTTAATCTTCCCCACAGATTGAAGCGTAATTACACTCTGTCCAGAATCAAATGTTCCCCACAGATTGAACCCCAATTATACTCTGCCCAGAATCTAATCTTCTCCACAGATTGAACCGTAATTACACTCTGTCCAGAAACAAATGTTCAGCACAAACTGAACCCCAATTACGAACTGTCCAGAATCTAATCATCCCCACAGAATGAACCCCAATTACACTCTGTCCAGAATCTAATCTTCCCCACAGATTGAAACGTAATTACACTCTGTCCAGAATCAAATGTTCCGCCGAAACTGAACGCAAATTACACTCTGTCCAGAATCTAATCTTCCCCACAGATTGAATCCCAATTGCACTCTTTCCAGAATCTAATCTTCCCCAGAGATTGAACCCAAATTACACTCTGTGCAGAATCTCATCTCCCCCAGAGATTGAACCCAAATTACATTCAGTCCAGAATCTAATCTTTCCCAGAGATTGAATCCAAATTACGCTCTTTCCAGAATTTAATCTTCCCCACAGATTGAGCCCGAATTACACTTTGTCCTGAATCAAAACTTCCCCACAGATTGAAACCCAATTGCACTCTGTCCAGAATCTAATCTGCCCCACAGATTGAACCCAAATTACTCTCTGTCCAGTATCTAATCTTCCCCTCAAATTGAATCCCAATTACACTTTTTCCAGAATCTAATCTTCACCAGAGATTGATCCCGAATTGCGCTCTGTCCAGAATCTAATCCTCCCCACCGACTGAACCCAAATTACATCTGTCCAGAATCTAATTTTCCTCACAAATTGAACCCCTACTACACTGTACAAAATTTAATCTTCCCCACAGATTGAACCCCAATTACAGTCTGTCCAGTATCTAATCTTCACCACAGATTGAATCCCAATTACACTCTGTCCAGAAACAAATGTTCGGCACAAACTGAACCCCAATCACGAACTGTCCAGAATCTAATCATCCCCACAGATTGAACCCCAATTACACTCTGTCCAGAATCTAATCTTCCCCACAGATTGAAACGTAATTACACTCTGTCCAGAATCAAATGTTCCGCACAAACTGAACGCAAATTACACTCTGTACAGAATCTAATCTTCCCCACAGATTGAACCCAAATTACACTCTGTCCAGTATCTAATCTTCCCCACAGATTGAATCCCGATTACACTCTTTCCAGAATCTAACCTTCACCAGAGATTGATCCCGAATTACGCTCTGTCCAGAATCTAATCCTCCCCACTGATTGAACCCAAATTACTCTCTGTCCAGTATCGAATCGTCCCCTCAGATTGAATTCCAATTACACTCTTTCCAGAATCTAATCTTCACCAGAGATTGATCCCGAATTACGTCTGTCCAGAATCTAATCTTCCTCACAAATTGAACCCCTACTACACTGTCCAAAATTTAATCTTCCCCACAGATTGAACCGTAATTACACTCTATCCAGAATCAAATCTTCCCCACAGATTGAAACCCAATTACACTCTGCCCAGAATCTAATCTTCTCCACAGATTGAACCGTAATTACACTCTGTCCAGAAACAAATGTTCAGCTCAAACTGAACCCCAATTACGAACTGTCCAGAATCTAATCTTCCCCACAGATTGAAACGTAATTACACTCTGTCCAGAATCAAATGTTCCGCACAAACTGAACGCAAATTACACTCTGTCCAGAATCTAATCTTCCCCACAGATTGAACCCAAATTACACTCTGTCCAGTATCTAATCTTCCCCACAGATTGAATCCCAATTACGCTCTTTCCAGAATCTAATCTTCCCCAGAGATTGAACCGAAATTACACTCTGTGCCGAATCTCATGTCCCCCACAGATTGAACCCAAAGTACATTCAGTCCAGAATGTAATCTTCCCCAGAGATTGAATCCAAATTACGCTCTTTACAGAATTTAAACTTCCCCACAGATTGAGCCCGAATTACACTCTGTCCTGAATCAAATCTTCCCCACAGATTGAAACCCAATTGCACTCTGTCCAGAATCTAATCTGCCCCACAGATTGAACCCAAATTACTCTCTGTCCAGTATCTAATCTTCCCCTCAGATTGAATCCCAATTACACTCTTTCCAGAATCTAATCTTCACCAGAGATTGATCCTGAATTGCGCTCTGTCCAGAATCTAATCCTCCCCACCGACTGAACCCAAATTACGTCTGTCCAGAATCTAATCTTCCTCACAAATTGAACCCCTACTACAGTGTACAAAATTTAATCTTCCCCACAGAGTGAACCCCAATTACACTGTGTCCAGAATCTAATCTGCCCCACAGATTGAACCCAAATTACTCTCTGTCCAGTATCTAATCTTCCCCTCAGATTGAATCCCAATTACACTCTTTCCAGAGTCTAATCTTCACCAGAGATTGATCCCGAATTACGCTCTGTCCAGAATCTAATCCTCCCCACTGATTGAACCCAAATTACTCTCTGTCCACTATCTAATCTTCCCCTCAGATTGAATTCCAATTACACTCTTTCCAGAATCTAATCTTCACCAGAGATTGATCCCGAAATACGTCTGTCCAGAATCTAATCTTCCTCACAAATTGAACCCGTACTACACTGTACAAAATTTAATCTTCCCCACAGATTGAAGCGTAATTACACTCTGTCCAGAATCAAATGTTCCCCACAGATTGAACCCCAATTATACTCTGCCCAGAATCTAATCTTCTCCACAGATTGAACCGTAATTACACTCTGTCCAGAAACAAATGTTCAGCACAAACTGAACCCCAATTACGAACTGTCCAGAATCTAATCATCCCCACAGAATGAACCCCAATTACACTCTGTCCAGAATCTAATCTTCCCCACAGATTGAAACGTAATTACACTCTGTCCAGAATCAAATGTTCCGCCGAAACTGAACGCAAATTACACTCTGTCCAGAATCTAATCTTCCCCACAGATTGAATCCCAATTGCACTCTTTCCAGAATCTAATCTTCCCCAGAGATTGAACCCAAATTACACTCTGTGCAGAATCTCATCTCCCCCAGAGATTGAACCCAAATTACATTCAGTCCAGAATCTAATCTTTCCCAGAGATTGAATCCAAATTACGCTCTTTCCAGAATTTAATCTTCCCCACAGATTGAGCCCGAATTACACTTTGTCCTGAATCAAAACTTCCCCACAGATTGAAACCCAATTGCACTCTGTCCAGAATCTAATCTGCCCCACAGATTGAACCCAAATTACTCTCTGTCCAGTATCTAATCTTCCCCTCAAATTGAATCCCAATTACACTTTTTCCAGAATCTAATCTTCACCAGAGATTGATCCCGAATTGCGCTCTGTCCAGAATCTAATCCTCCCCACCGACTGAACCCAAATTACATCTGTCCAGAATCTAATTTTCCTCACAAATTGAACCCCTACTACACTGTACAAAATTTAATCTTCCCCACAGATTGAACCCCAATTACAGTCTGTCCAGTATCTAATCTTCACCACAGATTGAATCCCAATTACACTCTGTCCAGAAACAAATGTTCGGCACAAACTGAACCCCAATCACGAACTGTCCAGAATCTAATCATCCCCACAGATTGAACCCCAATTACACTCTGTCCAGAATCTAATCTTCCCCACAGATTGAAACGTAATTACACTCTGTCCAGAATCAAATGTTCCGCACAAACTGAACGCAAATTACACTCTGTACAGAATCTAATCTTCCCCACAGATTGAACCCAAATTACACTCTGTCCAGTATCTAATCTTCCCCACAGATTGAATCCCGATTACACTCTTTCCAGAATCTAACCTTCACCAGAGATTGATCCCGAATTACGCTCTGTCCAGAATCTAATCCTCCCCACTGATTGAACCCAAATTACTCTCTGTCCAGTATCGAATCGTCCCCTCAGATTGAATTCCAATTACACTCTTTCCAGAATCTAATCTTCACCAGAGATTGATCCCGAATTACGTCTGTCCAGAATCTAATCTTCCTCACAAATTGAACCCCTACTACACTGTCCAAAATTTAATCTTCCCCACAGATTGAACCGTAATTACACTCTATCCAGAATCAAATCTTCCCCACAGATTGAAACCCAATTACACTCTGCCCAGAATCTAATCTTCTCCACAGATTGAACCGTAATTACACTCTGTCCAGAAACAAATGTTCAGCTCAAACTGAACCCCAATTACGAACTGTCCAGAATCTAATCTTCCCCACAGATTGAAACGTAATTACACTCTGTCCAGAATCAAATGTTCCGCACAAACTGAACGCAAATTACACTCTGTCCAGAATCTAATCTTCCCCACAGATTGAACCCAAATTACACTCTGTCCAGTATCTAATCTTCCCCACAGATTGAATCCCAATTACGCTCTTTCCAGAATCTAATCTTCCCCAGAGATTGAACCGAAATTACACTCTGTGCCGAATCTCATGTCCCCCACAGATTGAACCCAAAGTACATTCAGTCCAGAATGTAATCTTCCCCAGAGATTGAATCCAAATTACGCTCTTTACAGAATTTAAACTTCCCCACAGATTGAGCCCGAATTACACTCTGTCCTGAATCAAATCTTCCCCACAGATTGAAACCCAATTGCACTCTGTCCAGAATCTAATCTGCCCCACAGATTGAACCCAAATTACTCTCTGTCCAGTATCTAATCTTCCCCTCAGATTGAATCCCAATTACACTCTTTCCAGAATCTAATCTTCACCAGAGATTGATCCTGAATTGCGCTCTGTCCAGAATCTAATCCTCCCCACCGACTGAACCCAAATTACGTCTGTCCAGAATCTAATCTTCCTCACAAATTGAACCCCTACTACAGTGTACAAAATTTAATCTTCCCCACAGAGTGAACCCCAATTACACTGTGTCCAGAATGTAATCTTCCCCACAGACTTAACCCAAATTACGCTCTTTCCAGAATGTCATCTTCCTCACAGATTGAACTCCAATTACGCTCTGTCCAGAATCTAATCTTCCTCACAAATTGAACCCGTACCACACTGTACAAAATTTAATCTTCCCCACAGATTGAACCGTAATTACACTCTGCCCAGAATCTAATCTTCTCCACAGATTGAACCGTAATATCACTCTGTCCAGAAACAAATGTTCAGCACAAACTGAACCCCAATTACGAACTGTCCAGAATCTAATCATCCCCACAGATTGAACCCCAATTACACTCTGTCCAGAATCTAATCTTCCCCACAGATTGAAATGTAATTACACTCTGTCCAGAATCAAATGTTCCGCACAAACTGAATGCAAATTACACTCTGTCCAGAATCTAATCTCCCCCACAGATTGAACCCAAATTACATTCAGTCCAGAATTTAATCTTCCCCGAGATTGAATCCAAATTACGCTCTTTCCAGAATTTAATCTTCCCCACAGATTGAGCCCGAATTACACTCTGTTCTGAATCAAATCTTCCCCACAGATTGAAACCCAATTGCACTCTGTCCAGAATCTAATCTGCCCCACAGATTGAACCCAAATTACTCTCTGTCCAGTATCTAATCTTCCCCTCAGATTGAATCCCAATTACACTCTTTCCAGAATCTAATCTTCACCAGAGATTGATCCCGAATTGCGCTCTGTACAGAATCTAATCCTCCCCACCGACTGAACCCAAATTACGTCTGTCCAGAATCTAATCTTCCTCACAAATTGAACCCCTACTACACTGTACAAAATTTAATCTTCCCCACAGATTGAACCCCAATTACAGTCTGTCCAGTATCTAATCTTCCCCACAGATTGAATCCCAATTACACTCTTTCCAGAATCTAAACTTCCCCAGAGATTGAACCCAAATTACACTCTGTGTAGAATCTCATCTCCCCCACAGATTGAACCCAAATTACATTCAGTCCAGAATCTAATCTTCCCCAGAGATTGAATCCAAATTACGCTCTTTCCAGAATTTAATCTTCCCCACAGATTGAGCCCGAATTACACTCTGTCCTGAATCAAATCTTCCCCACAGATTGAAACCCAATTGCGCTCTGTCTAGAATCTAATCCTCCCCACCGACTGAACCCAAATTACGTCTGTCCAGAATCTAATCTTCCTCACAAATTGAACCACTACTACACTGTACAAAATTTAATCTTCCCCACAGATTGAACCCCAATTACAATGTGTCCAGAATCAAATCTTCCCCACAGATTGAACCGTAATTACACTCTGTCCAGAATCAAATCTTCCCCACAGATTGAACCCCAATTACACTCTGCCCAGAATCTAATGTTCCCCACAGATTGAACCGTAATTACACTCTGCCCAGAAACAAATGTTCGTCACAAACTGAACCCCAATTACGAACTGTCCAGAATCTAATCATCCCCACAGATTGAACCCCAATTACACTCTGTCCAGAATCTAATCTTCTCCACAGATTGAACCGTAATTACACTCTGTCCAGAAACAAATGTTCAGCACAAACTGAACCCCAATTACGAACTGTCCAGAATCTAATCATCCCCACAGAATGAACCCCAATTACACTCTGTCCAGAATCTAATCTTCCCCACAGATTGAAACGTAATTACACTCTGTCCAGAATCAAATGTTCCGCAGAAACTGAACGCAAATTACACTCTGTCCAGAATCTAATCTTCCCCACAGATTGAACCCAAATTACACTCTGTCCAGTATCTAATCTTCCCCACAGATTGAATCCGAATTACACTCTTTCCAGAATCTAATCTTCCCCAGAGATTGAACCCAAATTACACTCTGTGCAGAATCTCATCTCCCCCAGAGATTGAACCCAAATTACATTCAGTCCAGAATCTAATCTTTCCCAGAGATTGAATCCAAATTACGCTCTTTCCAGAATTTAATCTTCCCCACAGATTGAGCCCGAATTACACTTTGTCCTGAATCAAATCTTCCCCACAGATTGAAACCCAATTGCACTCTGTCCAGAATCTAATCTGCCCCACAGATTGAACCCCAATTACACTCTGTTCAGAATCTAATCTTCCCCACAGATTGAAACGTAATTACACTCTGTCCAGAATCAAATGTTCCGCACAAACTGAACGCAAATTACACTCTGTCCAGTATCTAATCTTCCCCACAGATTGAATCCCAATTACACTCTTTCCAGAATCTAATCTTCACCAGCGATTGATCCCGAATTACGCTCTGGCCAGAATCTAATCCTCCCCATCGATTGAACCCAAATTACGTCTGTCCAGAATGTAATCTTCCTCACAAATTGAACCCCTACTACACTGTACAAAATTAAATCTTCCCCACAGATTGAACCCAAATTACACTGTGTCCAGAATGTAATCTTCCCCACAGACTTAACCCAAATTACGCTCTTTCCAGAATGTCATCTTCCTCACAGATTGAACTCCAATTACGCTCTGTCCAGAATCTAATCTTCCTCACAAATTGAACCCGTACCACACTGTACAAAATTTAATCTTCCCCACAGATTGAACCGTAATTACACTCTGTCCAGAATCAAATCTTCCCTACAGATTGAACCCCAATTACACTCTGCCCAGAATCTAATCTTCCTGACAGATTGAACCGTAATATCACTCTGTCCAGAAACAAATGTTCAGCACAAACTGAACCCCAATTACGAACTGTCCAGAATCTAATCATCCCCACAGATTGAACCCCAATTACACTCTGTCCAGAATCTAATCTTCCCCACAGATTGAAATGTAATTACACTCTGTCCAGAATCAAATGTTCCGCACAAACTGAATGCAAATTACACTCTGTCCAGAAACTAATCTCCCCCACAGATTGAACCCAAATTACATTCAGTCCAGAATTTAATCTTCCCCGAGATTGAATCCAAATTACGCTCTTTCCAGAATTCAATCTTCCCCACAGATTGAGCCCGAATTACACTCTGTTCTGAATCAAATCTTCCCCACAGATTGAAACCCAATTGCACTCTGTCCAGAATCTAATCTTCCCCTCAGATTGAATCCCAATTACACTCTTTCCAGAATCTAATCTTCACCAGAGATTGATCCCGAATTGCGCTCTGTACAGAATCTAATCCTCCCCACCGACTGAACCCAAATTACGTCTGTCCAGAATCTAATCTTCCTCACAAATTGAACCCCTACTACACTGTACAAAATTTAATCTTCCCCACAGATTGAACCCCAACTACAGTCTGTCCAGTATCTAATCTTCACCACAGATTGAATCCCAATTACACTCTTTCCAAAATCTAAACTTCCCCAGAGAATGAACCCAAATTACACTCTGTGTAGAATCTCATCTCCCCCACAGATTGAACCCAAATTACATTAAGTCCAGAATCTAATCTTCCCCAGAGATTGAATCCAAATTACGCTCTTTCCAGAATTTAATCTTCCCCACAGATTGAGCCCGAATTACACTCTGTCCTGAATCAAATCTTCCCCACAGATTGAAACCCAATTGCGCTCTGTCTAGAATCTAATCCTCCCCACCGACTGAACCCAAATTACGTCTGTCCAGAATCTAATCTTCCTCACAAATTGAACCACTACTACACTGTACAAAATTTAATCTTCCCCACAGATTGAACCCCAATTACAATGTGTCCAGAATCAAATCTTCCCCACAGATTGAACCGTAATTACACTCTGTCCAGAATCAAATCTTCCCCACAGATTGAACCCCAATTACACTCTGCCCAGAATCTAATGTTCCCCACAGATTGAACCGTAATTACACTCTGCCCAGAAACAAATGTTCGGCACAAACTGAACCCCAATTACGAACTGTCCAGAATCTAATCATCCCCACAGATTGAACCCCAATTACACTCTGTCCAGAATCTAATCTTCCCCACAGATTGAAACGTAATTACACTCTGTCCAGAATCAAATGTTCCGCACAAACTGAACGCAAATTATACTCTGTCCAGAATCTAATCTTCCCCACAGAGTGAACCCAAATTACACTCTGTCCAGTATCTAATCTTCCCCACAGATTGAATCCGAATTACACTCTTTCCAGAATCTAATCTTCACCAGAGATTGATCCCGAATTACGCTCTGTCCAGAATCTAATCCTCCCCACTGATTGAACCCAAATTACTCTCTGTCCAGTATCTATTCTTCCCCTCAGATTGAAATCCAATTACACTCTTTCCAGAATCTAATCTTCACCAGAGATTGATCCCGAATTACGTCTGTCCAGAATCTAATCTTCCTCACAAATTGAACCAGTACTACACAGTACAAAATTTAATCTTCCCCTCAGATTGAACGGTAATTACACTCTGTCCAGAATCAAATCTTCCCCACAGATTGAACCCCAATTACGAACTGTCCAGAATCTAATCATCCCCACAGATTGAACCCCAATTACACTCTGTCCAGAATCTAATCTTCCCCACAAATTGAAACGTAATTACACTCTGTCCAGAAACAAATGTTCAGCACAAACTGAACCCCAATTACGAACTGTCCAGAATCTAATCTTCCCCACAGATTGAACCCAAATTACACTCTGTCCAGTATCTAATCTTCCCCACAGATTGAATCCCAATTACACTCTTTCCAGAATCTAATCTACCCCAGAGATGGAACCCAAATTACACTCTGTGCAGAATCTCATCTCCCCCACAGATTGAACCCAAATTACATTCAGTCCAGAATCTAATCTTCCCCAGTGATTGAATCCAAATTACGCTCTTTCCAGAATTTAATCTTCCCCACAGATTGAGCCTGAATTACACTCTGTCCTGAATCAAATCTTCCCCACAGATTGAAACCCAATTGCACTCTGTCCAGAATCTAATCATCCCCACAGATTGAACCCAAATTACTCTCTGTCCAGTATCTAATCTTCCCATCAGATTGAATCCCAATTACACTCTTTCCAGAATCTAATCTTCACCAGAGATTGATCCCGAATTGCGCTCTGTCCAGAATCTTATCCTCCCCATCGACTGAACCCAAATTACGTCTGTCCAGAATCTAATCTTCCTCACAAATTGAACCCCTACTACACTGTACAAAATTTAATCTTCCACACAGATTGAACCCCAATTACAATGTGTCCAGAATCAAATCTTCCCCACAGATTGAACCGTAATTACACTCTGTCCAGAATCAAATCTTCCCCACAGATTGAACCCCAATTACACTCTGCCCAGAATATAATGTTCCCCACAGATTGAACCATAATTACACTCTGTCCAGAAACAAATGTTCCGCACAAACTGAACCCCAATTACGAACTGTCCAGAATCTAATCATCCCCACAGATTGAACCCCAATTACACTCTGTCCAGAATCTAATCTTCACCACAGATTGAAATGTAATTACACTATGTCCAGAATCAAATGTTCCGCACAAACTGAACGCAAATTACACTCTGTCCAGAATCTAAACTTCCCCATAGATTGAACCCAAATTACACTCTGTCCAGTATCTAATCTTCCCCACAGATTGAATTCCAATTACACTCTTTCCAGAATCTAATATTCACCAGAGATTGATCCCGAATTACGCTCTGTCCAGAATCTAATCTACCCCACCGATTAACCCCAAATTACGTCTGTCCAGAATCTAATCTTACCAACAGATTGAACACAAATTATACTCTGTCTAGAATGTAATCTTCCCCACAGATTGAACAGTAATTACACTCTGTGCAGAATCTTATCTTCCGCACAGATTGAACTCCAATTACTCTCTGTCCAGAATCTAATCTTCCTCACAAATTGAACCCGTACTACACTGTACAAAATTTAATCTTCCCCACAGATAGAACTCCAATTACACTCTGTCCAGAATGTAATCTTCCCCACATACTTAACCCAAATTACACTCTGTCCAGAATGTAATCTTCCCCAGAGATTGAACCCGAATTATACTCTGTCTAGAATCTAATCATCCACACAGATTGAACCCGAATGACACTCTGTCCAGAATCTAATCTTCCCCACAGATTGAACCTTAATTACACTCTGTCCAGAATCTAATCTTCCCCACAGATTGAACCCCAATTACACTCTGTCCAGAATGTAATCTTACCCACAGATTGAACACGAATTATACTCTGTCTAGAATCTAATCTTACCCACAGATTGAACAGTAATTACACTCTGTGCAGAATCTAATCTTCCCCACAGATTGAACTCCAATTACGCTCTGTCCAGAATCTAATCTTCCCCAGAGATTGAACCCAAATTACACTCTGTGTAGAATCTCATCTCCCCCACAGATTGAACCCAAATTACATTAAGTCCAGAATCTAATCTTCCCCAGAGATTGAATCCAAATTACGCTCTTTCCAGAATTTAATCTTCCCCACAGATTGAGCCCGAATTACACTCTGTCCTGAATCAAATCTTCCCCACAGATTGAAACCCAATTGCGCTCTGTCTAGAATCTAATCCTCCCCACCGACTGAACCCAAATTACGTCTGTCCAGAATCTAATCTTCCTCACAAATTGAACCACTACTACACTGTACAAAATTTAATCTTCCCCACAGATTGAACCCCAATTACAATGTGTCCAGAATCAAATCTTCCCCACAGATTGAACCGTAATTACACTCTGTCCAGAATCAAATCTTCCCCACAGATTGAACCCCAATTACACTCTGCCCAGAATCTAATGTTCCCCACAGATTGAACCGTAATTACACTCTGCCCAGAAACAAATGTTCGGCACAAACTGAACCCCAATTACGAACTGTCCAGAATCTAATCATCCCCACAGATTGAACCCCAATTACACTCTGTCCAGAATCTAATCTTCCCCACAGATTGAAACGTAATTACACTCTGTCCAGAATCAAATGTTCCGCACAAACTGAACGCAAATTATACTCTGTCCAGAATCTAATCTTCCCCACAGAGTGAACCCAAATTACACTCTGTCCAGTATCTAATCTTCCCCACAGATTGAATCCGAATTACACTCTTTCCAGAATCTAATCTTCACCAGAGATTGATCCCGAATTACGCTCTGTCCAGAATCTAATCCTCCCCACTGATTGAACCCAAATTACTCTCTGTCCAGTATCTATTCTTCCCCTCAGATTGAAATCCAATTACACTCTTTCCAGAATCTAATCTTCACCAGAGATTGATCCCGAATTACGTCTGTCCAGAATCTAATCTTCCTCACAAATTGAACCAGTACTACACAGTACAAAATTTAATCTTCCCCTCAGATTGAACGGTAATTACACTCTGTCCAGAATCAAATCTTCCCCACAGATTGAACCCCAATTACGAACTGTCCAGAATCTAATCATCCCCACAGATTGAACCCCAATTACACTCTGTCCAGAATCTAATCTTCCCCACAAATTGAAACGTAATTACACTCTGTCCAGAAACAAATGTTCAGCACAAACTGAACCCCAATTACGAACTGTCCAGAATCTAATCTTCCCCACAGATTCAACCCAAATTACACTCTGTCCAGTATCTAATCTTCCCCACAGATTGAATCCCAATTACACTCTTTCCAGAATCTAATCTACCCCAGAGATGGAACCCAAATTACACTCTGTGCAGAATCTCATCTCCCCCACAGATTGAACCCAAATTACATTCAGTCCAGAATCTAATCTTCCCCAGTGATTGAATCCAAATTACGCTCTTTCCAGAATTTAATCTTCCCCACAGATTGAGCCTGAATTACACTCTGTCCTGAATCAAATCTTCCCCACAGATTGAAACCCAATTGCACTCTGTCCAGAATCTAATCATCCCCACAGATTGAACCCAAATTACTCTCTGTCCAGTATCTAATCTTCCCATCAGATTGAATCCCAATTACACTCTTTCCAGAATCTAATCTTCACCAGAGATTGATCCCGAATTGCGCTCTGTCCAGAATCTTATCCTCCCCACCGACTGAACCCAAATTACGTCTGTCCAGAATCTAATCTTCCTCACAAATTGAACCCCTACTACACTGTACAAAATTTAATCTTCCACACAGATTGAACCCCAATTACAATGTGTCCAGAATCAAATCTTCCCCACAGATTGAACCGTAATTACACTCTGTCCAGAATCAAATCTTCCCCACAGATTGAACCCCAATTACACTCTGCCCAGAATATAATGTTCCCCACAGATTGAACCATAATTACACTCTGTCCAGAAACAAATGTTCCGCACAAACTGAACCCCAATTACGAACTGTCCAGAATCTAATCATCCCCACAGATTGAACCCCAATTACACTCTGTCCAGAATCTAATCTTCACCACAGATTGAAATGTAATTACACTATGTCCAGAATCAAATGTTCCGCACAAACTGAACGCAAATTACACTCTGTCCAGAATCTAAACTTCCCCATAGATTGAACCCAAATTACACTCTGTCCAGTATCTAATCTTCCCCACAGATTGAATTCCAATTACACTCTTTCCAGAATCTAATATTCACCAGAGATTGATCCCGAATTATGCTCTGTCCAGAATCTAATCTACCCCACCGATTAACCCCAAATTACGTCTGTCCAGAATCTAATCTTACCAACAGATTGAACACAAATTATACTCTGTCTAGAATGTAATCTTCCCCACAGATTGAACAGTAATTACACTCTGTGCAGAATCTTATCTTCCGCACAGATTGAACTCCAATTACTCTCTGTCCAGAATCTAATCTTCCTCACAAATTGAACCCGTACTACACTGTACAAAATTTAATCTTCCCCACAGATAGAACTCCAATTACACTCTGTCCAGAATGTAATCTTCCCCACATACTTAACCCAAATTACGCTCTGTCCAGAATGTAATCTTCCCCAGAGATTGAACCCGAATTATACTCTGTCTAGAATCTAATCATCCACACAGATTGAACCCGAATGACACTCTGTCCAGAATCTAATCTTCCCCACAGATTGAACCTTAATTACACTCTGTCCAGAATCTAATCTTCCCCACAGATTGAACCCCAATTACACTCTGTCCAGAATGTAATCTTACCCACAGATTGAACACGAATTATACTCTGTCTAGAATCTAATCTTACCCACAGATTGAACAGTAATTACACTCTGTGCAGAATCTAATCTTCCCCACAGATTGAACTCCAATTACGCTCTGTCCAGAATCTAATCTTCCCCACAGACTGAGACCGAATTACACTCTGTCCTGAATCAAATCTTCCCCACAGATTGAAACCCAATTGCACTCTGTTCAGAATCTAATCTTCCCCACAGATTGAATCCCAATTACACTGTGACCAGAAAAAAATCTTCCCCACAGATTGAACCCCAATTGCACTCTGTTCAGAATCTGATCTTTTCCACAGATTGAACACGAATTAAACTCTGTCCAGAATGTAATCTTCCCCAGAGATTGAACCTGAATTACTCTCTGTCCGGAATGTAATCTTCCCCTGATATTGAACCCAAATTATACTCTGTCTAGAATCTAATCATCCCCACAGATTGAACCCGAATCTCACTCTGTCCAGAATCTAATCTTCCCCACAGATTGAACCGTAATTACACTCTGTCCAGAATCTAATCTTCCACACAGATTGTACACGAATTATACTCTGTCTAGAATGTAATCTTCCCCACAGATTGAACAGTAATTACACTCTGTGCAGAATCTCATCTATCCCACAGATTGAACCCAAATTACACTCAGTCCAGAATCTAATCTTCCCCAGAGAATGAATCCAAATTACGCTCTTTCTAGAATTTAATCTTCCCCACAGATTGAGCCCGAATTACGCTTTGTCCAGAATGTAATCTTCCCCAGAGATTGATCCCAAATTATACTCTGTCTAGATCTAATCATCCCCACAGATTGAACCCGAATCTCACTCTGTCCAGAATCTAATCTTCCCCACAGATTGAACAGTAATTACACTGTTTCCAGAATCTAATCTTCACCAGAGATTGATCCCGAATTACGCTCTGTCCAGAATCTAATCCTCCCCACCGATTGAACCCAAATTACGTCTGTCCAGAATGTAATCTTCCTCACAAATTGAACCCCTACGACACTGTACAAAATTTAATCTTCCCCACAGATTGAACCCCAATTACACTTTGTCCAGAATGTAATCTTCCCCACAGACTTAACCCAAATTACGCTCTGTTCAGAATGTCATCTTCCCCAGAGATTGAACCCGAATTATACTCTGTCTAGAATCTAATCATCCCCACAGATTGAACACGAATGACACTCTGTCCAGAATCTAATCTTCCCCACACATTGACCCGTAATTACACTCTGTCCAGAATCTAATCTTCCCCACAGATTGAACGTGAATTACTCTCTGTCCAGAATCTTAGCTTCCCCACTGATTGAACCCCAA
The DNA here is from genome assembly GCF_048418815.1 of Hemitrygon akajei. NCBI lineage: Eukaryota > Metazoa > Chordata > Chondrichthyes > Myliobatiformes > Dasyatidae > Hemitrygon > Hemitrygon akajei. The sequence goes on from NC_133126.1 coordinate 165,921,687, forward strand.
TTACACTCTGTCCAGAATCTAATCTTCCCCACAGATTGAACCCGAATTACACTCGGTCCAGAATCTAATATTCCAAACGATTGAACCCGAATTACACTCAGTCCAGAATCTTATCTTCCCCAGATTTTGAATCCAAATTACGCTCTTTCCAGAATTTAATCTTCCCCACAGATTGAACCCAAATTACACTCTGTCCGGAATCTTATCTTTCCCAGAGTTTGAACCCCAATTACACTCTTTCTAGAATATAATCTTCCCCACAGATTGAACCTGAATTACACTCTGCCCATAATCTAATTTTCCCCGCAGATTTAACCCCAATTACACTCAGTTCAGAATCTAATCTTCCTCACAGATTGAACCCCAATTACACTGTGACCAGAACATAATCTTCCCCACAGATTGAACCTTAATTACACTCTGTCCAGAATCTAATCTTCCCCACAGATTGAACCCCAATTACACTCTGTCCAGAATGTAATCTTACCCACAGATTGAACACGAATTATACTCTGTCTAGAATCTAATCTTCCCCACAGATTGAACAGTAATTACACTCTGTGCAGAATCTAATCTTCCCCACAGATTGAACTCCAATTACGCTCTGTCCAGAATCTAATCTTCCCCACAGATTGAGACCGAATTACACTCTGTCCTGAATCAAATCTTCCCCACAGATTGAAACCCAATTGCACTCTGTTCAGAATCTAATCTTCCCCACAGATTGAATCCCAATTACACTGTGACCAGAAAAAAATCTTCCCCACAGATTGAACCCCAATTGCACTCTGTTCAGAATCTGATCTTTTCCACAGATTGAACACGAATTAAACTCTGTCCAGAATGTAATCTTCCCCAGAGATTGAACCTGAATTACTCTCTGTCCGGAATGTAATCTTCCCCTGATATTGAACCCAAATTATACTCTGTCTAGAATCTAATCATCCCCACAGATTGAACCCGAATCTCACTCTGTCCAGAATCTAATCTTCCCCACAGATTGAACCGTAATTACACTCTGTCCAGAATCTAATCTTCCACACAGATTGAACACGAATTATACTCTGTCTAGAATGTAATCTTCCCCACAGATTGAACAGTAATTACACTCTGTGCAGAATCTCATCTATCCCACAGATTGAACCCAAATTACACTCAGTCCAGAATCTAATCTTCCCCAGAGAATGAATCCAAATTACGCTCTTTCTAGAATTTAATCTTCCCCACAGATTGAGCCCGAATTACGCTTTGTCCAGAATGTAATCTTCCCCAGAGATTGATCCCAAATTATACTCTGTCTAGATCTAATCATCCCCACAGATTGAACCCGAATCTCACTCTGTCCAGAATCTAATCTTCCCCACAGATTGAACAGTAATTACACTGTTTCCAGAATCTAATCTTCACCAGAGATTGATCCCGAATTACGCTCTGTCCAGAATCTAATCCTCCCCACCGATTGAACCCAAATTACGTCTGTCCAGAATGTAATCTTCCTCACAAATTGAACCCCTACGACACTGTACAAAATTTAATCTTCCCCACAGATTGAACCCCAATTACACTTTGTCCAGAATGTAATCTTCCCCACAGACTTAACCCAAATTACGCTCTGTTCAGAATGTCATCTTCCCCAGAGATTGAACCCGAATTATACTCTGTCTAGAATCTAATCATCCCCACAGATTGAACACGAATGACACTCTGTCCAGAATCTAATCTTCCCCACACATTGACCCGTAATTACACTCTGTCCAGAATCTAATCTTCCCCACAGATTGAACGTGAATTACTCTCTGTCCAGAATCTTAGCTTCCCCACTGATTGAACCCCAATTACACTCTGTCCAGAATCTAATCTTCCCCACAGATTGAACCCGAATTACACTCGGTCCAGAATCTAATATTCCAAATGATTGAACCCGAATTACACTCAGTCCGGAATCTTATCTTTCCCAGAGTTTGAACCCCAATTACACTCTTTCTAGAATATAATCTTCCCCACAGATTGAACCTGAATTACACTCTGCCCATAATCTAATTTTCCCCGCAGATTTAACCCCAATTACACTCAGTTCAGAATCTAATCTTCCTCACAGATTGAACCCCAATTACACTGTGACCAGAACATAATCTTCCCCACAGATTGAACCTTAATTACACTCTGTCCAGAATCTAATCTTCCCCACAGATTGAACCCCAATTACACTCTGTCCAGAATGTAATCTTACCCACAGATTGAACACGAATTATACTCTGTCTAGAATCTAATCTTCCCCACAGATTGAACAGTAATTACACTCTTTGCAGAATCTAATCTTCCCCACAGATTGAACTCCAATTACGCTCTGTCCAGAATCTAATCTTCCCCACAGATTGAGACCGAATTACACTCTGTCCTGAATCAAATCTTCCCCACAGATTGAAACCCAATTGCACTCTGTTCAGAATCTAATCTTCCCCACAGATTGAATCCCAATTACACTCTGTCCAGAATCTAATCTCCCCCAGAGAATGATCCCGAATTACGCTCTGTCCAGAATCTAATCTTCCTCACAGATTGAACCCCAATTACACTGTGACCAGAATAAAATCTTCCCCACAGATTGAACCCCAATTGCACTCTGTTCAGAATCTAATCTTTTCCACAGATTGAACACGAATTAAACTCTGTCCAGAATGTAATCTTCCCCAGAGATTGAACCTGAATTACTCTCTGTCCAGAAAGTAATCTTCCCCAGAGATTGAACCCAAATTATTCTCTGTCTAGAATCTAATCATTGCCACAGATTGAACCCGAATCTCACTCTGTCCAGAATCTAATCTTCCCCACAGATTGAACCGTAATTACACTCTGTCCAGAATCTAATCTTCCACACAGATTGAACACGAATTATACTCTGTCTAGAATGTAATCTTCCCCACAGATTGAACAGTAATTACACTCTGTGCAGAATCTCATCTATCCCACAGATTGAACCCAAATTACACTCAGTCCAGAATCTAATCTTCCCCAGAGAATGAATCCAAATTACGCTCTTTCTAGAATTTAATCTTCCCCACAGATTGAGCCCGAATTACGCTCTGTCCAGAATGTAATCTTCCCCAGAGATTGAACCCAAATTATACTCTGTCTAGATCTAATCATCCCCACAGATTGAACCCGAATCTCACTCTGTCCAGAATGTAATCTTCCCCACAGACTTAACCCAAATTACGCTCTGTTCAGAATGTCATCTTCCCCAGAGATTGAACCCCAATTACACACTTTCTAGAATATAATCTTCCCCACAGATTGAACCTGAATTACACTCTGCCCATAATCTAATTTTCCCCACAGATTTAACCCTAATTACACTCAGTTCAGAATCTAATCTTCCTCACAGATTGAACCCCAATTACACTGTGACCAGAATATAATCTTCCCCACAGATTGAACCCCAATGACGCTCTGTCCAGAATCTAATCTTCCCCACAGATTGAGCCCGAATTACACTCTGTCCTGAATCAAATCTTCCCCACAGATTGAAACCCAATTGCACTCTGTTCAGAATCTAATCTTTTCCACAGATTCAACAGGAATTAAACTCTGTCCAGAATGTAATATTCCCCACAGATTGAACCTGAATTACTCTCTGTCCAGAATGTAATCTTCCCCAGAGATTGAACCCAAATTATACTCTGTGTAGAATCTAATCATCCCCACAGATTGAAACTGAATCTCACTCTGTCCAGAATCTAATCTTCCCCACAGATTGAACCGTAATTACACTCTGTCCAGAGTCTAATCTTCCACACAGATTGAACACGAATTATACTCTGTCCAAAATGTAATCTTCCCCACAGATTGAACAGTAATTACACTCTGTGCAGAATCTCATCTCCCCCACAGAGTGAACACAAATTACATTCAGTCCAGAATCTAACTTTCCCCAGAGATTGAATCCAAATTAAGCTCTTTCCAGTATTTAATCTTCCCCACAGATTGAGCCCGAATTACACTCGGTCCTGAATCAAATCTGCCCCACAGATTGAAACCAAATTACTCTCTGTCCAGTATCTAATCTTCCCCTCAGATTGAATCCCAATTACACTCTTTCCAGAATCTAATCTTCACCAGAGATTGATCCCGAATTGCGCTCTGTCCAGAATCTAATCCTCCCCACCGATTGAACCCAAATTACGTCAGTCCATAATCTAATCTTCCTCACAAATTGAACCCCTACTACACTGTACAAAATTTAATCTTCCCCACAGATTGAACCCCAATTACAATGTGTCCAGAATCAAATCATCCCCACAGATTGAACCGTAATTACACTCTGTCCAAAATCAAATCTTCCCCAGAGATTGAACCCCAATTACACTCTGCCCAGAATGTAATCTTCCCCTCAGATTGAACCTTAATTACACTCTGTTCAGAATCAAATGTTCCGCACAAACTGAACCCCAATTACGAACTGTCCAGAATCTAATCATCCCCACAGATTGAACCCCAATTACACTCTGTCCAGAATCTCATCTTCCCCACAGATTGAACCGTAATTACACTCTGTCCAGAAACAAATGTTCCGCACAAACTGAACTCAAATTACACTCTTTCCAGAATCTAATCTTCCCCACAGATTGAACCTTAATTACACTCTGTCCAGAATCTAATCTTCCCCACAGATTGAACCCCAATTACACTCTGTCCAGAATGTAATCTTACCCACAGATTGAACACGAATTATACTCTGTCTAGAATGTAATCTTCCCCACAGATTGAAAAGTAATTACACTCTGTGCAGAATATAATCTTCCTCACAGATTGAGCCCCAATTACACTGTGACCAGAATATAACCTTCCTCACAGACTGAACACCAATTACGCTCTGTTCACAGTCTAATCTTCCCCACAGATTGAACCCAAATTACACTCTGCCCAGTATTTAATCTTCCCCAGAGATTGAACCGTAATTACACTCAGTCCAGAATCAAATGTTACGCACAAACTGAATGCAAATTACACTCTGTCCAGAATCTAATCTTCCACACAGATTGAACATGAATTATACTCTGTCTAGAATGTAATCTTCCCCACAGATTGAACAGTAATTACACTCTGTGCAGAATCTCATCTCCCCCACAGATTGAACCCAAATTACACTCAGTCCAGAATCTAATCTTCCCCAGAGATTGAATCCAAATTACGCTCTTTCCAGAATTTAATCTTCCCCAAAGATTGAGCCCGAATTACACTCTGTCCTGAACAAAATCTTCCCCCGAGATCGAAACCCAATTGCACTCTGTCCAGAATCTAATCTTCCTCACAAATTGAACCCATACTACACTGTACAAAATTTAATCTTCCCCACAGATTGAACCCCAATTACAATGTGTGCAGAATCAAATCTTCCCCACAGATTGAACCGTAATTACACTCTGTCCAGAATCAAATCTTCCCCACAGATTGAAGCCCAATTACACTCTGCCCAGAATCTAATCTTCCCCACAGATTGAACAGTAATTACACTCTGTGCAGAATCTTATCTTCCGCACAGATTGAACTCCAATTACTCTCTGTCCAGAATCTAATCTTCCTCACAAATTGAACCCGTACTACACTGTACAAAATTTAATCTTCCCCACAGATAGAACTCCAATTACACTCTGTCCAGAATGTAATCTTCCCCACATACTTAACCCAAATTACGCTCTGTCCAGAATGTAATCTTCCCCAGAGATTGAACCCGAATTATACTCTGTCTAGAATCTAATCATCCACACAGATTGAACCCGAATGACACTCTGTCCAGAATCTAATCTTCCCCACAGATTGAACCTTAATTACACTCTGTCCAGAATCTAATCTTCCCCACAGATTGAACCCCAATTACACTCTGTCCAGAATGTAATCTTACCCACAGATTGAACACGAATTATACTCTGTCTAGAATCTAATCTTACCCACAGATTGAACAGTAATTACACTCTGTGCAGAATCTAATCTTCCCCACAGATTGAACTCCAATTACGCTCTGTCCAGAATCTAATCTTCCCCACAGACTGAGACCGAATTACACTCTGTCCTGAATCAAATCTTCCCCACAGATTGAACCCCAATTGCACTCTGTTCAGAATCTGATCTTTTCCACAGATTGAACACGAATTAAACTCTGTCCAGAATGTAATCTTCCCCAGAGATTGAACCTGAATTACTCTCTGTCCGGAATGTAATCTTCCCCTGATATTGAACCCAAATTATACTCTGTCTAGAATCTAATCATCCCCACAGATTGAACCCGAATCTCACTCTGTCCAGAATCTAATCTTCCCCACAGATTGAACCGTAATTACACTCTGTCCAGAATCTAATCTTCCACACAGATTGAACACGAATTATACTCTGTCTAGAATGTAATCTTCCCCACAGATTGAACAGTAATTACACTCTGTGCAGAATCTCATCTATCCCACAGATTGAACCCAAATTACACTCAGTCCAGAATCTAATCTTCCCCAGAGAATGAATCCAAATTACGCTCTTTCTAGAATTTAATCTTCCCCACAGATTGAGCCCGAATTACGCTTTGTCCAGAATGTAATCTTCCCCAGAGATTGATCCCAAATTATACTCTGTCTAGATCTAATCATCCCCACAGATTGAACCCGAATCTCACTCTGTCCAGAATCTAATCTTCCCCACAGATTGAACAGTAATTACACTGTTTCCAGAATCTAATCTTCACCAGAGATTGATCCCGAATTACGCTCTGTCCAGAATCTAATCCTCCCCACCGATTGAACCCAAATTACGTCTGTCCAGAATGTAATCTTCCTCACAAATTGAACCCCTACGACACTGTACAAAATTTAATCTTCCCCACAGATTGAACCCCAATTACACTTTGTCCAGAATGTAATCTTCCCCACAGACTTAACCCAAATTACGCTCTGTTCAGAATGTCATCTTCCCCAGAGATTGAACCCGAATTATACTCTGTCTAGAATCTAATCATCCCCACAGATTGAACACGAATGACACTCTGTCCAGAATCTAATCTTCCCCACACATTGACCCGTAATTACACTCTGTCCAGAATCTAATCTTCCCCACAGATTGAACGTGAATTACTCTCTGTCCAGAATCTTAGCTTCCCCACTGATTGAACCCCAATTACACTCTGTCCAGAATCTAATCTTCCCCACAGATTGAACCCGAATTACACTCGGTCCAGAATCTAATATTCCAAACGATTGAACCCGAATTACACTCAGTCCAGAATCTTATCTTCCCCAGATTTTGAATCCAAATTACGCTCTTTCCAGAATTTAATCTTCCCCACAGATTGAACCCAAATTACACTCTGTCCGGAATCTTATCTTTCCCAGAGTTTGAACCCCAATTACACTCTTTCTAGAATATAATCTTCCCCACAGATTGAACCTGAATTACACTCTGCCCATAATCTAATTTTCCCCGCAGATTTAACCCCAATTACACTCAGTTCAGAATCTAATCTTCCTCACAGATTGAACCCCAATTACACTGTGACCAGAACATAATCTTCCCCACAGATTGAACCTTAATTACACTCTGTCCAGAATCTAATCTTCCCCACAGATTGAACCCCAATTACACTCTGTCCAGAATGTAATCTTACCCACAGATTGAACACGAATTATACTCTGTCTAGAATCTAATCTTCCCCACAGATTGAACAGTAATTACACTCTGAGCAGAATCTAATCTTCCCCACAGATTGAACTCCAATTACGCTCTGTCCAGAATCTAATCTTCCCCACAGATTGAGACTGAATTACACTCTGTCCTGAATCAAATCTTCCCCACAGATTGAAACCCAATTGCACTCTGTTCAGAATCTAATCTTCCCCACAGATTGAATCCCAATTACACTGTGACCAGAAAAAAATCTTCCCCACAGATTGAACCCCAATTGCACTCTGTTCAGAATCTGATCTTTTCCACAGATTGAACACGAATTAAACTCTGTCCAGAATGTAATCTTCCCCAGAGATTGAACCTGAATTACTCTCTGACCGGAATGTAATCTTCCCCTGATATTGAACCCAAATTATACTCTGTCTAGAATCTAATCATCCCCACAGATTGAACCCGAATCTCACTCTGTCCAGAATCTAATCTTCCCCACAGATTGAACCGTAATTACACTCTGTCCAGAATCTAATCTTCCACACAGATTGAACACGAATTATACTCTGTCTAGAATGTAATCTTCCCCACAGATTGAACAGTAATTACACTCTGTGCAGAATCTCATCTATCCCACAGATTGAACCCAAATTACACTCAGTCCAGAATCTAATCTTCCCCAGAGAATGAATCCAAATTACGCTCTTTCTAGAATTTAATCTTCCCCACAGATTGAGCCCGAATTACGCTTTGTCCAGAATGTAATCTTCCCCAGAGATTGATCCCAAATTATACTCTGTCTAGATCTAATCATCCCCACAGATTGAACCCGAATCTCACTCTGTCCAGAATCTAATCTTCCCCACAGATTGAACAGTAATTACACTGTTTCCAGAATCTAATCTTCACCAGAGATTGATCCCGAATTACGCTCTGTCCAGAATCTAATCCTCCCCACCGATTGAACCCAAATTACGTCTGTCCAGAATGTAATCTTCCTCACAAATTGAACCCCTACGACACTGTACAAAATTTAATCTTCCCCACAGATTGAACCCCAATTACACTTTGTCCAGAATGTAATCTTCCCCACAGACTTAACCCAAATTACGCTCTGTTCAGAATGTCATCTTCCCCAGAGATTGAACCCGAATTATACTCTGTCTAGAATCTAATCATCCCCACAGATTGAACACGAATGACACTCTGTCCAGAATCTAATCTTCCCCACACATTGACCCGTAATTACACTCTGTCCAGAATCTAATCTTCCCCACAGATTGAACGTGAATTACTCTCTGTCCAGAATCTTAGCTTCCCCACTGATTGAACCCCAATTACACTCTGTCCAGAATCTAATCTTCCCCACAGATTGAACCCGAATTACACTCGGTCCAGAATCTAATATTCCAAACGATTGAACCCGAATTACACTCAGTCCGGAATCTTATCTTTCCCAGAGTTTGAACCCCAATTACACTCTTTCTAGAATATAATCTTCCCCACAGATTGAACCTGAATTACACTCTGCCCATAATCTAATTTTCCCCGCAGATTTAACCCCAATTACACTCAGTTCAGAATCTAATCTTCCTCACAGATTGAACCCCAATTACACTGTGACCAGAACATAATCTTCCCCACAGATTGAACCTTAATTACACTCTGTCCAGAATCTAATCTTCCCCACAGATTGAACCCCAATTACACTCTGTCCAGAATGTAATCTTACCCACAGATTGAACACGAATTATACTCTGTCTAGAATCTAATCTTCCCCACAGATTGAACAGTAATTACACTCTGTGCAGAATCTAATCTTCCCCACAGATTGAACTCCAATTACGCTCTGTCCAGAATCTAATCTTCCCCACAGATTGAGACCGAATTACACTCTGTCCTGAATCAAATCTTCCCCACAGATTGAAACCCAATTGCACTCTGTTCAGAATCTAATCTTCCCCACAGATTGAATCCCAATTACACTCTGTCCAGAATCTAATCTCCCCCAGAGAATGATCCCGAATTACGCTCTGTCCAGAATCTAATCTTCCTCACAGATTGAACCCCAATTACACTGTGACCAGAATAAAATCTTCCCCACAGATTGAACCCCAATTGCACTCTGTTCAGAATCTAATCTTTTCCACAGATTGAACACGAATTAAACTCTGTCCAGAATGTAATCTTCCCCAGAGATTGAACCTGAATTACTCTCTGTCCAGAAAGTAATCTTCCCCAGAGATTGAACCCAAATTATTCTCTGTCTAGAATCTAATCATTGCCACAGATTGAACCCGAATCTCACTCTGTCCAGAATCTAATCTTCCCCACAGATTGAACCGTAATTACACTCTGTCCAGAATCTAATCTTCCACACAGATTGAACACGAATTATACTCTGTCTAGAATGTAATCTTCCCCACAGATTGAACAGTAATTACACTCTGTGCAGAATCTCATCTATCCCACAGATTGAACCCAAATTACACTCAGTCCAGAATCTAATCTTCCCCAGAGAATGAATCCAAATTACGCTCTTTCTAGAATTTAATCTTCCCCACAGATTGAGCCCGAATTACGCTCTGTCCAGAATGTAATCTTCCCCAGAGATTGAACCCAAATTATACTCTGTCTAGATCTAATCATCCCCACAGATTGAACCCGAATCTCACTCTGTCCAGAATGTAATCTTCCCCACAGACTTAACCCAAATTACGCTCTGTTCAGAATGTCATCTTCCCCAGAGATTGAACCCCAATTACACACTTTCTAGAATATAATCTTCCCCACAGATTGAACCTGAATTACACTCTGCCCATAATCTAATTTTCCCCACAGATTTAACCCTAATTACACTCAGTTCAGAATCTAATCTTCCTCACAGATTGAACCCCAATTACACTGTGACCAGAATATAATCTTCCCCACAGATTGAACCCCAATGACGCTCTGTCCAGAATCTAATCTTCCCCACAGATTGAGCCCGAATTACACTCTGTCCTGAATCAAATCTTCCCCACAGATTGAAACCCAATTGCACTCTGTTCAGAATCTAATCTTTTCCACAGATTCAACAGGAATTAAACTCTGTCCAGAATGTAATATTCCCCACAGATTGAACCTGAATTACTCTCTGTCCAGAATCTAATCATCCCCACAGATTGAAACTGAATCTCACTCTGTCCAGAATCTAATCTTCCCCACAGATTGAACCGTAATTACACTCTGTCCAGAGTCTAATCTTCCACACAGATTGAACACGAATTATACTCTGTCCAAAATGTAATCTTCCCCACAGATTGAACAGTAATTACACTCTGTGCAGAATCTCATCTCCCCCACAGAGTGAACACAAATTACATTCAGTCCAGAATCTAACTTTCCCCAGAGATTGAATCCAAATTAAGCTCTTTCCAGTATTTAATCTTCCCCACAGATTGAGCCCGAATTACACTCGGTCCTGAATCAAATCTGCCCCACAGATTGAAACCAAATTACTCTCTGTCCAGTATCTAATCTTCCCCTCAGATTGAATCCCAATTACACTCTTTCCAGAATCTAATCTTCACCAGAGATTGATCCCGAATTGCGCTCTGTCCAGAATCTAATCCTCCCCACCGATTGAACCCAAATTACGTCAGTCCATAATCTAATCTTCCTCACAAATTGAACCCCTACTACACTGTACAAAATTTAATCTTCCCCACAGATTGAACCCCAATTACAGTCTGTCCAGTATCTAATCTTCCCCACAGATTGAATCCCAATTACACTCTTTCCAGAATCTAAACTTCCCCAGAGATTGAACCCAAATTACACTCTGTGTAGAATCTCATCTCCCCCACAGATTGAACCCAAATTACATTCAGTCCAGAATCTAATCTTCCCCAGAGATTGAATCCAAATTACGCTCTTTCCAGAATTTAATCTTCCCCACAGATTGAGCCCGAATTACACTCTGTCCTGAATCAAATCTTCCCCACAGATTGAAACCCAATTGCGCTCTGTCTAGAATCTAATCCTCCCCACCGACTGAACCCAAATTACGTCTGTCCAGAATCTAATCTTCCTCACAAATTGAACCACTACTACACTGTACAAAATTTAATCTTCCCCACAGATTGAACCCCAATTACAATGTGTCCAGAATCAAATCTTCCCCACAGATTGAACCGTAATTACACTCTGTCCAGAATCAAATCTTCCCCACAGATTGAACCCCAATTACACTCTGCCCAGAATCTAATGTTCCCCACAGATTGAACCGTAATTACACTCTGCCCAGAAACAAATGTTCGTCACAAACTGAACCCCAATTACGAACTGTCCAGAATCTAATCATCCCCACAGAATGAACCCCAATTACACTCTGTCCAGAATCTAATCTTCCCCACAGATTGAAACGTAATTACACTCTGTCCAGAATCAAATGTTCCGCAGAAACTGAACGCAAATTACACTCTGTCCAGAATCTAATCTTCCCCACAGATTGAACCCAAATTACACTCTGTCCAGTATCTAATCTTCCCCACAGATTGAATCCGAATTACACTCTTTCCAGAATCTAATCTTCCCCAGAGATTGAACCCAAATTACACTCTGTGCAGAATCTCATCTCCCCCAGAGATTGAACCCAAATTACATTCAGTCCAGAATCTAATCTTTCCCAGAGATTGAATCCAAATTACGCTCTTTCCAGAATTTAATCTTCCCCACAGATTGAGCCCGAATTACACTTTGTCCTGAATCAAATCTTCCCCACAGATTGAAACCCAATTGCACTCTGTCCAGAATCTAATCTGCCCCACAGATTGAACCCCAATTACACTCTGTTCAGAATCTAATCTTCCCCACAGATTGAAACGTAATTACACTCTGTCCAGAATCAAATGTTCCGCACAAACTGAACGCAAATTACACTCTGTCCAGTATCTAATCTTCCCCACAGATTGAATCCCAATTACACTCTTTCCAGAATCTAATCTTCACCAGCGATTGATCCCGAATTACGCTCTGGCCAGAATCTAATCCTCCCCATCGATTGAACCCAAATTACGTCTGTCCAGAATGTAATCTTCCTCACAAATTGAACCCCTACTACACTGTACAAAATTAAATCTTCCCCACAGATTGAACCCAAATTACACTGTGTCCAGAATGTAATCTTCCCCACAGACTTAACCCAAATTACGCTCTTTCCAGAATGTCATCTTCCTCACAGATTGAACTCCAATTACGCTCTGTCCAGAATCTAATCTTCCTCACAAATTGAACCCGTACCACACTGTACAAAATTTAATCTTCCCCACAGATTGAACCGTAATTACACTCTGTCCAGAATCAAATCTTCCCTACAGATTGAACCCCAATTACACTCTGCCCAGAATCTAATCTTCTCCACAGATTGAACCGTAATATCACTCTGTCCAGAAACAAATGTTCAGCACAAACTGAACCCCAATTACGAACTGTCCAGAATCTAATCATCCCCACAGATTGAACCCCAATTACACTCTGTCCAGAATCTAATCTTCCCCACAGATTGAAATGTAATTACACTCTGTCCAGAATCAAATGTTCCGCACAAACTGAATGCAAATTACACTCTGTCCAGAAACTAATCTCCCCCACAGATTGAACCCAAATTACATTCAGTCCAGAATTTAATCTTCCCCGAGATTGAATCCAAATTACGCTCTTTCCAGAATTCAATCTTCCCCACAGATTGAGCCCGAATTACACTCTGTTCTGAATCAAATCTTCCCCACAGATTGAAACCCAATTGCACTCTGTCCAGAATCTAATCTTCCCCTCAGATTGAATCCCAATTACACTCTTTCCAGAATCTAATCTTCACCAGAGATTGATCCCGAATTGCGCTCTGTACAGAATCTAATCCTCCCCACCGACTGAACCCAAATTACGTCTGTCCAGAATCTAATCTTCCTCACAAATTGAACCCCTACTACACTGTACAAAATTTAATCTTCCCCACAGATTGAACCCCAACTACAGTCTGTCCAGTATCTAATCTTCACCACAGATTGAATCCCAATTACACTCTTTCCAAAATCTAAACTTCCCCAGAGATTGAACCCAAATTACACTCTGTGTAGAATCTCATCTCCCCCACAGATTGAACCCAAATTACATTAAGTCCAGAATCTAATCTTCCCCAGAGATTGAATCCAAATTACGCTCTTTCCAGAATTTAATCTTCCCCACAGATTGAGCCCGAATTACACTCTGTCCTGAATCAAATCTTCCCCACAGATTGAAACCCAATTGCGCTCTGTCTAGAATCTAATCCTCCCCACCGACTGAACCCAAATTACGTCTGTCCAGAATCTAATCTTCCTCACAAATTGAACCACTACTACACTGTACAAAATTTAATCTTCCCCACAGATTGAACCCCAATTACAATGTGTCCAGAATCAAATCTTCCCCACAGATTGAACCGTAATTACACTCTGTCCAGAATCAAATCTTCCCCACAGATTGAACCCCAATTACACTCTGCCCAGAATCTAATGTTCCCCACAGATTGAACCGTAATTACACTCTGCCCAGAAACAAATGTTCGGCACAAACTGAACCCCAATTACGAACTGTCCAGAATCTAATCATCCCCACAGATTGAACCCCAATTACACTCTGTCCAGAATCTAATCTTCCCCACAGATTGAAACGTAATTACACTCTGTCCAGAATCAAATGTTCCGCACAAACTGAACGCAAATTATACTCTGTCCAGAATCTAATCTTCCCCACAGAGTGAACCCAAATTACACTCTGTCCAGTATCTAATCTTCCCCACAGATTGAATCCGAATTACACTCTTTCCAGAATCTAATCTTCACCAGAGATTGATCCCGAATTACGCTCTGTCCAGAATCTAATCCTCCCCACTGATTGAACCCAAATTACTCTCTGTCCAGTATCTATTCTTCCCCTCAGATTGAAATCCAATTACACTCTTTCCAGAATCTAATCTTCACCAGAGATTGATCCCGAATTACGTCTGTCCAGAATCTAATCTTCCTCACAAATTGAACCAGTACTACACAGTACAAAATTTAATCTTCCCCTCAGATTGAACGGTAATTACACTCTGTCCAGAATCAAATCTTCCCCACAGATTGAACCCCAATTACGAACTGTCCAGAATCTAATCATCCCCACAGATTGAACCCCAATTACACTCTGTCCAGAATCTAATCTTCCCCACAAATTGAAACGTAATTACACTCTGTCCAGAAACAAATGTTCAGCACAAACTGAACCCCAATTACGAACTGTCCAGAATCTAATCTTCCCCACAGATTGAACCCAAATTACACTCTGTCCAGTATCTAATCTTCCCCACAGATTGAATCCCAATTACACTCTTTCCAGAATCTAATCTACCCCAGAGATGGAACCCAAATTACACTCTGTGCAGAATCTCATCTCCCCCACAGATTGAACCCAAATTACATTCAGTCCAGAATCTAATCTTCCCCAGTGATTGAATCCAAATTACGCTCTTTCCAGAATTTAATCTTCCCCACAGATTGAGCCTGAATTACACTCTGTCCTGAATCAAATCTTCCCCACAGATTGAAACCCAATTGCACTCTGTCCAGAATCTAATCATCCCCACAGATTGAACCCAAATTACTCTCTGTCCAGTATCTAATCTTCCCATCAGATTGAATCCCAATTACACTCTTTCCAGAATCTAATCTTCACCAGAGATTGATCCCGAATTGCGCTCTGTCCAGAATCTTATCCTCCCCACCGACTGAACCCAAATTACGTCTGTCCAGAATCTAATCTTCCTCACAAATTGAACCCCTACTACACTGTACAAAATTTAATCTTCCACACAGATTGAACCCCAATTACAATGTGTCCAGAATCAAATCTTCCCCACAGATTGAACCGTAATTACACTCTGTCCAGAATCAAATCTTCCCCACAGATTGAACCCCAATTACACTCTGCCCAGAATATAATGTTCCCCACAGATTGAACCATAATTACACTCTGTCCAGAAACAAATGTTCCGCACAAACTGAACCCCAATTACGAACTGTCCAGAATCTAATCATCCCCACAGATTGAACCCCAATTACACTCTGTCCAGAATCTAATCTTCACCACAGATTGAAATGTAATTACACTATGTCCAGAATCAAATGTTCCGCACAAACTGAACGCAAATTACACTCTGTCCAGAATCTAAACTTCCCCATAGATTGAACCCAAATTACACTCTGTCCAGTATCTAATCTTCCCCACAGATTGAATTCCAATTACACTCTTTCCAGAATCTAATATTCACCAGAGATTGATCCCGAATTACGCTCTGTCCAGAATCTAATCTACCCCACCGATTAACCCCAAATTACGTCTGTCCAGAATCTAATCTTACCAACAGATTGAACACAAATTATACTCTGTCTAGAATGTAATCTTCCCCACAGATTGAACAGTAATTACACTCTGTGCAGAATCTTATCTTCCGCACAGATTGAACTCCAATTACTCTCTGTCCAGAATCTAATCTTCCTCACAAATTGAACCCGTACTACACTGTACAAAATTTAATCTTCCCCACAGATAGAACTCCAATTACACTCTGTCCAGAATGTAATCTTCCCCACATACTTAACCCAAATTACACTCTGTCCAGAATGTAATCTTCCCCAGAGATTGAACCCGAATTATACTCTGTCTAGAATCTAATCATCCACACAGATTGAACCCGAATGACACTCTGTCCAGAATCTAATCTTCCCCACAGATTGAACCTTAATTACACTCTGTCCAGAATCTAATCTTCCCCACAGATTGAACCCCAATTACACTCTGTCCAGAATGTAATCTTACCCACAGATTGAACACGAATTATACTCTGTCTAGAATCTAATCTTACCCACAGATTGAACAGTAATTACACTCTGTGCAGAATCTAATCTTCCCCACAGATTGAACTCCAATTACGCTCTGTCCAGAATCTAATCTTCCCCAGAGATTGAACCCAAATTACACTCTGTGTAGAATCTCATCTCCCCCACAGATTGAACCCAAATTACATTAAGTCCAGAATCTAATCTTCCCCAGAGATTGAATCCAAATTACGCTCTTTCCAGAATTTAATCTTCCCCACAGATTGAGCCCGAATTACACTCTGTCCTGAATCAAATCTTCCCCACAGATTGAAACCCAATTGCGCTCTGTCTAGAATCTAATCCTCCCCACCGACTGAACCCAAATTACGTCTGTCCAGAATCTAATCTTCCTCACAAATTGAACCACTACTACACTGTACAAAATTTAATCTTCCCCACAGATTGAACCCCAATTACAATGTGTCCAGAATCAAATCTTCCCCACAGATTGAACCGTAATTACACTCTGTCCAGAATCAAATCTTCCCCACAGATTGAACCCCAATTACACTCTGCCCAGAATCTAATGTTCCCCACAGATTGAACCGTAATTACACTCTGCCCAGAAACAAATGTTCGGCACAAACTGAACCCCAATTACGAACTGTCCAGAATCTAATCATCCCCACAGATTGAACCCCAATTACACTCTGTCCAGAATCTAATCTTCCCCACAGATTGAAACGTAATTACACTCTGTCCAGAATCAAATGTTCCGCACAAACTGAACGCAAATTATACTCTGTCCAGAATCTAATCTTCCCCACAGAGTGAACCCAAATTACACTCTGTCCAGTATCTAATCTTCCCCACAGATTGAATCCGAATTACACTCTTTCCAGAATCTAATCTTCACCAGAGATTGATCCCGAATTACGCTCTGTCCAGAATCTAATCCTCCCCACTGATTGAACCCAAATTACTCTCTGTCCAGTATCTATTCTTCCCCTCAGATTGAAATCCAATTACACTCTTTCCAGAATCTAATCTTCACCAGAGATTGATCCCGAATTACGTCTGTCCAGAATCTAATCTTCCTCACAAATTGAACCAGTACTACACAGTACAAAATTTAATCTTCCCCTCAGATTGAACGGTAATTACACTCTGTCCAGAATCAAATCTTCCCCACAGATTGAACCCCAATTACGAACTGTCCAGAATCTAATCATCCCCACAGATTGAACCCCAATTACACTCTGTCCAGAATCTAATCTTCCCCACAAATTGAAACGTAATTACACTCTGTCCAGAAACAAATGTTCAGCACAAACTGAACCCCAATTACGAACTGTCCAGAATCTAATCTTCCCCACAGATTCAACCCAAATTACACTCTGTCCAGTATCTAATCTTCCCCACAGATTGAATCCCAATTACACTCTTTCCAGAATCTAATCTACCCCAGAGATGGAACCCAAATTACACTCTGTGCAGAATCTCATCTCCCCCACAGATTGAACCCAAATTACATTCAGTCCAGAATCTAATCTTCCCCAGTGATTGAATCCAAATTACGCTCTTTCCAGAATTTAATCTTCCCCACAGATTGAGCCTGAATTACACTCTGTCCTGAATCAAATCTTCCCCACAGATTGAACCCAAATTACTCTCTGTCCAGTATCTAATCTTCCCATCAGATTGAATCCCAATTACACTCTTTCCAGAATCTAATCTTCACCAGAGATTGATCCCGAATTGCGCTCTGTCCAGAATCTTATCCTCCCCACCGACTGAACCCAAATTACGTCTGTCCAGAATCTAATCTTCCTCACAAATTGAACCCCTACTACACTGTACAAAATTTAATCTTCCACACAGATTGAACCCCAATTACAATGTGTCCAGAATCAAATCTTCCCCACAGATTGAACCGTAATTACACTCTGTCCAGAATCAAATCTTCCCCACAGATTGAACCCCAATTACACTCTGCCCAGAATATAATGTTCCCCACAGATTGAACCATAATTACACTCTGTCCAGAAACAAATGTTCCGCACAAACTGAACCCCAATTACGAACTGTCCAGAATCTAATCATCCCCACAGATTGAACCCCAATTACACTCTGTCCAGAATCTAATCTTCACCACAGATTGAAATGTAATTACACTATGTCCAGAATCAAATGTTCCGCACAAACTGAACGCAAATTACACTCTGTCCAGAATCTAAACTTCCCCATAGATTGAACCCAAATTACACTCTGTCCAGTATCTAATCTTCCCCACAGATTGAATTCCAATTACACTCTTTCCAGAATCTAATATTCACCAGAGATTGATCCCGAATTATGCTCTGTCCAGAATCTAATCTACCCCACCGATTAACCCCAAATTACGTCTGTCCAGAATCTAATCTTACCAACAGATTGAACACAAATTATACTCTGTCTAGAATGTAATCTTCCCCACAGATTGAACAGTAATTACACTCTGTGCAGAATCTTATCTTCCGCACAGATTGAACTCCAATTACTCTCTGTCCAGAATCTAATCTTCCTCACAAATTGAACCCGTACTACACTGTACAAAATTTAATCTTCCCCACAGATAGAACTCCAATTACACTCTGTCCAGAATGTAATCTTCCCCACATACTTAACCCAAATTACGCTCTGTCCAGAATGTAATCTTCCCCAGAGATTGAACCCGAATTATACTCTGTCTAGAATCTAATCATCCCCACAGATTGAACCTTAATTACACTCTGTCCAGAATCTAATCTTCCCCACAGATTGAACCCCAATTACACTCTGTCCAGAATGTAATCTTACCCACAGATTGAACACGAATTATACTCTGTCTAGAATCTAATCTTACCCACAGATTGAACAGTAATTACACTCTGTGCAGAATCTAATCTTCCCCACAGATTGAACTCCAATTACGCTCTGTCCAGAATCTAATCTTCCCCACAGACTGAGACCGAATTACACTCTGTCCTGAATCAAATCTTCCCCACAGATTGAAACCCAATTGCACTCTGTTCAGAATCTAATCTTCCCCACAGATTGAATCCCAATTACACTGTGACCAGAAAAAAATCTTCCCCACAGATTGAACCCCAATTGCACTCTGTTCAGAATCTGATCTTTTCCACAGATTGAACACGAATTAAACTCTGTCCAGAATGTAATCTTCCCCAGAGATTGAACCTGAATTACTCTCTGTCCGGAATGTAATCTTCCCCTGATATTGAACCCAAATTATACTCTGTCTAGAATCTAATCATCCCCACAGATTGAACCCGAATCTCACTCTGTCCAGAATCTAATCTTCCCCACAGATTGAACCGTAATTACACTCTGTCCAGAATCTAATCTTCCACACAGATTGTACACGAATTATACTCTGTCTAGAATGTAATCTTCCCCACAGATTGAACAGTAATTACACTCTGTGCAGAATCTCATCTATCCCACAGATTGAACCCAAATTACACTCAGTCCAGAATCTAATCTTCCCCAGAGAATGAATCCAAATTACGCTCTTTCTAGAATTTAATCTTCCCCACAGATTGAGCCCGAATTACGCTTTGTCCAGAATGTAATCTTCCCCAGAGATTGATCCCAAATTATACTCTGTCTAGATCTAATCATCCCCACAGATTGAACCCGAATCTCACTCTGTCCAGAATCTAATCTTCCCCACAGATTGAACAGTAATTACACTGTTTCCAGAATCTAATCTTCACCAGAGATTGATCCCGAATTACGCTCTGTCCAGAATCTAATCCTCCCCACCGATTGAACCCAAATTACGTCTGTCCAGAATGTAATCTTCCTCACAAATTGAACCCCTACGACACTGTACAAAATTTAATCTTCCCCACAGATTGAACCCCAATTACACTTTGTCCAGAATGTAATCTTCCCCACAGACTTAACCCAAATTACGCTCTGTTCAGAATGTCATCTTCCCCAGAGATTGAACCCGAATTATACTCTGTCTAGAATCTAATCATCCCCACAGATTGAACACGAATGACACTCTGTCCAGAATCTAATCTTCCCCACACATTGACCCGTAATTACACTCTGTCCAGAATCTAATCTTCCACACAGATTGAACGTGAATTACTCTCTGTCCAGAATCTTAGCTTCCCCACTGATTGAACCCCAATTACACTCTGTCCAGAATCTAATCTTCCCCACAGATTGAACCCGAATTACACTCGGTCCAGAATCTAATATTCCAAACGATTGAACCCGAATTACACTCAGTCCAGAATCTTATCTTCCCCAGATTTTGAATCCAAATTACGCTCTTTCCAGAATTTAATCTTCCCCACAGATTGAACCCAAATTACACTCTGTCCGGAATCTTATCTTTCCCAGAGTTTGAACCCCAATTACACTCTTTCTAGAATATAATCTTCCCCACAGATTGAACCTGAATTACACTCTGCCCATAATCTAATTTTCCCCGCAGATTTAACCCCAATTACACTCAGTTCAGAATCTAATCTTCCTCACAGATTGAACCCCAATTACACTGTGACCAGAACATAATCTTCCCCACAGATTGAACCTTAATTACACTCTGTCCAGAATCTAATCTTCCCCACAGATTGAACCCCAATTACACTCTGTCCAGAATGTAATCTTACCCACAGATTGAACACGAATTATACTCTGTCTAGAATCTAATCTTCCCCACAGATTGAACAGTAATTACACTCTGTGCAGAATCTAATCTTCCCCACAGATTGAACTCCAATTACGCTCTGTCCAGAATCTAATCTTCCCCACAGATTGAGACCGAATTACACTCTGTCCTGAATCAAATCTTCCCCACAGATTGAAACCCAATTGCACTCTGTTCAGAATCTAATCTTCCCCACAGATTGAATCCCAATTACACTGTGACCAGAAAAAAATCTTCCCCACAGATTGAACCCCAATTGCACTCTGTTCAGAATCTGATCTTTTCCACAGATTGAACACGAATTAAACTCTGTCCAGAATGTAATCTTCCCCAGAGATTGAACCTGAATTACTCTCTGTCCGGAATGTAATCTTCCCCTGATATTGAACCCAAATTATACTCTGTCTAGAATCTAATCATCCCCACAGATTGAACCCGAATCTCACTCTGTCCAGAATCTAATCTTCCCCACAGATTGAACCGTAATTACACTCTGTCCAGAATCTAATCTTCCACACAGATTGAACACGAATTATACTCTGTCTAGAATGTAATCTTCCCCACAGATTGAACAGTAATTACACTCTGTGCAGAATCTCATCTATCCCACAGATTGAACCCAAATTACACTCAGTCCAGAATCTAATCTTCCCCAGAGAATGAATCCAAATTACGCTCTTTCTAGAATTTAATCTTCCCCACAGATTGAGCCCGAATTACGCTTTGTCCAGAATGTAATCTTCCCCAGAGATTGATCCCAAATTATACTCTGTCTAGATCTAATCATCCCCACAGATTGAACCCGAATCTCACTCTGTCCAGAATCTAATCTTCCCCACAGATTGAACAGTAATTACACTGTTTCCAGAATCTAATCTTCACCAGAGATTGATCCCGAATTACGCTCTGTCCAGAATCTAATCCTCCCCACCGATTGAACCCAAATTACGTCTGTCCAGAATGTAATCTTCCTCACAAATTGAACCCCTACGACACTGTACAAAATTTAATCTTCCCCACAGATTGAACCCCAATTACACTTTGTCCAGAATGTAATCTTCCCCACAGACTTAACCCAAATTACGCTCTGTTCAGAATGTCATCTTCCCCAGAGATTGAACCCGAATTATACTCTGTCTAGAATCTAATCATCCCCACAGATTGAACACGAATGACACTCTGTCCAGAATCTAATCTTCCCCACACATTGACCCGTAATTACACTCTGTCCAGAATCTAATCTTCCCCACAGATTGAACGTGAATTACTCTCTGTCCAGAATCTAATCTTCCCCACAGATTGAACCCCAATAACACTCGGTCCAGAATCTAATATTCCAAATGATTGAACCCGAATTACACTCAGTCCGGAATCTTATCTTTCCCAGAGTTTGAACCCCAATTACACTCTTTCTAGAATATAATCTTCCCCACAGATTGAACCTGAATTACACTCTGCCCATAATCTAATTTTCCCCGCAGATTTAACCCCAATTACACTCAGTTCAGAATCTAATCTTCCTCACAGATTGAACCCCAATTACACTGTGACCAGAACATAATCTTCCCCACAGATTGAACCTTAATTACACTCTGTCCAGAATCTAATCTTCCCCACAGATTGAACCCCAATTACACTCTGTCCAGAATGTAATCTTACCCACAGATTGAACACGAATTATACTCTGTCTAGAATCTAATCTTCCCCACAGATTGAACAGTAATTACACTCTTTGCAGAATCTAATCTTCCCCACAGATTGAACTCCAATTACGCTCTGTCCAGAATCTAATCTTCCCCACAGATTGAGACCGAATTACACTCTGTCCTGAATCAAATCTTCCCCACAGATTGAAACCCAATTGCACTCTGTTCAGAATCTAATCTTCCCCACAGATTGAATCCCAATTACACTCTGTCCAGAATCTAATCTCCCCCAGAGAATGATCCCGAATTACGCTCTGTCCAGAATCTAATCTTCCTCACAGATTGAACCCCAATTACACTGTGACCAGAATAAAATCTTCCCCACAGATTGAACCCCAATTGCACTCTGTTCAGAATCTAATCTTTTCCACAGATTGAACACGAATTAAACTCTGTCCAGAATGTAATCTTCCCCAGAGATTGAACCTGAATTACTCTCTGTCCAGAAAGTAATCTTCCCCAGAGATTGAACCCAAATTATTCTCTGTCTAGAATCTAATCATTGCCACAGATTGAACCCGAATCTCACTCTGTCCAGAATCTAATCTTCCCCACAGATTGAACCGTAATTACACTCTGTCCAGAATCTAATCTTCCACACAGATTGAACACGAATTATACTCTGTCTAGAATGTAATCTTCCCCACAGATTGAACAGTAATTACACTCTGTGCAGAATCTCATCTATCCCACAGATTGAACCCAAATTACACTCAGTCCAGAATCTAATCTTCCCCAGAGAATGAATCCAAATTACGCTCTTTCTAGAATTTAATCTTCCCCACAGATTGAGCCCGAATTACGCTCTGTCCAGAATGTAATCTTCCCCAGAGATTGAACCCAAATTATACTCTGTCTAGATCTAATCATCCCCACAGATTGAACCCGAATCTCACTCTGTCCAGAATGTAATCTTCCCCACAGACTTAACCCAAATTACGCTCTGTTCAGAATGTCATCTTCCCCAGAGATTGAACCCCAATTACACACTTTCTAGAATATAATCTTCCCCACAGATTGAACCTGAATTACACTCTGCCCATAATCTAATTTTCCCCACAGATTTAACCCTAATTACACTCAGTTCAGAATCTAATCTTCCTCACAGATTGAACCCCAATTACACTCTGACCAGAATATAATCTTCCCCACAGATTGAACCCCAATGACGCTCTGTCCAGAATCTAATCTTCCCCACAGATTGAGCCCGAATTACACTCTGTCCTGAATCAAATCTTCCCCACAGATTGAAACCCAATTGCACTCTGTTCAGAATCTAATCTTTTCCACAGATTCAACAGGAATTAAACTCTGTCCAGAATGTAATATTCCCCACAGATTGAACCTGAATTACTCTCTGTCCAGAATGTAATCTTCCCCAGAGATTGAACCCAAATTATACTCTGTGTAGAATCTAATCATCCCCACAGATTGAAACTGAATCTCACTCTGTCCAGAATCTAATCTTCCCCACAGATTGAACCGTAATTACACTCTGTCCAGAGTCTAATCTTCCACACAGATTGAACACGAATTATACTCTGTCCAAAATGTAATCTTCCCCACAGATTGAACAGTAATTACACTCTGTGCAGAATCTCATCTCCCCCACAGAGTGAACACAAATTACATTCAGTCCAGAATCTAACTTTCCCCAGAGATTGAATCCAAATTAAGCTCTTTCCAGTATTTAATCTTCCCCACAGATTGAGCCCGAATTACACTCGGTCCTGAATCAAATCTGCCCCACAGATTGAAACCAAATTACTCTCTGTCCAGTATCTAATCTTCCCCTCAGATTGAATCCCAATTACACTCTTTCCAGAATCTAATCTTCACCAGAGATTGATCCCGAATTGCGCTCTGTCCAGAATCTAATCCTCCCCACCGATTGAACCCAAATTACGTCAGTCCATAATCTAATCTTCCTCACAAATTGAACCCCTACTACACTGTACAAAATTTAATCTTCCCCACAGATTGAACCCCAATTACAATGTGTCCAGAATCAAATCATCCCCACAGATTGAACCGTAATTACACTCTGTCCAAAATCAAATCTTCCCCAGAGATTGAACCCCAATTACACTCTGCCCAGAATGTAATCTTCCCCTCAGATTGAACCTTAATTACACTCTGTTCAGAATCAAATGTTCCGCACAAACTGAACCCCAATTACGAACTGTCCAGAATCTAATCATCCCCACAGATTGAACCCCAATTACACTCTGTCCAGAATCTCATCTTCCCCACAGATTGAACCGTAATTACACTCTGTCCAGAAACAAATGTTCCGCACAAACTGAACTCAAATTACACTCTTTCCAGAATCTAATCTTCCCCACAGATTGAACCTTAATTACACTCTGTCCAGAATCTAATCTTCCCCACAGATTGAACCCCAATTACACTCTGTCCAGAATGTAATCTTACCCACAGATTGAACACGAATTATACTCTGTCTAGAATGTAATCTTCCCCACAGATTGAAAAGTAATTACACTCTGTGCAGAATATAATCTTCCTCACAGATTGAGCCCCAATTACACTGTGACCAGAATATAACCTTCCTCACAGACTGAACACCAATTACGCTCTGTTCACAGTCTAATCTTCCCCACAGATTGAACCCAAATTACACTCTGCCCAGTATTTAATCTTCCCCAGAGATTGAACCGTAATTACACTCAGTCCAGAATCAAATGTTACGCACAAACTGAATGCAAATTACACTCTGTCCAGAATCTAATCTTCCACACAGATTGAACATGAATTATACTCTGTCTAGAATGTAATCTTCCCCACAGATTGAACAGTAATTACACTCTGTGCCGAATCTCATCTCCCCCACAGATTGAACCCAAATTACACTCAGTCCAGAATCTAATCTTCCCCAGAGATTGAATCCAAATTACGCTCTTTCCAGAATTTAATCTTCCCCAAAGATTGAGCCCGAATTACACTCTGTCCTGAACAAAATCTTCCCCCGAGATCGAAACCCAATTGCACTCTGTCCAGAATCTAATCTTCCTCACAAATTGAACCCATACTACACTGTACAAAATTTAATCTTCCCCACAGATTGAACCCCAATTACAATGTGTGCAGAATCAAATCTTCCCCACAGATTGAACCGTAATTACACTCTGTCCAGAATCAAATCTTCCCCACAGATTGAAGCCCAATTACACTCTGCCCAGAATCTAATCTTCCCCACAGATTGAACAGTAATTACACTCTGTGCAGAATCTTATCTTCCGCACAGATTGAACTCCAATTACTCTCTGTCCAGAATCTAATCTTCCTCACAAATTGAACCCGTACTACACTGTACAAAATTTAATCTTCCCCACAGATAGAACTCCAATTACACTCTGTCCAGAATGTAATCTTCCCCACATACTTAACCCAAATTACGCTCTGTCCAGAATGTAATCTTCCCCAGAGATTGAACCCGAATTATACTCTGTCTAGAATCTAATCATCCACACAGATTGAACCCGAATGACACTCTGTCCAGAATCTAATCTTCCCCACAGATTGAACCTTAATTACACTCTGTCCAGAATCTAATCTTCCCCACAGATTGAACCCCAATTACACTCTGTCCAGAATGTAATCTTACCCACAGATTGAACACGAATTATACTCTGTCTAGAATCTAATCTTACCCACAGATTGAACAGTAATTACACTCTGTGCAGAATCTAATCTTCCCCACAGATTGAACTCCAATTACGCTCTGTCCAGAATCTAATCTTCCCCACAGACTGAGACCGAATTACACTCTGTCCTGAATCAAATCTTCCCCACAGATTGAAACCCAATTGCACTCTGTTCAGAATCTAATCTTCCCCACAGATTGAATCCCAATTACACTGTGACCAGAAAAAAATCTTCCCCACAGATTGAACCCCAATTGCACTCTGTTCAGAATCTGATCTTTTCCACAGATTGAACACGAATTAAACTCTGTCCAGAATGTAATCTTCCCCAGAGATTGAACCTGAATTACTCTCTGTCCGGAATGTAATCTTCCCCTGATATTGAACCCAAATTATACTCTGTCTAGAATCTAATCATCCCCACAGATTGAACCCGAATCTCACTCTGTCCAGAATCTAATCTTCCCCACAGATTGAACCGTAATTACACTCTGTCCAGAATCTAATCTTCCACACAGATTGAACACGAATTATACTCTGTCTAGAATGTAATCTTCCCCACAGATTGAACAGTAATTACACTCTGTGCAGAATCTCATCTATCCCACAGATTGAACCCAAATTACACTCAGTCCAGAATCTAATCTTCCCCAGAGAATGAATCCAAATTACGCTCTTTCTAGAATTTAATCTTCCCCACAGATTGAGCCCGAATTACGCTTTGTCCAGAATGTAATCTTCCCCAGAGATTGATCCCAAATTATACTCTGTCTAGATCTAATCATCCCCACAGATTGAACCCGAATCTCACTCTGTCCAGAATCTAATCTTCCCCACAGATTGAACAGTAATTACACTGTTTCCAGAATCTAATCTTCACCAGAGATTGATCCCGAATTACGCTCTGTCCAGAATCTAATCCTCCCCACCGATTGAACCCAAATTACGTCTGTCCAGAATGTAATCTTCCTCACAAATTGAACCCCTACGACACTGTACAAAATTTAATCTTCCCCACAGATTGAACCCCAATTACACTTTGTCCAGAATGTAATCTTCCCCACAGACTTAACCCAAATTACGCTCTGTTCAGAATGTCATCTTCCCCAGAGATTGAACCCGAATTATACTCTGTCTAGAATCTAATCATCCCCACAGATTGAACACGAATGACACTCTGTCCAGAATCTAATCTTCCCCACACATTGACCCGTAATTACACTCTGTCCAGAATCTAATCTTCCCCACAGATTGAACGTGAATTACTCTCTGTCCAGAATCTTAGCTTCCCCACTGATTGAACCCCAATTACACTCTGTCCAGAATCTAATCTTCCCCACAGATTGAACCCGAATTACACTCGGTCCAGAATCTAATATTCCAAACGATTGAACCCGAATTACACTCAGTCCAGAATCTTATCTTCCCCAGATTTTGAATCCAAATTACGCTCTTTCCAGAATTTAATCTTCCCCACAGATTGAACCCAAATTACACTCTGTCCGGAATCTTATCTTTCCCAGAGTTTGAACCCCAATTACACTCTTTCTAGAATATAATCTTCCCCACAGATTGAACCTGAATTACACTCTGCCCATAATCTAATTTTCCCCGCAGATTTAACCCCAATTACACTCAGTTCAGAATCTAATCTTCCTCACAGATTGAACCCCAATTACACTGTGACCAGAACATAATCTTCCCCACAGATTGAACCTTAATTACACTCTGTCCAGAATCTAATCTTCCCCACAGATTGAACCCCAATTACACTCTGTCCAGAATGTAATCTTACCCACAGATTGAACACGAATTATACTCTGTCTAGAATCTAATCTTCCCCACAGATTGAACAGTAATTACACTCTGAGCAGAATCTAATCTTCCCCACAGATTGAACTCCAATTACGCTCTGTCCAGAATCTAATCTTCCCCACAGATTGAGACTGAATTACACTCTGTCCTGAATCAAATCTTCCCCACAGATTGAAACCCAATTGCACTCTGTTCAGAATCTAATCTTCCCCACAGATTGAATCCCAATTACACTGTGACCAGAAAAAAATCTTCCCCACAGATTGAACCCCAATTGCACTCTGTTCAGAATCTGATCTTTTCCACAGATTGAACACGAATTAAACTCTGTCCAGAATGTAATCTTCCCCAGAGATTGAACCTGAATTACTCTCTGACCGGAATGTAATCTTCCCCTGATATTGAACCCAAATTATACTCTGTCTAGAATCTAATCATCCCCACAGATTGAACCCGAATCTCACTCTGTCCAGAATCTAATCTTCCCCACAGATTGAACCGTAATTACACTCTGTCCAGAATCTAATCTTCCACACAGATTGAACACGAATTATACTCTGTCTAGAATGTAATCTTCCCCACAGATTGAACAGTAATTACACTCTGTGCAGAATCTCATCTATCCCACAGATTGAACCCAAATTACACTCAGTCCAGAATCTAATCTTCCCCAGAGAATGAATCCAAATTACGCTCTTTCTAGAATTTAATCTTCCCCACAGATTGAGCCCGAATTACGCTTTGTCCAGAATGTAATCTTCCCCAGAGATTGATCCCAAATTATACTCTGTCTAGATCTAATCATCCCCACAGATTGAACCCGAATCTCACTCTGTCCAGAATCTAATCTTCCCCACAGATTGAACAGTAATTACACTGTTTCCAGAATCTAATCTTCACCAGAGATTGATCCCGAATTACGCTCTGTCCAGAATCTAATCCTCCCCACCGATTGAACCCAAATTACGTCTGTCCAGAATGTAATCTTCCTCACAAATTGAACCCCTACGACACTGTACAAAATTTAATCTTCCCCACAGATTGAACCCCAATTACACTTTGTCCAGAATGTAATCTTCCCCACAGACTTAACCCAAATTACGCTCTGTTCAGAATGTCATCTTCCCCAGAGATTGAACCCGAATTATACTCTGTCTAGAATCTAATCATCCCCACAGATTGAACACGAATGACACTCTGTCCAGAATCTAATCTTCCCCACACATTGACCCGTAATTACACTCTGTCCAGAATCTAATCTTCCCCACAGATTGAACGTGAATTACTCTCTGTCCAGAATCTTAGCTTCCCCACTGATTGAACCCCAATTACACTCTGTCCAGAATCTAATCTTCCCCACAGATTGAACCCGAATTACACTCGGTCCAGAATCTAATATTCCAAACGATTGAACCCGAATTACACTCAGTCCAGAATCTTATCTTCCCCAGATTTTGAATCCAAATTACGCTCTTTCCAGAATTTAATCTTCCCCACAGATTGAACCCAAATTACACTCTGTCCGGAATCTTATCTTTCCCAGAGTTTGAACCCCAATTACACTCTTTCTAGAATATAATCTTCCCCACAGATTGAACCTGAATTACACTCTGCCCATAATCTAATTTTCCCCGCAGATTTAACCCCAATTACACTCAGTTCAGAATCTAATCTTCCTCACAGATTGAACCCCAATTACACTGTGACCAGAACATAATCTTCCCCACAGATTGAACCTTAATTACACTCTGTCCAGAATCTAATCTTCCCCACAGATTGAACCCCAATTACACTCTGTCCAGAATGTAATCTTACCCACAGATTGAACACGAATTATACTCTGTCTAGAATCTAATCTTCCCCACAGATTGAACAGTAATTACACTCTGAGCAGAATCTAATCTTCCCCACAGATTGAACTCCAATTACGCTCTGTCCAGAATCTAATCTTCCCCACAGATTGAGACTGAATTACACTCTGTCCTGAATCAAATCTTCCCCACAGATTGAAACCCAATTGCACTCTGTTCAGAATCTAATCTTCCCCACAGATTGAATCCCAATTACACTGTGACCAGAAAAAAATCTTCCCCACAGATTGAACCCCAATTGCACTCTGTTCAGAATCTGATCTTTTCCACAGATTGAACACGAATTAAACTCTGTCCAGAATGTAATCTTCCCCAGAGATTGAACCTGAATTACTCTCTGACCGGAATGTAATCTTCCCCTGATATTGAACCCAAATTATACTCTGTCTAGAATCTAATCATCCCCACAGATTGAACCCGAATCTCACTCTGTCCAGAATCTAATCTTCCCCACAGATTGAACCGTAATTACACTCTGTCCAGAATCTAATCTTCCACACAGATTGAACACGAATTATACTCTGTCTAGAATGTAATCTTCCCCACAGATTGAACAGTAATTACACTCTGTGCAGAATCTCATCTATCCCACAGATTGAACCCAAATTACACTCAGTCCAGAATCTAATCTTCCCCAGAGAATGAATCCAAATTACGCTCTTTCTAGAATTTAATCTTCCCCACAGATTGAGCCCGAATTACGCTTTGTCCAGAATGTAATCTTCCCCAGAGATTGATCCCAAATTATACTCTGTCTAGATCTAATCATCCCCACAGATTGAACCCGAATCTCACTCTGTCCAGAATCTAATCTTCCCCACAGATTGAACAGTAATTACACTGTTTCCAGAATCTAATCTTCACCAGAGATTGATCCCGAATTACGCTCTGTCCAGAATCTAATCCTCCCCACCGATTGAACCCAAATTACGTCTGTCCAGAATGTAATCTTCCTCACAAATTGAACCCCTACGACACTGTACAAAATTTAATCTTCCCCACAGATTGAACCCCAATTACACTTTGTCCAGAATGTAATCTTCCCCACAGACTTAACCCAAATTACGCTCTGTTCAGAATGTCATCTTCCCCAGAGATTGAACCCGAATTATACTCTGTCTAGAATCTAATCATCCCCACAGATTGAACACGAATGACACTCTGTCCAGAATCTAATCTTCCCCACACATTGACCCGTAATTACACTCTGTCCAGAATCTAATCTTCCCCACAGATTGAACGTGAATTACTCTCTGTCCAGAATCTTAGCTTCCCCACTGATTGAACCCCAATTACACTCTGTCCAGAATCTAATCTTCCCCACAGATTGAACCCGAATTACACTCGGTCCAGAATCTAATATTCCAAACGATTGAACCCGAATTACACTCAGTCCGGAATCTTATCTTTCCCAGAGTTTGAACCCCAATTACACTCTTTCTAGAATATAATCTTCCCCACAGATTGAACCTGAATTACACTCTGCCCATAATCTAATTTTCCCCGCAGATTTAACCCCAATTACACTCAGTTCAGAATCTAATCTTCCTCACAGATTGAACCCCAATTACACTGTGACCAGAACATAATCTTCCCCACAGATTGAACCTTAATTACACTCTGTCCAGAATCTAATCTTCCCCACAGATTGAACCCCAATTACACTCTGTCCAGAATGTAATCTTACCCACAGATTGAACACGAATTATACTCTGTCTAGAATCTAATCTTCCCCACAGATTGAACAGTAATTACACTCTGTGCAGAATCTAATCTTCCCCACAGATTGAACTCCAATTACGCTCTGTCCAGAATCTAATCTTCCCCACAGATTGAGACCGAATTACACTCTGTCCTGAATCAAATCTTCCCCACAGATTGAAACCCAATTGCACTCTGTTCAGAATCTAATCTTCCCCACAGATTGAATCCCAATTACACTCTGTCCAGAATCTAATCTCCCCCAGAGAATGATCCCGAATTACGCTCTGTCCAGAATCTAATCTTCCTCACAGATTGAACCCCAATTACACTGTGACCAGAATAAAATCTTCCCCACAGATTGAACCCCAATTGCACTCTGTTCAGAATCTAATCTTTTCCACAGATTGAACACGAATTAAACTCTGTCCAGAATGTAATCTTCCCCAGAGATTGAACCTGAATTACTCTCTGTCCAGAAAGTAATCTTCCCCAGAGATTGAACCCAAATTATTCTCTGTCTAGAATCTAATCATTGCCACAGATTGAACCCGAATCTCACTCTGTCCAGAATCTAATCTTCCCCACAGATTGAACCGTAATTACACTCTGTCCAGAATCTAATCTTCCACACAGATTGAACACGAATTATACTCTGTCTAGAATGTAATCTTCCCCACAGATTGAACAGTAATTACACTCTGTGCAGAATCTCATCTATCCCACAGATTGAACCCAAATTACACTCAGTCCAGAATCTAATCTTCCCCAGAGAATGAATCCAAATTACGCTCTTTCTAGAATTTAATCTTCCCCACAGATTGAGCCCGAATTACGCTCTGTCCAGAATGTAATCTTCCCCAGAGATTGAACCCAAATTATACTCTGTCTAGATCTAATCATCCCCACAGATTGAACCCGAATCTCACTCTGTCCAGAATGTAATCTTCCCCACAGACTTAACCCAAATTACGCTCTGTTCAGAATGTCATCTTCCCCAGAGATTGAACCCCAATTACACACTTTCTAGAATATAATCTTCCCCACAGATTGAACCTGAATTACACTCTGCCCATAATCTAATTTTCCCCACAGATTTAACCCTAATTACACTCAGTTCAGAATCTAATCTTCCTCACAGATTGAACCCCAATTACACTGTGACCAGAATATAATCTTCCCCACAGATTGAACCCCAATGACGCTCTGTCCAGAATCTAATCTTCCCCACAGATTGAGCCCGAATTACACTCTGTCCTGAATCAAATCTTCCCCACAGATTGAAACCCAATTGCACTCTGTTCAGAATCTAATCTTTTCCACAGATTCAACAGGAATTAAACTCTGTCCAGAATGTAATATTCCCCACAGATTGAACCTGAATTACTCTCTGTCCAGAATCTAATCATCCCCACAGATTGAAACTGAATCTCACTCTGTCCAGAATCTAATCTTCCCCACAGATTGAACCGTAATTACACTCTGTCCAGAGTCTAATCTTCCACACAGATTGAACACGAATTATACTCTGTCCAAAATGTAATCTTCCCCACAGATTGAACAGTAATTACACTCTGTGCAGAATCTCATCTCCCCCACAGAGTGAACACAAATTACATTCAGTCCAGAATCTAACTTTCCCCAGAGATTGAATCCAAATTAAGCTCTTTCCAGTATTTAATCTTCCCCACAGATTGAGCCCGAATTACACTCGGTCCTGAATCAAATCTGCCCCACAGATTGAAACCAAATTACTCTCTGTCCAGTATCTAATCTTCCCCTCAGATTGAATCCCAATTACACTCTTTCCAGAATCTAATCTTCACCAGAGATTGATCCCGAATTGCGCTCTGTCCAGAATCTAATCCTCCCCACCGATTGAACCCAAATTACGTCAGTCCATAATCTAATCTTCCTCACAAATTGAACCCCTACTACACTGTACAAAATTTAATCTTCCCCACAGATTGAACCCCAATTACAATGTGTCCAGAATCAAATCATCCCCACAGATTGAACCGTAATTACACTCTGTCCAAAATCAAATCTTCCCCAGAGATTGAACCCCAATTACACTCTGCCCAGAATGTAATCTTCCCCTCAGATTGAACCTTAATTACACTCTGTTCAGAATCAAATGTTCCGCACAAACTGAACCCCAATTACGAACTGTCCAGAATCTAATCATCCCCACAGATTGAACCCCAATTACACTCTGTCCAGAATCTCATCTTCCCCACAGATTGAACCGTAATTACACTCTGTCCAGAAACAAATGTTCCGCACAAACTGAACTCAAATTACACTCTTTCCAGAATCTAATCTTCC
Organism: Hemitrygon akajei; assembly: GCF_048418815.1. NCBI lineage: Eukaryota > Metazoa > Chordata > Chondrichthyes > Myliobatiformes > Dasyatidae > Hemitrygon > Hemitrygon akajei. The sequence goes on from NC_133126.1 coordinate 165,956,022, forward strand.
CCACAGATTGAACCTTAATTACACTCTGTCCAGAATCTAATCTTCCCCACAGATTGAACCCCAATTACACTCTGTCCAGAATGTAATCTTACCCACAGATTGAACACGAATTATACTCTGTCTAGAATGTAATCTTCCCCACAGATTGAAAAGTAATTACACTCTGTGCAGAATATAATCTTCCTCACAGATTGAGCCCCAATTACACTGTGACCAGAATATAATCTTCCCCAGAGATTGAATCCAAATTACGCTCTTTCCAGAATTTAATCTTCCCCAAAGATTGAACCGTAATTACACTCAGTCCAGAATCAAATGTTACGCACAAACTGAATGCAAATTACACTCTGTCCAGAATCTAATCTTCCACACAGATTGAACATGAATTATACTCTGTCTAGAATGTAATCTTCCCCACAGATTGAACAGTAATTACACTCTGTGCAGAATCTCATCTCCCCCACAGATTGAACCCAAATTACACTCAGTCCAGAATCTAATCTTCCCCAGAGATTGAATCCAAATTACGCTCTTTCCAGAATTTAATCTTCCCCAAAGATTGAGCCCGAATTACACTCTGTCCTGAACAAAATCTTCCCCCGAGATCGAAACCCAATTGCACTCTGTCCAGAATCTAATCTTCCTCACAAATTGAACCCATACTACACTGTACAAAATTTAATCTTCCCCACAGATTGAACCCCAATTACAATGTGTGCAGAATCAAATCTTCCCCACAGATTGAACCGTAATTACACTCTGTCCAGAATCAAATCTTCCCCACAGATTGAAGCCCAATAACACTCTGCCCAGAATCTAATCTTCTCCACAGATTGAACCGTAATTACACTCTGACCAGAAACGAATGTTCCGCACAAACTGAACCCCAATTACGAACTGTCCAGAATCTAATCATCCCCACAGATTGAACCCCAATTATACTCTGTCCAGAATCTAATCTTCCCCACAGATTGAAACGTAATTACACTCTGTCCAGAATCAAATGTTCCGCACAAACTGAACGCAAATTACACTCTGTCCAGAATCTAATCTTCCCCACAGATTGATCCCAAATTACACTCTGTCCAGTATCTAATCTTCCCCACAGATTGAATCGCAATTACACTCTTTCCAGAATCTAATCTTCACCAGAGATTGATCCCGAATTACGCTCTGTCCAGAATCTATTCCTCCCCACTGATTGAACCCAAATTACGTCTGTCCAGAATCTAATCTTCCTCACAAATTGAACCCGTACTACACTGTACAAAATTTAATCTTCCCCACAGATTGAACTCCAATTACACTCTGTCCAGAATGTCATCTTCCCCAGAGATTGAAACCGAATTATACTCTGTCTAGAATCTAATCATCCCCACAGATTGAACCTTAATTACACTGTGACCAGAATATAATCTTCCCCACAGTTTGAATGTGAATTACTCTCTGTCCAGAATCTTAGCTTCCCCACAGATTGAACCCCAATTACACTCTGTCCAGAATGTAATCTTACCCACAGATTGAACATGAATTATACTTTGTCTAGAATGTAAACTTCCCCACAGATTGAACAGTAATTACACTCTGTGCAGAATCTAATCTTCCCCACAGATTGAACTCCAATTACGCTCTGTCCAGAATCTAATCTTCCCCACAGATTGAGTCCGAATTACACTCTGTCCTGAATCAAATCTTCCCCACAGATTGAAACCCAATTGCACTCTGTTCAGAATCTAATCTTCCCCACAGATTGAATCCCAATTACACTCTGTCCAGAATCTAATCTCCCCCAGAGAATGATCCTGAATTACGCTCTGTCCAGAATATAATCTTCCTCAAAGATTGAACCCCAATTACACTGTGACCAGAATATAATCTTCCCCACAGATTGAACCCCAGTGACGCTCAGTCCAGAATCTAATCTTCCCCACAGATTGAGCCCGAATTACACTCTGTCCTGAAACAAATCTTCCCCACAGCTTGAAAACCAATTACACTCTGTCCAGAATCTAATCTTCCACACAGATTGAACACGAATTATACTCTGTCTAGAATGTCATCTTCCCCACAGTTTGAAAAAGTAATTACACTCTGTGCAGAATCTCATCTCCCCCATAGATTGAACCCAAATTACTCTCAGTCCAGAAACTAATCTTCCCCAGAGATTGAATCCAAATTATCTCTTTCTAGAATTTAATCTTCCGCACAGATTGAACCTGAATTATGCTCTGTCCAGAATGTAATCTTCCCCAGAGATAGAACCCAAATTATACTCTGTCTAGATCTAATCATCCCCACAGATTGAACCCGAATCTCACTCTGTCCAGAATCTAATCTTCACCACAGATTGAACCGTAATTAAACTCTGACCAGTATCTAATCTCCCCCACAGATTGAATTCCAATTACAATCTTTCCAGAATCTAATCTTCACTAGAGATTGATCCCGAATTACGCTCTGTCCAGAATCTAATCCTCCCCACCGATTGAACCCAAATTACGTCTGTCCAGAATCTAATCTTCCTCACAAATTGAACCCATACTACACTGTACAAAATTTAATCTTCCCCACAGATTGAAACCCAATTACAATGTGTCCAGAATCAAATCTTCCCCACAGATTGAACCATAATTACACTCTGTCCAGAATCAAATCTTCCCCACAGATTGAACCCCAATTACACTCTGCCCAGAATCTAATGTTCCCCACAGATTGAACCATAATTACACTCTGTCCAGAAACAAATGTTCCGCACAAACTGAACCCCAATTATGAACTGTCCAGAATCTAATCTTCACCACAGATTGAAACGTAATTACACTCTGTCCAGAATCTAATGTTCCGCACAAACTGAACGCAAATTACACTCTGTCCAGAATCTAATCTTCCCCACAGATTGAACCGTAATTATACTCTGTCCAGAATCAAATGTTCCGCACAAACTGAACGCAAATTACACTCTGTCCAGAATCTAATCTTCACCAGAGATTGATCCCGAATTACGCTCTGTCCAGAATCTAATCTACCCCACCGATTAACCCCAAATTGCGTCTGTCTAGAATGTAATCTTCCCCACAGATTGAACAGTAATTACACTCTGTGCAGAATCTTATCTTCCGCACAGATTGAACTCCAATTACTCTCTGTCCAGAATCTAATCTTCCTCACAAATTGAACCCGTACTACACTGTGCAAAATTTAATCTTCCCCACAGATAGAACTCCAATTACACTCTGTCCAGAATGTAATCTTCCCCACATACTTAACCCAAATTACGCTCTGTTCAGAATGTAATCTTCCCCAGAGATTGAACCCGAATTATACTCTGTCTAGAATCTAATCATCCACACAGATTGAACCCGAATGACACTCTGTCCAGAATCTAATCTTCCCCACAGATTGAACCGTAATTACACTCTGTCCAGAATCTAATCTTCCACACAGATTGAACACGAATTATACTCTGTCTAGAATGTAATCTTCCCCACAGATTGAACAGTAATTACACTCTGTGCAGAATCTCATCTATCCCACAGATTGAACCCAAATTACACTCAGTCCAGAATCTAATCTTCCCCAGAGAATGAATCCAAATTACGCTATTTCTAGAATTTAATCTTCTCCACAGATTGAGCCCGAATTACGCTCTGTCCAGAATGTAATCTTCCCCAGAGATTGAACCCAAATTATACTCTGTCTAGATCTAATCATCCCCACAGATTGAACCCGAATCTCACTCTGTCCAGAATCTAATCTTCCCCACAGATTGAACAGTAATTACACTGTTTCCAGAATCTAATCTTCACCAGAGATTGATCCCGAATTACGCTCTGTCCAGAATCTAATCCTCCCCACCGATTGAACCCAAATTACGTCTGCCCAGAATCTAATCTTCCACACAATTTGAACCCCTACGACACTGTACAAATTTTAATCTTCCCCACAGATTGAACCCCAATTACACTTTGTCCAGAATGTAATCTTCCCCACAGACTTAACCCAAATTACGCTCTGTTCAGAATGTCATCTTCCCCAGAGATTGAACCCGAATTATACTCTGTCTAGAATCTAATCATCCCCACAGATTGAACACGAATGACACTCTATCCAGAATCTAATCTTCCCCACAGATTGAACCGTAATTACACTCTGTCCAGAATCTAATCTTCCCCACAGATTGAACGTGAATTACTCTCTGTCCAGAATCTTAGCTTCCCCACTGATTGAACCCCAATTACACTCTGTCCAGAATGTAATCTTACCCACAGATTGAACATGAATTATACTCTGTCTAGAATGTAATCTTCCCCACAGATTGAACAGTAATTAAAGTCTGTGCAGAATATAATCTCCCCCACAGATTGAACCCAAATTACACTCAGTCCAGAATCTTATCTTCCCCAGAGATTGAATCCAAATTACGCTCTTTCCAGAATTTAATCTTCCCCTCAGATTGAACCCCAATTACACTCTGTCCAGAATCTGATCTTCCCCACAAATTGAACCCGAATTACACTCGGTCCAGAATCTAATATTCCAAAAGATTGAACCCGAATTACACTCAGTCCAGAATCTTATCTTCCCCAGATTTTGAATCCAAATTACGCTCTTTCCAGAATTTAATCTTCCCCACAGTTTGAACCCCAATTACACTCTGTCCGGAATCTTATCTTCCCCAGAGTTTGAACCCCAATTACACTCTTTCTAGAATATAATCTTCCCCACAGATTGAACCTGAATTACACTCTGCCCATAATCTAATTTTCCCCACAGATTTAACCCCAATTACACTCAGTTCAGAATCTAATCTTCCTCACAGATTGAACCCCAATTACACTGTGACCAAAATATAATCTTCCCCACAGATTGAACCCCAATGACGCTCTGTCCAGAATCTAATCTTCCCCACAGATTGAGCCCGAATTACACTCTGTCCTGAATCAAATCTTCCCCACAGATTGAAACCCAATTGCACTCTGTTCAGAATCTAATCTTTTCCAGAGATTCAACAGGAATTAAACTCTGTCCAGAATGTAATATTCCCCACAGATTGAACCTGAAATACTCTCTGTCCAGAATGTAATCTTCCCCAGAGATTGAACCCAAATTATACTCTGTGTAGAATGTAATCTTCCCCACAGATTGAAAAGTAATTACACTCTGTGCAGAATCTAATCTTCCTCACAGATTGAACCCCAATTACACTGTGACCAGAATATAATCTTCCTCACAGACTGAACACCAATTACGCTCTGTTCACAGTCTAATCTTCCCCACAGATTGAACCCAAATTACACTCTGCCCAGTATTTAATCTTCCCCAGAGATTGAACCGTAATTACACTCAGTCCAGAATCAAATGTTACGCACAAACTGAATGCAAATTACACTCTGTCCAGAATCTAATCTTCCACACAGATTGAACACGAATTATACTCTGTCTAGAATGTAATCTTCCCCACAGATTGAACAGTAATTACACTCTGTGCAGAATCTCATCTCCCCCACAGATTGAACCCAAATTTCACTCAGTCCAGAATCTAATCTTCCCCAGAAATTGAATCCAAATTACGCTCTTTCCAGAATTTAATCTTCCCCAAAGATTGAGCCCGAATTACACTCTGTCCTGAACCAAATCTTCCCCACAGATTGAAACCCAATTGCACTCTGTCCAGAATCTAATCTTCCTCACAAATTGAACTCTTACTACACTGTACAAAATTTAATCTTCCCCACAGATTGAACCCCAATTACAATGTGTGCAGAATCAAATCTTCCCCACAGATTGAACCGAAATTACACTCTGTCCAGAATCAAATCTTCCCCACAGATTGAAGCCCAATTACACTCTGCCCAGAATCTAATCTTCTCCACAGATTGAACCGTAATTACACTCTGACCAGAAACGAATGTTCCGCACAAACTGAACCCCAATTACGAACTGTCCAGAATCTAATCATCCCCACAGATTGAACCCCAATTAAACTCTGTCCAGAATCTAATCTTCCCCACAGATTGAAACGTAATTACACTCTGTCCAGAATCAAATGTTCCGCACAAACTGAACGCAAATTACACTCTGTCCAGAATCTAATCTTCCCCACAGATTGATCCCAAATTACGCTCTGTCCAGTATCTAATCTTCCCCACAGATTGAATCGCAATTACACTCTTTCCAGAATCTAATCTTCACCAGAGATTGATCCCGAATTACGCTCTGTCCAGAATCTAATCCTCCCCACTGATTGAACCCAAATTACGTCTGTCCAGAATCTAATCTTCCTCACAAATTGAACCCGTACTACATTGTACAAAATTTAATCTTCCCCACAGATTGAACTCCAATTACACTCTGTCCAGAATGTCAGCTTCCCCAGAGATTGAAACCGAATTATACTCTGTCTAGAATCTAATCATCCCCACAGATTGAACCTTAATTACACTCTGTCCAGAATCTAATCTTCCCCACAGTTTGAATGTGAATTACTCTCTGTCCAGAATCTTAGCTTCCCCACAGATTGAACACCAATTACACTCTGTCCAGAATGTAATCTTACCCACAGATTGAACATGAATTATACTTTGTCTAGAATGTAAACTTCCCCACAGATTGAACAGTAATTACACTCTGTCCAGAATCTAATCTTCCCCACAGATTGAACTCCAATTACACTCTGTCCAGAATGTAATCTTCCCCACATACTTAACCCAAATTACGCTCTGTCCAGAATGTCATCTTCCCCAGAGATTGAACCCGAATTATACTCTGTCTAGAATCTAATCATCCACACAGATTGAACCCGAATGACACTCTGTCCAGAATCTAATCTTCCCCACAGATTGAACCTTAATTACACTCTGTCCAGAATCTAATCTTCCCCACAGATTGAACCCCAATTACACTCTGTCCAGAATGAAATCTTACCCACAGATTGAACACGAATTATACTCTGTCTAGAATCTAATCTTCCCCACAGATTGAACAGTAATTACACTCTGTGCAGAATCTAATCTTCCCCACAGATTGAACTCCAATTACGCTCTGTCCAGAATCTAATCTTCCCCACAGATTGAGAACGAATTACACTCTGTCCTGAATCAAATCTTCCCCACAGATTGAAACCCAATTGCACTCTGTTCAGAATCTAATCTTCCCCACAGATTGAATCCCAATTACACTCTGTCCAGAATCTAATCTCCCCCAGAGAATGATCCCGAATTATGCTCTGTCCAGAATCTAATCTTCCCCACAGATTGAACACCAGTTGCACTCTGTTCAGAATCTAATCTTTTCCACAGATTGAACACGAATTAAACTCTGTCCAGAATGTAATCTTCCCCAGAGATTGAACCTGAATTACTCTCTGTCCAGAATGTAATCTTCCCCAGAGATTGAACCCAAATTATACTCTGTCTAGAATCTAATCATCCCCACAGATTGAACCCAAATCTCACTCTGTCCAGAATCTAATCTTCCCCACAGATTGAACCGTAATTACACTCTGTCCAGAATCTAATCTTCCACACAGATTGAACACGAATTATACGCTGTCTAGAATGTAATCTTCCCCACAGATTGAACAGTAATTACACTGTTTCCAGAATCTAATCTTCACCAGAGATTGATCCTGAATTACGCTCTGTCCAGAATCTAATCCTCCCCACCGATTGAACCCAAATTACGTCTGCCCAGAATCTAATCTTCCACACAATTTGAACCCCTACGACACTGTACAAAATTTAATCTTCCCCACAGATTGAACCCCAATTACACTTTGTCCAGAATGTAATCTTCCCCACAGACTTAACCCAAATTACGCTCTGTTCAGAATGTCATCTTCCCCAGAGATTGAACCCGAATTATACTCTGTCTAGAATCTAATCATCCCCACAGATTGAACACGAATGACACTCTGTCCAGAATCTAATCTTCCCCACAGATTGAACCGTAATTACACTCTGTCCAGAATCTAATCTTCCCCACAGATTGAACGTGAATTACTCTCTGTCCAGAATCTTAGCTTCCCCACAGATTGAACCCCAATTACACTCTGTCCAGAATGTAATCTTACCCACAGATTGAACATGAATTATACTCTGTCTAGAATGTAATCTTCCCCACAGATTAAACAGTAATTACAGTCTGTGCAGAATATAATCTCCCCCACAGATTGAACCCGAATTACACTCAGTCCAGAATCTTATCTTCCCCAGAGATTGAATCCAAATTACGCTCTTTCCAGAATTTAATCTTCCCCTCAGATTGAACCCCAATTACACTCTGTCCAGAATCTAATCTTCCCCACAGATTGAAACCGAATTACACTCGGTCCAGAATCTAATATTCCAAAAGATTGAACCCGAATTACACTCAGTCCAGTATCTTATCTTCCGCAGATTTTGAATCCAATTTACGCTCTTTCCAGAATTTAATCTTCCCCACAGATTGAACCCCAATTACACTCTGTCCGGAATCTTATCTTCCCAAAAGTTTGAACCTCAATTACACTCTTTCTAGAATATAATCTTCCCCACAGATTGAACCTGAATTACACTCTGCCCATAATCTAATTTTCCCCACAGATTTAACCCCAATTACACTCAGTTCAGAATCTAATCTTCCTCACAGATTGAACCCCAATTACACTGTGACCAGAATATAATATTCCCCACAGATTGAACCCCAATGACGCTCTGTCCAGAATCTAATCTTCCCCACAGATTGAGCCCGAATTACACTCTGTCCTGAATCAAATCTTCCCCACAGATTGAAACCCAATAGCACTCTGTTCAGAATCTAATCTTTTCCACAGATTCAACAGGAATTAAACTCTGTCCAGAATGTAATATTCCCCACAGATTGAACCTGAATTACTCTCTGTCCAGAATGTAATCTTCCCCAGAGATTGAACCCAAATTATACTCTGTGTAGAATCTAATCATCCCCACAGATTGAACCCGAATCTCACTCTGTCCAGAATCTAATCTTCCCCACAGATTGAACCGTAATTACACTCTGTCCAGAATCTAATCTTCCACACAGATTGAACACGAATTATACTCTGTCCAAAATGTAATCTTCCCCACAGATTGAACAGTAATTACACTCTGTGCAGAATCTCATCTCCCCCACAGAGTGAACCCAAATTACATTCAGTCCAGAATCTAATCTTCCCCAGAGATTGAATCCAAATTACGCTCTTTCCAGTATTTAATCTTCCCCACAGATTGAGCCCGAATTACACTCTGTCCTGAATCAAATCTTCCCCACAGATTGAAACCCAATTGGACTCTGTCCAGAATCAAATCTGCCCCACAGATTGAACCCAAATTACTCTCTGTCCAGTATCTAATCTTCCCCTCAGATTGAATCCCAATTACACTCTTTCCAGAATCTAATCTTCACCAGAGATTGATCCCGAATTGCGCTCTGTCCAGAATCTAATTCTCCCCACCGATTGAACCCAAATTACGTCAGTTCATAATCTAATCTTCCTCACAAATTGAACCCCTACTACACTGTACAAAATTTAATCTTCCCCACAGATTGAACCCCAATTACAATGTGCCCAGAATCAAATCTTCCCCACAGATTGAACCCCAATTACAATGTGCCCAGAATCAAATCTTCCCCACAGATTGAACCCCAATTACACTCTGCCCAGAATCTAATCTTCCCCACAGATTGAACCGTAATTACACTCTGTCCAGAAACAAAAGTTCGGCACAAACTGAACCCCAATTACGAACTGTCCAGAATCTAATCATCCCCACAGAGTGAACCCCAATTACACTCTGTCCAGAATCTAAACTTCCCCACAGATTGAACTGTAATTACATTCTGTCCAGAATCAAATGTTCCGCACAAAACTGAATGCAAATTCCACTCTGTCCAGAATCTAATCCTCCCCTCCGATTGAACCCAAAGTACGTCTGTCCAGAATCTAATCTTCCTCACAAATTGAACCCGTACGACACTGTACAAAATTTAATCTTCCCCACAGATTGAACCCCAATTACACTCTGTCCAGAATCTAATCCTCCCCTCCGATTGAACCCAAAGTACGTCTGTCCAGAATCTAATCTTCCACACAGATTGAACACGAATTATACTCTGTCTAGAATGTAATCTTCCGCACAGATTGAACAGTAATTACACTCTGTGCAGAATCTCATCTCCCCCACAGATTGAACCCAAATTACATTCAGTCCAGAATCTAATCTTCCCCACAGATTGAACAGTAATTACACTCTGTGCAGAATCTAATATTCCCCACAGATTGAACTCCAATTATGCTCTATCCAGAATCTAATCTTCCCCTCAGATTGAGCCCGAATTACACTCTGTCCTGAATCAAATCTTCCCCACAGATTGAAACCCAATTGGACTCTGTCCAGAATCAAATCTGCCCCACAGATTGAACCCAAATTACTCTCTGTCCAGTATCTAATCTTCCCCTCAGATTGAATCCCAATTACACTCTTTCCAGAATCTAATCTTCACCAGAGATTGATCCCGAATTGCGCTCTGTCCAGAATCTAATCCTCCCCACCGATTGAACCCAAATTACGTCAGTTCATAATCTAATCTTCCTCACAAATTGAACCCCTACTACACTGTACAAAATTTAATCTTCCCCACAGATTGAACCCCAATTACAATGTGCCCAGAATCAAATCTTCCCCACAGATTGAACCGTAATTACACTCTGTCCAGAATCAAATCTTCCCCATAGATTGAACCCCAATTACACTCTGCCCAGAATCTAATCTTCCCCACAGATTGAACCGTAATTACACTCTGTCCAGAAACAAATGTTCCGCACAAACTGAACCCCAATTACAAACTGTCCAGAATCTAATCATCCCCACAGATTGAACCCCAATTACACTCTGTCCAGAATCTAATCTTCCCCACAGATTGAAACGTAATTACACTCTGTCCAGAATCAAATGTTCCGCACAAACTGAACGCAAATTACACTCTGTCCAGAATCTAATCTTCCCCACAGATTGAACCCAAATTACACTCTGTCCAGTATCTAATCTTCCCCCACACATTGAATCCCAATTACACTCTTTCCAGAATCTAAACTTAACCAGAGATTGATCCCGAATTACGCTCTGTCCAGTATCTAATCCTCCCCACCGATTGAACCCAAAGTACGTCTGTCCAGAATCTAATCTTCCTCACAAATTGAACCCGTTCTACACTGTACAAAATTTAATCTTCCCCACAGACTTAACCCAAATTACGCTCTGTCCAGAATGTCATCTTCCCCAGAGATTGAACACGAATTATACTCTGTCTAGAATCTAATCATCCCCACAGATTGAACCGTAATTACACTCTGTCCAGAATCTAATCTTCCCCACAGATTGAACAGTAATTACACTCTGTCCAGAATGTAATCTTCCCCACAGACTTAACCCAAATTACGCTCTGTCCAGAATGTCATCTTCCCCAGAGATTGAACCCGAATTATACTCTGTCTAGAAGCTAATCATCCCCACAGATTGTACCCGAATGACACTCTGTCCAGAATCTAATCTCCCCCAGAGACTGATCCCGAATTACGATCTGTGCAGAATCAAATCTTCCTCACAAATTTAACCCCTACTACACTGTACAAAATTTAATCTTCCCCACAGATTGAACCCCAATTAGAATGTGTCCAGAATCAAATCTTGCCCACAGATTGAACCGTAATTACACTCTGTGCAGAATCAAATCTTCCCCAGAGATTGAACCCCAAATTAAACTCTGCCCAAAATCTAATCTTCCCCTCAGATTGAACCGTAATTACACTCTGTCCAGAATAAAATGTTCCGCACAAACTGAACCCCAATTACGAACTGTCCAGAATCTAATCATCCCCACAGATTGAACCCCAATTACACTCTGTCCAGAATCTCATCTTCCCCACAGATTGAACCGTAATTACACTCTGTCCAGAATCAAATGTTCAGCACAAACTGAACGCAAATTACACTCTGTCCAGAAAATAATCTTCCCCACAGATTGAACCCAAATTACACTCTGTCCGGTATCTAATCTTCCCCATAGATTGAATCCCAATTACACTCATTCCAGAATCTAATCTTTACCAGAGATTGATCCCGAATTATGCTCTGTCCAGAATCTAATCCTCCCCACCGATTGAACCCAAAGTACGTCTGTCCAGAATCTAATCTTCCTCACAAATTGAACCCCTACTACACTGTACAAAATTTAATCTTCCCCACAGATTGAACCCCAATTACACTCTGTCCAGAATGTAATCTTCCCCTCAGACTTAACCCAAATTAGGCTCTGTCCAGAATGCCATTTTCCCCAGAGATTGAACCCGAATTATACTCTGTCCAGAATCTAATCTTCCCCACAGATTGAACATTAATTACACTCTGTCCAGAATCTACTCTTCCCCACAGATTGAACGTCAATTACTCTCTGTCCAGAATCTGAGCTTCCCCACAGATTGAACCCCAATTACACTCTGTCCAGTACGTAATCTTACCCACAGATTAAACACGAATTATACTCTGTCTAGAATGTAAAATTCCCCATAGATTGAACGTGAATTACTCTCTGTCCAGAATCTTAGCTTCCCCACAGATTGAACAGTAATTACACTCTGTGCAGAATCTAATCTTCCCCACAGATTGAACAGTAATTACACTCTGTCCAGAATCTAATCTTCCCCACAGATTGAATCCCAATGACACTCTCTCCAGAATCTAATCTCCAGCAGAGAATGATCCCGAATTACGCTCTGTCCAGAATCTAATCTTCCTCACAAATTGAACCCCTACTACACTGTACAAAATTTAATCTTCCCCACAGATTGAACCCCAATTACAATGTGTCCAGAATCAAATCTTCCCCACAGATTGAACCGTAATTACAGAATCAAATCTTCCCCACAGATTGAACCCCAATTACACTCTGCCCAGAATCTAATCTTCCTGACAGATTGAACCGTAATTACACTCTGTCCAGAAACAAAAGTTCGGCACAAACTGAACCCCAATTACGAACTGTCCAGAATCTAATCATCCCCACAGAGTGAACCCCAATTACACTCTGTCCAGAATCTAAACTTCCCCACAGATTGAACCGTAATTACATTCTGTCCAGAATCAAATGTTCCGCACAAACTGAATGCAAATTCCACTCTGTACAGAATCTAATCCTCCCCTCCGATTGAACCCAAAGTACGTCTGTCCAGAATCTAATCTTCCACACAGATTGAACACGAATTATACTCTGTCTGGAATGTAATCTTCCGCACAGATTGAACAGTAATTACACTCTGTGCAGAATCTCATCTCCCCCACAGATTGAACACAAATTACATTCCGTCCAGAATCTAATCTTCCCCACAGATTGAAACCCAATTGCACTCTGTCCAGAATCTAATCTGCCCCACAGATTGAACCCAAATTACTCTCTGTCCAGTATCTAATCTTCCCCTCAGATTGAATCCCAATTACACTCTTTCCAGAATCTAATCTTCACCAGAGATTGATCCCGAATTACGCTCTGTCCAGAATCTAATCCTCCGCACCGATTGAACCCAAATTACGTCTGTCCAGAATCTAATGTTCCTCACAAATTGAACCCCTACTACACTGTACAAAATTTAATCTTCCCCACAGATTGAACCCCAATTACAATGTGTCCAGAATCAAATCTTCCCCACAGATTGAACCCCAATTACAATGTGCCCAGAATCAAATCTTCCCCACAGATTGAACCGTAATTACACTCTGTCCAGAATCAAATCTTCCCCATAGATTGAACCCCAATTACACTCTGCCCAGAATCTAATCTTCCCCACAGATTGAACCGTAATTACACTCTGTCCAGAAACAAATGTTCCGCACAAACTGAACCCCAATTACAAACTGTCCAGAATCTAATCATCCCCACAGATTGATCCCCAATTACACTCTGTCCAGAATCTAATCTTCCCCACAGATTGAAACGTAATTACACTCTGTCCAGAATCAAATGTTCCTCACAAACTGAACGCAAATTACACTCTGTCCAGAATCTAATCTTCCCCACAGATTGAACCCAAATTACACTCTGTCCAGTATCTAATCTTCCCCCACACATTGAATCCCAATTACACTCTTTTCAGAATCTAAACTTAACCAGAGATTGATCCCGAATTACGCTCTGTCCAGTATCTAATCCTCCCCACCAATTGAACCCAAAGTACGTCTGTCCAGAATCTAATCTTCCTCACAAATTGAACCCGTTCTACACTGTACAAAATTTAATCTTCCCCACAGACTTAACCCAAATTACGCTCTGTCCAGTATCTAATCCTCCCCACCGATTGAACCCAAAGTACGTCTGTCCAGAATCTAATCTTCCCCACAGATTGAACAGTAATTACACTCTGTCCAGAATGTAATCTTCCCCACAGACTTAACCCAAATTACGCTCTGTCCAGAATGTCATCTTCCCCAGAGATTGAACCCGAATTATACTCTGTCTAGAAGCTAATCATCCCCACAGATTGTACCCGAATGACACTCTGTCCAGAATCTAATCTCCCCCAGAGACTGATCCCGAATTACGATCTGTGCAGAATCAAATCTTCCTCACAAATTGAACCCCTACTACACTGTACAAAATTTAATCTTCCCCACAGATTGAACCCCAATTACAATGTGTCCAGAATCAAATCTTGCCCACAGATTGAACCGTAATTAAACTCTGTGCAGAATCAAATCTTCCCCAGAGATTGAACCCCAAATTAAACTCTGCCCAAAATCTAATCTTCCCCTCAGATTGAACCGTAATTACACTCTGTCAAGAATAAAATGTTCCGCACAAACTGAACCCCAATTACGAACTGTCCAGAATCTAATCATCCCCACAGATTGAACCCCAATTACACTCTGTCCAGAATCTCATCTTCCCCACAGATTGAACCGTAATTACACTCTGTCCAGAATCAAATGTTCAGCACAAACTGAACGCAAATTACACTCTGTCCAGAAAATAATCTTCCCCACAGATTGAACCCAAATTACACTCTGTCCGGTATCTAATCTTCCCCATAGATTGAATCCCAATTACACTCATTCCAGAATCTAATCTTTACCAGAGATTGATCCCGAATTATGCTCTGTCCAGAATCTAATCCTCCCCACCGATTGAACCCAAAGTACGTCTGTCCAGAATCTAATCTTCCTCACAAATTGAACCCCTACTACACTGTACAAAATTTAATCTTCCCCACAGATTGAACCCCAATTACACTCTGTCCAGAATGTAATCTTCCCCTCAGACTTAACCCAAATTAGGCTCTGTCCAGAATGGCATCTTCCCCAGAGATTGAACCCGAATTATACTCTGTCCAGAATCTAATCTTCCCCACAGATTGAACATTAATTACACTCTGTCCAGAATCTACTCTTCCCCACAGATTGAACGTGAATTACTCTCTGTCCAGAATCTGAGCTTCCCCACAGATTGAACCCCAATTACACTCTGTCCAGTACGTAATCTTACCCACAGATTGAACACGAATTATACTCTGTCTAGAATGTAAACTTCCCCACAGATTGAACGTGAATTACTCTCTGTCCAGAATCTTAGCTTCCCCACAGATTGAACAGTAATTACACTCTGTGCAGAATCTAATCTTCCCCACAGATTGAACAGTAATTACACTCTGTCCAGAATCTAATCTTCCCCACAGATTGAATCCCAATGACACTCTCTCCAGAATCTAATCTCCAGCAGAGAATGATCCCGAATTATGCTCTGTCCAGAATCTAATCTTCCTCACAAATTGAACCCCTACTACACTGTACAAAATTTAATCTTCCCCACAGATTGAACCCCAATTACAATGTGTCCAGAATCAAATCTTCCCCACAGATTGAACCGTAATTACAATCTGTCCAGAATCAAATCTTCCCCACAGATTGAACCCCAATTACACTCTGCCCAGAATCTAATCTTCCTGACAGATTGAACCGTAATTACACTCTGTCCAGAAACAAAAGTTTGGCACAAACTGAACCCCAATTACGAACTGTCCAGAATCTAATCATCCCCACAGAGTGAACCCCAATTACACTCTGTCCAGAATCTAAACTTCCCCACAGATTGAACCGTAATTACATTCTGTCCAGAATCAAATGTTCCGCACAAACTGAATGCAAATTCCACTCTGTCCAGAATCTAATCCTCCCCTCCGATTGAACCCAAAGTACGTCTGTCCAGAATCTAATCTTCCTCACAAATTGAACCCGTACTACACTGTACAAAATTTAATCTTCCCCACAGATTGAACCCCAATTACACTCTGTCCAGAATCTAATCCTCCCCTCCGATTGAACCCAAAGTACGTCTGTCCAGAATCTAATCTTCCACACAGATTGAACACGAATTATACTCTGTCTAGAATGTAATCTTCCGCACAGATTGAACAGTAATTACACTCTGTGCAGAATCTCATCTCCCCCACAGATTGAACCCAAATTACATTCAGTCCAGAATCTAATCTTCCCCAGAGATTAAATCCAAATTACTCTCTTTCCAGAATTTAATCTTCCCCACAGATTGAGCCCGAATTACACTCTGTCCTGAATCTAATCTGCCCCACAGATTGAACCCAAATTACTCTCTGTCCAGTATCTAATCTTCCCCTCAGATTGAATCCCAATTACACTCTTTCCAGAATCTAATCTTCACCAGAGATTGATCCCGAATTACGCTCTGTCCAGAATCTAATCCTCCGCACCGATTGGACCCAAATTACGTCTGTCCAGAATCTAATCTTCCTCACAAATTGAACCCCTACTACACTGTACAAAATTTAATCTTCCCCACAGATTGAACCCCAATTACAATGTGTCCAGAATCAAATCTTCCCCACAGATTGAACCCCAATTACAATGTGCCCAGAATCAAATCTTCCCCACAGATTGAACCGTAATTACACTCTGTCCAGAAACAAATGTTCCGCACAAACTGAACCCCAATTACAAACTGTCCAGAATCTAATCATCCCCACAGATTGAACCCCAATTACACTCTGTCCAGAATCTAATCTTCCCCACAGATTGAAACGTAATTACACTCTGTCCAGAATCAAATGTTCCGCACAAACTGAACGCAAATTACACTCTGTCCAGAATCTAATCTTCCCCTCAGATTGAACCCAAATTACACTCTGTCCAGTATCTAATCTTCCCCCACACATTGAATCCCAATTACACTCTTTCCAGAATCTAAAC
Organism: Hemitrygon akajei; assembly: GCF_048418815.1. Classification (NCBI taxonomy): domain Eukaryota; kingdom Metazoa; phylum Chordata; class Chondrichthyes; order Myliobatiformes; family Dasyatidae; genus Hemitrygon; species Hemitrygon akajei. The sequence goes on from NC_133126.1 coordinate 165,973,289, forward strand.
TTAACCAGAGATTGATCCCGAATTACGCTCTGTCCAGTATCTAATCCTCCCCACCGATTGAACCCAAAGTACGTCTGTCCAGAATCTAATCTTCCTCACAAATTGAACCCGTTCTACACTGTACAAAATTTAATCTTCCCCACAGACTTAACCCAAATTACGCTCTGTCCAGAATGTCATCTTCCCCAGAGATTGAACACGAATTATACTCTGTCTAGAATTTAATCATCCCCACAGATTGAACCGTAATTACACTCTGTCCAGAATCTAATCTTCCCCACAGATTGAACAGTAATTACACTCTGTCCAGAATGTAATCTTCCCCACAGACTTAACCCAAATTACGCTCTGTCCAGAATGTCATCTTCCCCAGACATTGAACCCGAATTATACTCTGTCTAGAAGCTAATCATCCCCACAGATTGTACCCGAATGACACTCTGTCCAGAATCTAATCTCCCCCAGAGACTGATCCCGAATTACGATCTGTGCAGAATCAAATCTACCTCACAAATTGAACCCCTACTACACTGTACAAAATTTAATCTTCCCCACAGATTGAACCCCAATTACAATGTGTCCAGAATCAAATCTTGCCCATAGATTGAACCGTAATTACACTCTGTGCAGAATCAAATCTTCCCCAGAGATTGAACCCCAAATTAAACTCCGCCCAAAATCTAATCTTCCCCTCAGATTGAACCGTAATTACACTCTGTCCAGAATAAAATGTTCCGCACAAACTGAACCCCAATTTCGAACTGTCCAGAATCTAATCATCCCCACAGATTGAATCCCAATGACACTCTCTCCAGAATCTAATCTCCAGCAGAGAATGATCCCGAATTATGCTCTGTCCAGAATCTAATCTTCCTCACAAATTGAACCCCTACTACACTGTACAAAATTTAATCTTCCCCACAGATTGAACCCCAATTACAATGTGTCCAGAATCAAATCTTCCCCACAGATTGAACCGTAATTACAATCTGTCCAGAATCAAATCTTCCCCACAGATTGAACCCAAATTACTCTCTGTCCAGTATCTAATCTTCCCCTCAGATTGAATCCCAATTACACTCTTTCCAGAATCTAATCTTCACCAGAGATTGATCCCGAATTACGCTCTGTCCAGAATCTAATCCTCCGCACCGATTGGACCCAAATTACGTCTGTCCAGAATCTAATCTTCCTCACAAATTGAACCCCTACTACACTGTACAAAATTTAATCTTCCCCACAGATTGAACCCCAATTACAATGTGTCCAGAATCAAATCTTCCCCACAGATTGAACCCCAATTACAATGTGTCCAGAATCAAATCTTGCCCACAGATTGAACCGTAATTAAACTCTGTGCAGAATCAAATCTTCCCCAGAGATTGAACCCCAAATTAAACTCTGCCCAAAATCTAATCTTCCCCTCAGATTGAACCGTAATTACACTCTGTCCAGAATCTACTCTTCCCCACAGATTGAACGTGAATTACTCTCTGTCCAGAATCTGAGCTTCCCCACAGATTGAACCCCAATTACACTCTGTCCAGTACGTAATCTTACCCACAGATTGAACACGAATTATACTCTGTCTAGAATGTAAACTTCCCCACAGATTGAACGTGAATTACTCTCTGTCCAGAATCTTAGCTTCCCCACAGATTGAACAGTAATTACACTCTGTGCAGAATCTAATCTTCCCCACAGATTGAACAGTAATTACACTCTGTCCAGAATCTAATCTTCCCCACAGATTGAATCCCAATGACACTCTCTCCAGAATCTAATCTCCAGCAGAGAATGATCCCGAATTATGCTCTGTCCAGAATCTAATCTTCCTCACAAATTGAACCCCTACTACACTGTACAAAATTTAATCTTCCCCACAGATTGAACCCCAATTACAATGTGTCCAGAATCAAATCTTCCCCACAGATTGAACCGTAATTACAATCTGTCCAGAATCAAATCTTCCCCACAGATTGAACCCCAATTACACTCTGCCCAGAATCTAATCTTCCTGACAGATTGAACCGTAATTACACTCTGTCCAGAAACAAAAGTTCGGCACAAACTGAACCCCAATTACGAACTGTCCAGAATCTAATCATCCCCACAGAGTGAACCCCAATTACACTCTGTCCAGAATCTAAACTTCCCCACAGATTGAACCGTAATTACATTCTGTCCAGAATCAAATGTTCCGCACAAACTGAATGCAAATTCCACTCTGTACAGAATCTAATCCTCCCCTCCGATTGAACCCAAAGTACGTCTGTCCAGAATCTAATCTTCCACACAGATTGAACACGAATTATACTCTGTCTGGAATGTAATCTTCCGCACAGATTGAACAGTAATTTCACTCTGTGCAGAATCTCATCTCCCCCACAGATTGAACACAAATTACATTCCGTCCAGAATCTAATCTTCCCCACAGATTGAAACCCAATTGCACTCTGTCCAGAATCTAATCTGCCCCACAGATTGAACCCAAATTACTCTCTGTCCAGTATCTAATCTTCCCCTCAGATTGAATCCCAATTACACTCTTTCCAGAATCTAATCTTCACCAGAGATTGATCCCGAATTACGCTCTGTCCAGAATCTAATCCTCCGCACCGATTGAACCCAAATTACGTCTGTCCAGAATCTAATGTTCCTCACAAATTGAACCCCTACTACACTGTACAAAATTTAATCTTCCCCACAGATTGAACCCCAATTACAATGTGTCCAGAATCAAATCTTCCCCACAGATTGAACCCCAATTACAATGTGCCCAGAATCAAATCTTCCCCACAGATTGAACCGTAATTACACTCTGTCCAGAATCAAATCTTCCCCATAGATTGAACCCCAATTACACTCTGCCCAGAATCTAATCTTCCCCACAGATTGAACCGTAATTACACTCTGTCCAGAAACAAATGTTCCGCACAAACTGAACCCCAATTACAAACTGTCCAGAATCTAATCATCCCCACAGATTGATCCCCAATTACACTCTGTCCAGAATCTAATCTTCCCCACAGATTGAAACGTAATTACACTCTGTCCAGAATCAAATGTTCCTCACAAACTGAACGCAAATTACACTCTGTCCAGAATCTAATCTTCCCCACAGATTGAACCCAAATTACACTCTGTCCAGTATCTAATCTTCCCCCACACATTGAATCCCAATTACACTCTTTTCAGAATCTAAACTTAACCAGAGATTGATCCCGAATTACGCTCTGTCCAGTATCTAATCCTCCCCACCAATTGAACCCAAAGTACGTCTGTCCAGAATCTAATCTTCCTCACAAATTGAACCCGTTCTACACTGTACAAAATTTAATCTTCCCCACAGACTTAACCCAAATTACGCTCTGTCCAGTATCTAATCCTCCCCACCGATTGAACCCAAAGTACGTCTGTCCAGAATCTAATCTTCCCCACAGATTGAACAGTAATTACACTCTGTCCAGAATGTAATCTTCCCCACAGACTTAACCCAAATTACGCTCTGTCCAGAATGTCATCTTCCCCAGAGATTGAACCCGAATTATACTCTGTCTAGAAGCTAATCATCCCCACAGATTGTACCCGAATGACACTCTGTCCAGAATCTAATCTCCCCCAGAGACTGATCCCGAATTACGATCTGTGCAGAATCAAATCTTCCTCACAAATTGAACCCCTACTACACTGTACAAAATTTAATCTTCCCCACAGATTGAACCCCAATTACAATGTGTCCAGAATCAAATCTTGCCCACAGATTGAACCGTAATTAAACTCTGTGCAGAATCAAATCTTCCCCAGAGATTGAACCCCAAATTAAACTCTGCCCAAAATCTAATCTTCCCCTCAGATTGAACCGTAATTACACTCTGTCAAGAATAAAATGTTCCGCACAAACTGAACCCCAATTACGAACTGTCCAGAATCTAATCATCCCCACAGATTGAACCCCAATTACACTCTGTCCAGAATCTCATCTTCCCCACAGATTGAACCGTAATTACACTCTGTCCAGAATCAAATGTTCAGCACAAACTGAACGCAAATTACACTCTGTCCAGAAAATAATCTTCCCCACAGATTGAACCCAAATTACACTCTGTCCGGTATCTAATCTTCCCCATAGATTGAATCCCAATTACACTCATTCCAGAATCTAATCTTTACCAGAGATTGATCCCGAATTATGCTCTGTCCAGAATCTAATCCTCCCCACCGATTGAACCCAAAGTACGTCTGTCCAGAATCTAATCTTCCTCACAAATTGAACCCCTACTACACTGTACAAAATTTAATCTTCCCCACAGATTGAACCCCAATTACACTCTGTCCAGAATGTAATCTTCCCCTCAGACTTAACCCAAATTAGGCTCTGTCCAGAATGGCATCTTCCCCAGAGATTGAACCCGAATTATACTCTGTCCAGAATCTAATCTTCCCCACAGATTGAACATTAATTACACTCTGTCCAGAATCTACTCTTCCCCACAGATTGAACGTGAATTACTCTCTGTCCAGAATCTGAGCTTCCCCACAGATTGAACCCCAATTACACTCTGTCCAGTACGTAATCTTACCCACAGATTGAACACGAATTATACTCTGTCTAGAATGTAAACTTCCCCACAGATTGAACGTGAATTACTCTCTGTCCAGAATCTTAGCTTCCCCACAGATTGAACAGTAATTACACTCTGTGCAGAATCTAATCTTCCCCACAGATTGAACAGTAATTACACTCTGTCCAGAATCTAATCTTCCCCACAGATTGAATCCCAATGACACTCTCTCCAGAATCTAATCTCCAGCAGAGAATGATCCCGAATTATGCTCTGTCCAGAATCTAATCTTCCTCACAAATTGAACCCCTACTACACTGTACAAAATTTAATCTTCCCCACAGATTGAACCCCAATTACAATGTGTCCAGAATCAAATCTTCCCCACAGATTGAACCGTAATTACAATCTGTCCAGAATCAAATCTTCCCCACAGATTGAACCCCAATTACACTCTGCCCAGAATCTAATCTTCCTGACAGATTGAACCGTAATTACACTCTGTCCAGAAACAAAAGTTTGGCACAAACTGAACCCCAATTACGAACTGTCCAGAATCTAATCATCCCCACAGAGTGAACCCCAATTACACTCTGTCCAGAATCTAAACTTCCCCACAGATTGAACCGTAATTACATTCTGTCCAGAATCAAATGTTCCGCACAAACTGAATGCAAATTCCACTCTGTCCAGAATCTAATCCTCCCCTCCGATTGAACCCAAAGTACGTCTGTCCAGAATCTAATCTTCCTCACAAATTGAACCCGTACTACACTGTACAAAATTTAATCTTCCCCACAGATTGAACCCCAATTACACTCTGTCCAGAATCTAATCCTCCCCTCCGATTGAACCCAAAGTACGTCTGTCCAGAATCTAATCTTCCACACAGATTGAACACGAATTATACTCTGTCTAGAATGTAATCTTCCGCACAGATTGAACAGTAATTACACTCTGTGCAGAATCTCATCTCCCCCACAGATTGAACCCAAATTACATTCAGTCCAGAATCTAATCTTCCCCAGAGATTAAATCCAAATTACTCTCTTTCCAGAATTTAATCTTCCCCACAGATTGAGCCCGAATTACACTCTGTCCTGAATCTAATCTGCCCCACAGATTGAACCCAAATTACTCTCTGTCCAGTATCTAATCTTCCCCTCAGATTGAATCCCAATTACACTCTTTCCAGAATCTAATCTTCACCAGAGATTGATCCCGAATTACGCTCTGTCCAGAATCTAATCCTCCGCACCGATTGGACCCAAATTACGTCTGTCCAGAATCTAATCTTCCTCACAAATTGAACCCCTACTACACTGTACAAAATTTAATCTTCCCCACAGATTGAACCCCAATTACAATGTGTCCAGAATCAAATCTTCCCCACAGATTGAACCCCAATTACAATGTGCCCAGAATCAAATCTTCCCCACAGATTGAACCGTAATTACACTCTGTTCAGAATCAAATCTTCCCCATAGATTGAACCCCAATTACACTCTGCCCAGAATCTAATCTTCCCCACAGATTGAACCGTAATTACACTCTGTCCAGAAACAAATGTTCCGCACAAACTGAACCCCAATTACAAACTGTCCAGAATCTAATCATCCCCACAGATTGAACCCCAATTACACTCTGTCCAGAATCTAATCTTCCCCACAGATTGAAACGTAATTACACTCTGTCCAGAATCAAATGTTCCGCACAAACTGAACGCAAATTACACTCTGTCCAGAATCTAATCTTCCCCTCAGATTGAACCCAAATTACACTCTGTCCAGTATCTAATCTTCCCCCACACATTGAATCCCAATTACACTCTTTCCAGAATCTAAACTTAACCAGAGATTGATCCCGAATTACGCTCTGTCCAGTATCTAATCCTCCCCACCGATTGAACCCAAAGTACGTCTGTCCAGAATCTAATCTTCCTCACAAATTGAACCCGTTCTACACTGTACAAAATTTAATCTTCCCCACAGACTTAACCCAAATTACGCTCTGTCCAGAATGTCATCTTCCCCAGAGATTGAACACGAATTATACTCTGTCTAGAATTTAATCATCCCCACAGATTGAACCGTAATTACACTCTGTCCAGAATCTAATCTTCCCCACAGATTGAACAGTAATTACACTCTGTCCAGAATGTAATCTTCCCCACAGACTTAACCCAAATTACGCTCTGTCCAGAATGTCATCTTCCCCAGACATTGAACCCGAATTATACTCTGTCTAGAAGCTAATCATCCCCACAGATTGTACCCGAATGACACTCTGTCCAGAATCTAATCTCCCCCAGAGACTGATCCCGAATTACGATCTGTGCAGAATCAAATCTACCTCACAAATTGAACCCCTACTACACTGTACAAAATTTAATCTTCCCCACAGATTGAACCCCAATTACAATGTGTCCAGAATCAAATCTTGCCCATAGATTGAACCGTAATTACACTCTGTGCAGAATCAAATCTTCCCCAGAGATTGAACCCCAAATTAAACTCCGCCCAAAATCTAATCTTCCCCTCAGATTGAACCGTAATTACACTCTGTCCAGAATAAAATGTTCCGCACAAACTGAACCCCAATTTCGAACTGTCCAGAATCTAATCATCCCCACAGATTGAATCCCAATGACACTCTCTCCAGAATCTAATCTCCAGCAGAGAATGATCCCGAATTATGCTCTGTCCAGAATCTAATCTTCCTCACAAATTGAACCCCTACTACACTGTACAAAATTTAATCTTCCCCACAGATTGAACCCCAATTACAATGTGTCCAGAATCAAATCTTCCCCACAGATTGAACCGTAATTACAATCTGTCCAGAATCAAATCTTCCCCACAGATTGAACCCCAATTACACTCTGCCCAGAATCTAATCTTCCTGACAGATTGAACCGTAATTACACTCTGTCCAGAAACAAAAGTTCGGCACAAACTGAACCCCAATTACGAACTGTCCAGAATCTAATCATCCCCACAGAGTGAACCCCAATTACACTCTGTCCAGAATCTAAACTTCCCCACAGATTGAACCGTAATTACATTCTGTCCAGAATCAAATGTTCCGCACAAACTGAATGCAAATTCCACTCTGTCCAGAATCTAATCCTCCCCTCCGATTGAACCCAAAGTACGTCTGTCCAGAATCTAATCTTCCTCACAAATTGAACCCGTACTACACTGTACAAAATTTAATCTTCCCCACAGATTGAACCCCAATTACACTCTGTCCAGAATCTAATCCTCCCCTCCGATTGAACCCAAAGTACGTCTGTCCAGAATCTAATCTTCCACACAGATTGAACACGAATTATACTCTGTCTAGAATGTAATCTTCCGCACAGATTGAACAGTAATTACACTCTGTGCAGAATCTCATCTCCCCCACAGATTGAACCCAAATTACATTCAGTCCAGAATCTAATCTTCCCCAGAGATTAAATCCAAATTACTCTCTTTCCAGAATTTAATCTTCCCCACAGATTGAGCCCGAATTACACTCTGTCCTGAATCTAATCTGCCCCACAGATTGAACCCAAATTACTCTCTGTCCAGTATCTAATCTTCCCCTCAGATTGAATCCCAATTACACTCTTTCCAGAATCTAATCTTCACCAGAGATTGATCCCGAATTACGCTCTGTCCAGAATCTAATCCTCCGCACCGATTGGACCCAAATTACGTCTGTCCAGAATCTAATCTTCCTCACAAATTGAACCCCTACTACACTGTACAAAATTTAATGTTCCCCACAGATTGAACCCCAATTACAATGTGTCCAGAATCAAATCTTCCCCACAGATTGAACCCCAATTACAATGTGCCCAGAATCAAATCTTCCCCACAGATTGAACCGTAATTACACTCTGTCCAGAATCAAATCTTCCCCATAGATTGAACCCCAATTACACTCTGCCCAGAATCTAATCTTCCCCACAGATTGAACCGTAATTACACTCTGTCCAGAAACAAATGTTCCGCACAAACTGAACCCCAATTACAAACTGTCCAGAATCTAATCATCCCCACAGATTGAACCCCAATTACACTCTGTCCAGAATCTAATCTTCCCCACAGATTGAAACGTAATTACACTCTGTCCAGAATCAAATGTTCCGCACAAACTGAACGCAAATTACACTCTGTCCAGAATCTAATCTTCCCCTCAGATTGAACCCAAATTACACTCTGTCCAGTATCTAATCTTCCCCCACACATTGAATCCCAATTACACTCTTTCCAGAATCTAAACTTAACCAGAGATTGATCCCGAATTACGCTCTGTCCAGTATCTAATCCTCCCCACCGATTGAACCCAAAGTACGTCTGTCCAGAATCTAATCTTCCTCACAAATTGAACCCGTTCTACACTGTACAAAATTTAATCTTCCCCACAGACTTAACCCAAATTACGCTCTGTCCAGAATGTCATCTTCCCCAGAGATTGAACACGAATTATACTCTGTCTAGAATTTAATCATCCCCACAGATTGAACCGTAATTACACTCTGTCCAGAATCTAATCTTCCCCACAGATTGAACAGTAATTACACTCTGTCCAGAATGTAATCTTCCCCACAGACTTAACCCAAATTACGCTCTGTCCAGAATGTCATCTTCCCCAGACATTGAACCCGAATTATACTCTGTCTAGAAGCTAATCATCCCCACAGATTGTACCCGAATGACACTCTGTCCAGAATCTAATCTCCCCCAGAGACTGATCCCGAATTACGATCTGTGCAGAATCAAATCTACCTCACAAATTGAACCCCTACTACACTGTACAAAATTTAATCTTCCCCACAGATTGAACCCCAATTACAATGTGCCCAGAATCAAATCTTCCCCACAGATTGAACCGTAATTACACTCTGTCCAGAATCAAATCTTCCCCATAGATTGAACCCCAATTACACTCTGCCCAGAATCTAATCTTCCCCACAGATTGAACCGTAATTACACTCTGTCCAGAAACAAATGTTCCGCACAAACTGAACCCCAATTACAAACTGTCCAGAATCTAATCATCCCCACAGATTGAACCCCAATTACACTCTGTCCAGAATCTAATCTTCCCCACAGATTGAAACGTAATTACACTCTGTCCAGAATCAAATGTTCCGCACAAACTGAACGCAAATTACACTCTGTCCAGAATCTAATCTTCCCCTCAGATTGAACCCAAATTACACTCTGTCCAGTATCTAATCTTCCCCCACACATTGAATCCCAATTACACTCTTTCCAGAATCTAAACTTAACCAGAGATTGATCCCGAATTACGCTCTGTCCAGTATCTAATCCTCCCCACCGATTGAACCCAAAGTACGTCTGTCCAGAATCTAATCTTCCTCACAAATTGAACCCGTTCTACACTGTACAAAATTTAATCTTCCCCACAGACTTAACCCAAATTACGCTCTGTCCAGAATGTCATCTTCCCCAGAGATTGAACACGAATTATACTCTGTCTAGAATTTAATCATCCCCACAGATTGAACCGTAATTACACTCTGTCCAGAATCTAATCTTCCCCACAGATTGAACAGTAATTACACTCTGTCCAGAATGTAATCTTCCCCACAGACTTAACCCAAATTACGCTCTGTCCAGAATGTCATCTTCCCCAGACATTGAACCCGAATTATACTCTGTCTAGAAGCTAATCATCCCCACAGATTGTACCCGAATGACACTCTGTCCAGAATCTAATCTCCCCCAGAGACTGATCCCGAATTACGATCTGTGCAGAATCAAATCTACCTCACAAATTGAACCCCTACTACACTGTACAAAATTTAATCTTCCCCACAGATTGAACCCCAATTACAATGTGTCCAGAATCAAATCTTGCCCATAGATTGAACCGTAATTACACTCTGTGCAGAATCAAATCTTCCCCAGAGATTGAACCCCAAATTAAACTCCGCCCAAAATCTAATCTTCCCCTCAGATTGAACCGTAATTACACTCTGTCCAGAATAAAATGTTCCGCACAAACTGAACCCCAATTTCGAACTGTCCAGAATCTAATCATCCCCACAGATTGAACCCCAATTACACTCTGTCCAGAATCTCATCTTCCCCACAGATTGAACCGTAATTACACTCTGTCCAGAATCAAATTTTCACCACAAACTGAACGCACATTACACTCTGTCCAGAAAATAATCTTCCCCACAGATTGAACCCAAATTACACTCTGTCCGGTATCTAATCTTCCACATAGATTGAATCCCAATTACACTCATTCCAGAATCTAATCTTTACCAGAGATTGATCCCGAATTATGCTCTGTCCAGAATCTAATCCTCCCCACCGATTGAACCCAAAGTACGTCTGTCCAGAATCTACTCTTCCTCACAAATTGAACCCTACTACACTGTACAAAATTTAATCTTCCCCACAGATTGAACCCCAATTACACTCTGTCCAGAATGTAATCTTCCCCTCAGACTTAACCCAAATTAGGCTCTGTCCAGAATGGCATCTTCCCCAGAGATTGAACCCGAATTATACTCTGTATAGTATCTAATCATCCCCACAGATTGAACCCGAATGACACTCTGTCCAGAATCTAATCTTCCCCACAGATTGAACATTAATTACACTCTGTCCAGAATCTACTCTTCCCCACAGATTGAACGTGAATTACTCTCTGTCCAGAATCTGAGCTTCCCCACAGATTGAACCCCAATTACACTCTGTCCAGTACGTAATCTTACCCACAGATTGAACACGAATTATACTCTGTCTAGAATGTAAACATCCCCACAGATTCAACGTGAATTACTCTCTGTCCAGAATCTTAGCTTCCCCACAGATTGAACCCCAATTACACTCTGTCCTGAATGTAATCTTACACACAGATTGAACACGAATTATACTCTGTCGAGAATGTAATCTTCCCCACAGATTGAACAGTAATTACACTCTGAGCAGAATCTAATCTTCCCCACAGATTGAACCCCAATTACAATGTGTCCAGAATCAAATCTTCCCCACAGATTGAACCGTAATTACACTTTGTCCAGAATCAAATCTTCCCCACAGATTGAACCCCAATTACACTCTCCCCAGAATCTAATCTTCCTGACAGATTGAACCGTAATTACACTCTGTCCAGAAACAAAAGTTCGGCACAAACTGAACCCCAATTACGAACTGTCCAGAATCTAATCATCCCCACAGAGTGAACCCCAATTACACTCTGTCCAGAATCTAAACTTCCCCACAGATTGAACCATAATTACATTCTGTCCAGAATCAAATGTTCCACACAAACTGAATGCAAATTCCACTCTGTCCAGAATCTAATCCTCCCCTCCGATTGAACCCAAAGTACGTCTGTCCAGAATCTAATCTTCCTCACAAATTGAACCCGTACTACACTGTACAAAATTTAATCTTCCCCACAGTTTGAACCCCAATTACACTCTGTCCAGAATCTAATCCTCCCCTCCGATTGAACCCAAAGTACGTCTGTCCAGAATCTAATCTTCCACACAGATTGAACGTGAATTACTCTCTGTCCAGAATCTTAGCTTCCCCCAGATTGATCCCCAATTGCACTCTGTCCAGAATGTAATCTTACCCACAGAATGAACAGGAATTATACTCTGTCTAGAATGTAATCTTCCCCACAGATTGAACAGTAATTACACTCTGTGCAGAATATAATCTCCCCCACAGATTGAACCCAAAGTACTCTCTGTCCAGTGTCTAATCTTCCACACAGATTGAACCGTAATTACACTCTGTCCAGAATCAAATGTTCCGCACAAACTGAATGCAGATTACACTCTGTCCAGAAAATAATCTTCCCCACAGATTGAACCCAAATTACAATCTGTCCAGTATCTAATCTTCCCCATAGATTGAATCCCAATTACACTCTTTCCAGAATCTAATCTTTACCAGAGATTGATCCCGAATTACGCTCTGTCCAGAATCTAATCCTCCCCACCGATTGAACCCAAAGTACGTCTGTCCAGAATCTAATCTTCCTCACAAATTGAACCCCTACTACACTGTACAAAATTTAATCTTCCCCACAGATTGAAACGTAATTACACTCTGTCCAGAATCAAATGTTCAGCACAAACTGAACGCAAATTACACTGTGTCCAGAATCTAATCTTCCCCACAGATTGAACCCAAATTACACTCTGTCCAGTATCTAATCTTCCCCCACACATTGAATCCCAATTACACTCTTTTCAGAATCTAAACTTAACCAGAGATTGATCCCGAATTACGCTCTGTCCAGTATCTAATCCTCCCCACCGATTGAACCCAAAGTACGTCTGTCCAGAATCTAATCTTCCTCACAAATTGAACCCGTTCTACACTGTACAAAATTTAATCTTCCCCACAGACTTAACCCAAATTACGCTCTGTCCAGTATCTAATCCTCCCCACCGATTGAACCCAAAGTACGTCTGTCCAGAATCTAATCTTCCCCACAGATTGAACAGTAATTACACTCTGTCCAGAATGTAATCTTCCCCACAGACTTAACCCAAATTACGCTCTGTCCAGAATGTCATCTTCCCCAGAGATTGAACCCGAATTATACTCTGTCTAGAAGCTAATCATCCCCACAGATTGTACCCGAATGACACTCTGTCCAGAATCTAATCTCCCCCAGAGACTGATCCCGAATTACGATCTGTGCAGAATCAAATGTTCCTCACAAATTGAACCCCTACTACACTGTACAAAATTTAATCTTCCCCACAGATTGAACCCCAATTAGAATGTGTCCAGAATCAAATCTTGCCCACAGATTGAACCGTAATTACACTCTGTGCAGAATCAAATCTTCCCCAGAGATTGAACCCCAAATTAAACTCTGCCCAAAATCTAATCTTCCCCTCAGATTGAACCGTAATTACACTCTGTCCAGAATAAAATGTTCCGCACAAACTGAACCCCAATTACGAACTGTCCAGAATCTAATCATCCCCACAGAGTGAACCGTAATTACATTCTGTCCAGAATCAAATGTTCCGCACAAACTGAATGCAAATTCCACTCTGTCCAGAATCTAATCCTCCCCTCCGATTGAACCCAAAGTACGTCTGTCCAGAATCTAATCTTCCTCACAAATTGAACACGTACTACACTGTACAAAATTTAATCTTCCCCACAGATTGAACCCCAATTACACTCTGTCCAGAATCTAATCCTCCCCTCCGATTGAACCCAAAGTACGTCTGTCCAGAATCTAATCTTCCTCACAAATTGAACACGTACTACACTGTACAAAATTTAATCTTCCCCTCAGATTGAACCGTAATTACACTCTGTCCAGAATAAAATGTTCCGCACAAACTGAACCCCAATTTCGAACTGTCCAGAATCTAATCATCCCCACAGATTGAACCCCAATTACACTCTGTCCAGAATCTCATCTTCCCCACAGATTGAACCGTAATTACACTCTGTCCAGAATCAAATTTTCACCACAAACTGAACGCACATTACACTCTGTCCAGAAAATAATCTTCCCCACAGATTGAACCCAAATTACACTCTGTCCGGTATCTAATCTTCCACATAGATTGAATCCCAATTACACTCATTCCAGAATCTAATCTTTACCAGAGATTGATCCCGAATTATGCTCTGTCCAGAATCTAATCCTCCCCACCGATTGAACCCAAAGTACGTCTGTCCAGAATCTACTCTTCCTCACAAATTGAACCCTACTACACTGTACAAAATTTAATCTTCCCCACAGATTGAACCCCAATTACACTCTGTCCAGAATGTAATCTTCCCCTCAGACTTAACCCAAATTAGGCTCTGTCCAGAATGGCATCTTCCCCAGAGATTGAACCCGAATTATACTCTGTATAGTATCTAATCATCCCCACAGATTGAACCCGAATGACACTCTGTCCAGAATCTAATCTTCCCCACAGATTGAACATTAATTACACTCTGTCCAGAATCTACTCTTCCCCACAGATTGAACGTGAATTACTCTCTGTCCAGAATCTGAGCTTCCCCACAGATTGAACCCCAATTACACTCTGTCCAGTACGTAATCTTACCCACAGATTGAACACGAATTATACTCTGTCTAGAATGTAAACATCCCCACAGATTCAACGTGAATTACTCTCTGTCCAGAATCTTAGCTTCCCCACAGATTGAACCCCAATTACACTCTGTCCTGAATGTAATCTTACACACAGATTGAACACGAATTATACTCTGTCGAGAATGTAATCTTCCCCACAGATTGAACAGTAATTACACTCTGAGCAGAATCTAATCTTCCCCACAGATTGAACCCCAATTACAATGTGTCCAGAATCAAATCTTCCCCACAGATTGAACCGTAATTACACTTTGTCCAGAATCAAATCTTCCCCACAGATTGAACCCCAATTACACTCTCCCCAGAATCTAATCTTCCTGACAGATTGAACCGTAATTACACTCTGTCCAGAAACAAAAGTTCGGCACAAACTGAACCCCAATTACGAACTGTCCAGAATCTAATCATCCCCACAGAGTGAACCCCAATTACACTCTGTCCAGAATCTAAACTTCCCCACAGATTGAACCATAATTACATTCTGTCCAGAATCAAATGTTCCACACAAACTGAATGCAAATTCCACTCTGTCCAGAATCTAATCCTCCCCTCCGATTGAACCCAAAGTACGTCTGTCCAGAATCTAATCTTCCTCACAAATTGAACCCGTACTACACTGTACAAAATTTAATCTTCCCCACAGTTTGAACCCCAATTACACTCTGTCCAGAATCTAATCCTCCCCTCCGATTGAACCCAAAGTACGTCTGTCCAGAATCTAATCTTCCACACAGATTGAACGTGAATTACTCTCTGTCCAGAATCTTAGCTTCCCCCAGATTGATCCCCAATTGCACTCTGTCCAGAATGTAATCTTACCCACAGAATGAACAGGAATTATACTCTGTCTAGAATGTAATCTTCCCCACAGATTGAACAGTAATTACACTCTGTGCAGAATATAATCTCCCCCACAGATTGAACCCAAAGTACTCTCTGTCCAGTGTCTAATCTTCCACACAGATTGAACCGTAATTACACTCTGTCCAGAATCAAATGTTCCGCACAAACTGAATGCAGATTACACTCTGTCCAGAAAATAATCTTCCCCACAGATTGAACCCAAATTACAATCTGTCCAGTATCTAATCTTCCCCATAGATTGAATCCCAATTACACTCTTTCCAGAATCTAATCTTTACCAGAGATTGATCCCGAATTACGCTCTGTCCAGAATCTAATCCTCCCCACCGATTGAACCCAAAGTACGTCTGTCCAGAATCTAATCTTCCTCACAAATTGAACCCCTACTACACTGTACAAAATTTAATCTTCCCCACAGATTGAAACGTAATTACACTCTGTCCAGAATCAAATGTTCAGCACAAACTGAACGCAAATTACACTGTGTCCAGAATCTAATCTTCCCCACAGATTGAACCCAAATTACACTCTGTCCAGTATCTAATCTTCCCCCACACATTGAATCCCAATTACACTGTTTTCAGAATCTAAACTTAACCAGAGATTGATCCCGAATTACGCTCTGTCCAGTATCTAATCCTCCCCACCGATTGAACCCAAAGTACGTCTGTCCAGAATCTAATCTTCCTCACAAATTGAACCCGTTCTACACTGTACAAAATTTAATCTTCCCCACAGACTTAACCCAAATTACGCTCTGTCCAGTATCTAATCCTCCCCACCGATTGAACCCAAAGTACGTCTGTCCAGAATCTAATCTTCCCCACAGATTGAACAGTAATTACACTCTGTCCAGAATGTAATCTTCCCCACAGACTTAACCCAAATTACGCTCTGTCCAGAATGTCATCTTCCCCAGAGATTGAACCCGAATTATACTCTGTCTAGAAGCTAATCATCCCCACAGATTGTACCCGAATGACACTCTGTCCAGAATCTAATCTCCCCCAGAGACTGATCCCGAATTACGATCTGTGCAGAATCAAATCTTCCTCACAAATTGAACCCCTACTACACTGTACAAAATTTAATCTTCCCCACAGATTGAACCCCAATTAGAATGTGTCCAGAATCAAATCTTGCCCACAGATTGAACCGTAATTACACTCTGTGCAGAATCAAATCTTCCCCAGAGATTGAACCCCAAATTAAACTCTGCCCAAAATCTAATCTTCCCCTCAGATTGAACCGTAATTACACTCTGTCCAGAATAAAATGTTCCGCACAAACTGAACCCCAATTACGAACTGTCCAGAATCTAATCATCCCCACAGAGTGAACCGTAATTACATTCTGTCCAGAATCAAATGTTCCGCACAAACTGAATGCAAATTCCACTCTGTCCAGAATCTAATCCTCCCCTCCGATTGAACCCAAAGTACGTCTGTCCAGAATCTAATCTTCCTCACAAATTGAACACGTACTACACTGTACAAAATTTAATCTTCCCCACAGATTGAACCCCAATTACACTCTGTCCAGAATCTAATCCTCCCCTCCGATTGAACCCAAAGTACGTCTGTCCAGAATCTAATCTTCCACACAGATTGAACACGAATTATACTCTGTCTAGAATGTAATCTTCCGCACAGATTGAACAGTAATTACACTCTGTGCAGAATCTCATCTCCCCCACAGATTGAACCCAAATTACATTCAGTCCAGAATCTAATCTTCCCCAGAGATTAAATCCAAATTACTCTCTTTCCAGAATTTAATCTTCCCCACAGATTGAGCCCGAATTACACTCTGTCCTGAATCAAATCTTCCCCACAGATTGAAACCCAATTGCACTCTGTCCAGAATCTAATCTGCCCCACAGATTGAACCCAAATTACTCTCTGTCCAGTATCTAATCTTCCCCTCAGATTGAATCCCAATTACACTCTTTCCAGAATCTAATCTTCACCAGAGATTGATCCCGAATTACGCTCTGTCCAGAATCTAATCCTCCGCACCGATTGGACCCAAATTACGTCTGTCCAGAATCTAATCTTCCTCACAAATTGAACCCCTACTACACTGTACAAAATTTAATCTTCCCCACAGATTGAACCCCAATTACAATGTGTCCAGAATCAAATCTTCCCCACAGATTGAACCCCAATTACAATGTGCCCAGAATCAAATCTTCCCCACAGATTGAACCGTAATTACACTCTGTCCGGTATCTAATCTTCCACATAGATTGAATCCCAATTACACTCATTCCAGAATCTAATCTTTACCAGAGATTGATCCCGAATTATGCTCTGTCCAGAATCTAATCCTCCCCACCGATTGAACCCAAAGTACGTCTGTCCAGAATCTAATCTTCCTCACAAATTGAACCCTACTACACTGTACAAAATTTAATCTTCCCCACAGATTGAACCCCAATTACACTCTGTCCAGAATGTAATCTTCCCCTCAGACTTAACCCAAATTAGGCTCTGTCCAGAATGGCATCTTCCCCAGAGATTGAACCCGAATTATACTCTGTATAGTATCTAATCATCCCCACAGATTGAACCCGAATGACACTCTGTCCAGAATCTAATCTTCCCCACAGATTTAACATTAATAACACTCTGTCCAGAATCTACTCTTCCCCACAGATTGAACGTGAATTACTCTCTGTCCAGAATCTGAGCTTCCCCACAGATTGAACCCCAATTACACTCTGTCCAGTACGTAATCTTACCCACAGATTGAACACGAATTATACTCTGTCTAGAATGTAAACATCCCCACAGATTCAACGTGAATTACTCTCTGTCCAGAATCTTAGCTTCCCCACAGATTGAACCCCAATTACACTCTGTCCTGAATGTAATCTTACACACAGATTGAACACGAATTATACTCTGTCGAGAATGTAATCTTCCCCACAGATTGAACAGTAATTACACTCTGAGCAGAATCTAATCTTCCCCACAGATTGAACCCCAATTACAATGTGTCCAGAATCAAATCTTCCCCACAGATTGAACCGTAATTACACTTTGTCCAGAATCAAATCTTCCCCACAGATTGAACCCCAATTACACTCTCCCCAGAATCTAATCTTCCTGACAGATTGAACCGTAATTACACTCTGTCCAGAAACAAAAGTTCGGCACAAACTGAACCCCAATTACGAACTGTCCAGAATCTAATCATCCCCACAGAGTGAACCCCAATTACATTCTGTCCAGAATCAAATGTTCCGCAGAAACTGAATGCAAATTCCACTCTGTCCAGAATCTAATCCTCCCCTCCGATTGAACCCAAAGTACGTCTGTCCAGAATCTAATCTTCCTCACAAATTGAACCCGTACTACACTGTACAAAATTTAATCTTCCCCACAGTTTGAACCCCAATTACACTCTGTCCAGAATCTAATCCTCCCCTCCGATTGAACCCAAAGTACGTCTGTCCAGAATCTAATCTTCCACACAGATTGAACGTGAATTACTCTCTGTCCAGAATCTTAGCTTCCCCCAGATTGATCCCCAATTGCACTCTGTCCAGAATGTAATCTTACCCACAGAATGAACAGGAATTATACTCTGTCTAGAATGTAATCTTCCCCACAGATTGAACAGTAATTACACTCTGTGCAGAATATAATCTCCCCCACAGATTGAACCCAAAGTACTCTCTGTCCAGTGTCTAATCTTCCACACAGATTGAACCGTAATTACACTCTGTCCAGAATCAAATGTTCCGCACAAACTGAATGCAGATTACACTCTGTCCAGAAAATAATCTTCCCCACAGATTGAACCCAAATTACAATCTGTCCAGTATCTAATCTTCCCCATAGATTGAATCCCAATTACACTCTTTCCAGAATCTAATCTTTACCAGAGATTGATCCCGAATTACGCTCTGTCCAGAATCTAATCCTCCCCACCGATTGAACCCAAAGTACGTCTGTCCAGAATCTAATCTTCCTCACAAATTGAACCCCTACTACACTGTACAAAATTTAATCTTCCCCACAGATTGAAACGTAATTACACTCTGTCCAGAATCAAATGTTCAGCACAAACTGAACGCAAATTACACTGTCCAGAATCTAATCTTCCCCACAGATTGAACCCAAATTACACTCTGTCCAGTATCTAATCTTCCCCCACACATTGAATCCCAATTACACTCTTTTCAGAATCTAAACTTAACCAGAGATTGATCCCGAATTACGCTCTGTCCAGTATCTAATCCTCCCCACCGATTGAACCCAAAGTACGTCTGTCCAGAATCTAATCTTCCTCACAAATTGAACCCGTTCTACACTGTACAAAATTTAATCTTCCCCACAGACTTAACCCAAATTACGCTCTGTCCAGTATCTAATCCTCCCCACCGATTGAACCCAAAGTACGTCTGTCCAGAATCTAATCTTCCCCACAGATTGAACAGTAATTACACTCTGTCCAGAATGTAATCTTCCCCACAGACTTAACCCAAATTACGCTCTGTCCAGAATGTCATCTTCCCCAGAGATTGGACCCGAATTATACTCTGTCTAGAAGCTAATCATCCCCACAGATTGTACCCGAATGACACTCTGTCCAGAATCTAATCTCCCCCAGAGACTGATCCCGAATTACGATCTGTGCAGAATCAAATCTTCCTCACAAATTGAACCCCTACTACACTGTACAAAATTTAATCTTCCCCACAGATTGAACCCCAATTAGAATGTGTCCAGAATCAAATCTTGCCCACAGATTGAACCGTAATTACACTCTGTGCAGAATCAAATCTTCCCCAGAGATTGAACCCCAAATTAAACTCTGCCCAAAATCTAATCTTCCCCTCAGATTGAACCGTAATTACACTCTGTCCAGAATAAAATGTTCCGCACAAACTGAACCCCAATTACGAACTGTCCAGAATCTAATCATCCCCACAGATTGAACCCCAATTACACTCTGTCCAGAATCTCATCTTCCCCACAGATTGAACCGTAATTACACTCTGTCCAGAATCAAATGTTCAGCACAAACTGAACGCAAATTACACTCTGTCCAGAAAATAATCTTCCCCACAGATTGAACCCAAATTACACTCTGTCCGGTATCTAATCTTCCCCATAGATTGAATCCCAATTACACTCATTCCAGAATCTAATCTTTACCAGAGATTGATCCCGAATTATGCTCTGTCCAGAATCTAATCCTCCCCACCGATTGAACCCAAAGTACGTCTGTCCAAAATCTAATCTTCCTCACAAATTGAACCCCTACTACACTGTACAAAATTTAATCTTCCCCACAGATTGAACCCCAATTACACTCTGTCCAGAATGTAATCTTCCCCTCAGACTTAACCCAAATTAGGCTCTGTCCAGAATGGCATCTTCCCCAGAGATTGAACCCGAATTATACTCTGTCCAGAATCTAATCTTCCCCACAGATTGAACATTAATTACACTCTGTCCAGAATCTACTCTTCCCCACAGATTGAACGTGAATTACTCTCTGTCCAGAATCTGAGCTTCCCCACAGATTGAACCCCAATTACACTCTGTCCAGTACGTAATCTTACCCACAGATTGAACACGAATTATACTCTGTCTAGAATGTAAACTTCCCCACAGATTGAACGTGAATTACTCTCTGTCCAGAATCTTAGCTTCCCCACAGATTGAACAGTAATTACACTCTGTGCAGAATCTAATCTTCCCCACAGATTGAACAGTAATTACACTCTGTCCAGAATCTAATCTTCCCCACAGATTGAATCCCAATGACACTCTCTCCAGAATCTAATCTCCAGCAGAGAATGATCCCAAATTACGCTCTGTCCAGAATCTAATCTTCCTCACAAATTGAACCCCTACTACACTGTACAAAATTTAATCTTCCCCACAGATTGAACCCCAATTACAATGTGTCCAGAATCAAATCTTCCCCACAGATTGAACCGTAATTACAATCTGTCCAGAATCAAATCTTCCCCACAGATTGAACCCCAATTACACTCTGCCCAGAATCTAATCTTCCTGACAGATTGAACCGTAATTACACTCTGTCCAGAAACAAAAGTTCGGCACAAACTGAACCCCAATTACGAACTGTCCAGAATCTAATCATCCCCACAGAGTGAACCCCAATTACACTCTGTCCAGAATCTAAACTTCCCCACAGATTGAACCGTAATTACATTCTGTCCAGAATCAAATGTTCCGCACAAACTGAATGCAAATTCCACTCTGTCCAGAATCTAATCCTCCCCTCCGATTGAACCCAAAGTACGTCTGTCCAGAATCTAATCTTCCTCACAAATTGAACCCGTACTACACTGTACAAAATTTAATCTTCCCCACAGATTGAACCCCAATTACACTCTGTCCAGAATCTAATCCTCCCCTCCGATTGAACCCAAAGTACGTCTGTCCAGAATCTAATCTTCCACACAGATTGAACACGAATTATACTCTGTCTAGAATGTAATCTTCCGCACAGATTGAACAGTAATTACACTCTGTGCAGAATCTCATCTCCCCCACAGATTGAACCCAAATTACATTCAGTCCAGAATCTAATCTTCCCCAGAGATTAAATCCAAATTACTCTCTTTCCAGAATTTAATCTTCCCCACAGATTGAGCCCGAATTACACTCTGTCCTGAATCAAATCTTCCCCACAGATTGAAACCCAATTGCACTCTGTCCAGAATCTAATCTGCCCCACAGATTGAACCCAAATTACTCTCTGTCCAGTATCTAATCTTCCCCTCAGATTGAATCCCAATTACACTCTTTCCAGAATCTAATCTTCACCAGAGATTGATCCCGAATTACGCTCTGTCCAGAATCTAATCCTCCCCACCGATTGAACCCAAAGTACGTCTGTCCAGAATCTAATCTTCCTCACAAATTGAACCCTACTACACTGTACAAAATTTAATCTTCCCCACAGATTGAACCCCAATTACACTCTGTCCAGAATGTAATCTTCCCCTCAGACTTAACCCAAATTAGGCTCTGTCCAGAATGGCATCTTCCCCAGAGATTGAACCCGAATTATACTCTGTATAGTATCTAATCATCCCCACAGATTGAACCCGAATGACACTCTGTCCAGAATCTAATCTTCCCCACAGATTGAACATTAATTACACTCTGTCCAGAATCTACTCTTCCCCACAGATTGAACGTGAATTACTCTCTGTCCAGAATCTGAGCTTCCCCACAGATTGAACCCCAATTACACTCTGTCCAGTACGTAATCTTACCCACAGATTGAACACGAATTATACTCTGTCTAGAATGTAAACATCCCCACAGATTCAACGTGAATTACTCTCTGTCCAGAATCTTAGCTTCCCCACAGATTGAACCCCAATTACACTCTGTCCTGAATGTAATCTTACACACAGATTGAACACGAATTATACTCTGTCGAGAATGTAATCTTCCCCACAGATTGAACAGTAATTACACTCTGAGCAGAATCTAATCTTCCCCACAGATTGAACCCCAATTACAATGTGTCCAGAATCAAATCTTCCCCACAGATTGAACCGTAATTACACTTTGTCCAGAATCAAATCTTCCCCACAGATTGAACCCCAATTACACTCTCCCCAGAATCTAATCTTCCTGACAGATTGAACCGTAATTACACTCTGTCCAGAAACAAAAGTTCGGCACAAACTGAACCCCAATTACGAACTGTCCAGAATCTAATCATCCCCACAGAGTGAACCCCAATTACACTCTGTCCAGAATCTAAACTTCCCCACAGATTGAACCATAATTACATTCTGTCCAGAATCAAATGTTCCGCACAAACTGAATGCAAATTCCACTCTGTCCAGAATCTAATCCTCCCCTCCGATTGAACCCAAAGTACGTCTGTCCAGAATCTAATCTTCCTCACAAATTGAACCCGTACTACACTGTACAAAATTTAATCTTCCCCACAGTTTGAACCCCAATTACACTCTGTCCAGAATCTAATCCTCCCCTCCGATTGAACCCAAAGTACGTCTGTCCAGAATCTAATCTTCCACACAGATTGAACGTGAATTACTCTCTGTCCAGAATCTTAGCTTCCCCCAGATTGATCCCCAATTGCACTCTGTCCAGAATGTAATCTTACCCACAGAATGAACAGGAATTATACTCTGTCTAGAATGTAATCTTCCCCACAGATTGAACAGTAATTACACTCTGTGCAGAATATAATCTCCCCCACAGATTGAACCCAAAGTACTCTCTGTCCAGTGTCTAATCTTCCACACAGATTGAACCGTAATTACACTCTGTCCAGAATCAAATGTTCCGCACAAACTGAATGCAGATTACACTCTGTCCAGAAAATAATCTTCCCCACAGATTGAACCCAAATTACAATCTGTCCAGTATCTAATCTTCCCCATAGATTGAATCCCAATTACACTCTTTCCAGAATCTAATCTTTACCAGAGATTGATCCCGAATTACGCTCTGTCCAGAATCTAATCCTCCCCACCGATTGAACCCAAAGTACGTCTGTCCAGAATCAAATCTTCCTCACAAATTGAACCCCTACTACACTGTACAAAATTTAATCTTCCCCACAGATTGAAACGTAATTACACTCTGTCCAGAATCAAATGTTCAGCACAAACTGAACGCAAATTACACTCTGTCCAGAATCTAATCTTCCCCACAGATTGAACCCAAATTACACTCTGTCCAGTATCTAATCTTCCCCCACACATTGAATCCCAATTACACTCTTTTCAGAATCTAAACTTAACCAGAGATTGATCCCGAATTACGCTCTGTCCAGTATCTAATCCTCCCCACCGATTGAACCCAAAGTACGTCTGTCCAGAATCTAATCTTCCCCACAGATTGAACAGTAATTACACTCTGTCCAGAATGTAATCTTCCCCACAGACTTAACCCAAATTACGCTCTGTCCAGAATGTCATCTTCCCCAGAGATTGAACCCGAATTATACTCTGTCTAGAAGCTAATCATCCCCACAGATTGTACCCGAATGACACTCTGTCCAGAATCTAATCTCCCCCAGAGACTGATCCCGAATTACGATCTGTGCAGAATCAAATCTTCCTCACAAATTGAACCCCTACTACACTGTACAAAATTTAATCTTCTCCACAGATTGAACCCCAATTAGAATGTGTCCAGAATCAAATCTTGCCCACAGATTGAACCGTAATTACACTCTGTGCAGAATCAAATCTTCCCCAGAGATTGAACCCCAAATTAAACTCTGCCCAAAATCTA
Organism: Hemitrygon akajei; assembly: GCF_048418815.1. Taxonomy (NCBI): domain Eukaryota; kingdom Metazoa; phylum Chordata; class Chondrichthyes; order Myliobatiformes; family Dasyatidae; genus Hemitrygon; species Hemitrygon akajei. The sequence goes on from NC_133126.1 coordinate 165,998,130, forward strand.
ATCTTCCCCTCAGATTGAACCGTAATTACACTCTGTCCAGAATAAAATGTTCCGCACAAACTGAACCCCAATTACGAACTGTCCAGAATCTAATCATCCCCACAGAGTGAACCGTAATTACATTCTGTCCAGAATCAAATGTTCCGCACAAACTGAATGCAAATTCCACTCTGTCCAGAATCTAATCCTCCCCTCCGATTGAACCCAAAGTACGTCTGTCCAGAATCTAATCTTCCTCACAAATTGAACCCGTACTACACTGTACAAAATTTAATCTTCCCCACAGATTGAACCCCAATTACACTCTGTCCAGAATCTAATCCTCCCCTCCGATTGAACCCAAAGTACGTCTGTCCAGAATCTAATCTTCCACACAGATTGAACACGAATTATACTCTGTCTAGAATGTAATCTTCCGCACAGATTGAACAGTAATTACACTCTGTGCAGAATCTCATCTCCCCCACAGATTGAACCCAAATTACATTCAGTCCAGAATCTAATCTTCCCCAGAGATTAAATCCAAATTACTCTCTTTCCAGAATTTAATCTTCCCCACAGATTGAGCCCGAATTACACTCTGTCCTGAATCAAATCTTCCCCACAGATTGAAACCCAATTGCACTCTGTCCAGAATCTAATCTGCCCCACAGATTGAACCCAAATTACTCTCTGTCCAGTATCTAATCTTCCCCTCAGATTGAATCCCAATTACACTCTTTCCAGAATCTAATCTTCACCAGAGATTGATCCCGAATTACGCTCTGTCCAGAATCTAATCCTCCGCACCGATTGGACCCAAATTACGTCTGTCCAGAATCTAATCTTCCTCACAAATTGAACCCCTACTACACTGTACAAAATTTAATCTTCCCCACAGATTGAACCCCAATTACAATGTGTCCAGAATCAAATCTTCCCCACAGATTGAACCCCAATTACAATGTGCCCAGAATCAAATCTTCCCCACAGATTGAACCGTAATTACACTCTGTCCGGTATCTAATCTTCCACATAGATTGAATCCCAATTACACTCATTCCAGAATCTAATCTTTACCAGAGATTGATCCCGAATTATGCTCTGTCCAGAATCTAATCCTCCCCACCGATTGAACCCAAAGTACGTCTGTCCAGAATCTAATCTTCCTCACAAATTGAACCCTACTACACTGTACAAAATTTAATCTTCCCCACAGATTGAACCCCAATTACACTCTGTCCAGAATGTAATCTTCCCCTCAGACTTAACCCAAATTAGGCTCTGTCCAGAATGGCATCTTCCCCAGAGATTGAACCCGAATTATACTCTGTATAGTATCTAATCATCCCCACAGATTGAACCCGAATGACACTCTGTCCAGAATCTAATCTTCCCCACAGATTGAACATTAATTACACTCTGTCCAGAATCTACTCTTCCCCACAGATTGAACGTGAATTACTCTCTGTCCAGAATCTGAGCTTCCCCACAGATTGAACCCCAATTACACTCTGTCCAGTACGTAATCTTACCCACAGATTGAACACGAATTATACTCTGTCTAGAATGTAAACATCCCCACAGATTCAACGTGAATTACTCTCTGTCCAGAATCTTAGCTTCCCCACAGATTGAACCCCAATTACACTCTGTCCTGAATGTAATCTTACACACAGATTGAACACGAATTATACTCTGTCGAGAATGTAATCTTCCCCACAGATTGAACAGTAATTACACTCTGAGCAGAATCTAATCTTCCCCACAGATTGAACCCCAATTACAATGTGTCCAGAATCAAATCTTCCCCACAGATTGAACCGTAATTACACTTTGTCCAGAATCAAATCTTCCCCACAGATTGAAACCCAATTACACTCTCCCCAGAATCTAATCTTCCTGACAGATTGAACCGTAATTACACTCTGTCCAGAAACAAAAGTTCGGCACAAACTGAACCCCAATTACGAACTGTCCAGAATCTAATCATCCCCACAGAGTGAACCCCAATTACACTCTGTCCAGAATCTAAACTTCCCCACAGATTGAACCATAATTACATTCTGTCCAGAATCAAATGTTCCGCACAAACTGAATGCAAATTCCACTCTGTCCAGAATCTAATCCTCCCCTCCGATTGAACCCAAAGTACGTCTGTCCAGAATCTAATCTTCCTCACAAATTGAACCCGTACTACACTGTACAAAATTTAATCTTCCCCACAGTTTGAACCCCAATTACACTCTGTCCAGAATCTAATCCTCCCCTCCGATTGAACCCAAAGTACGTCTGTCCAGAATCTAATCTTCCACACAGATTGAACGTGAATTACTCTCTGTCCAGAATCTTAGCTTCCCCCAGATTGATCCCCAATTGCACTCTGTCCAGAATGTAATCTTACCCACAGAATGAACAGGAATTATACTCTGTCTAGAATGTAATCTTCCCCACAGATTGAACAGTAATTACACTCTGTGCAGAATATAATCTCCCCCACAGATTGAACCCAAAGTACTCTCTGTCCAGTGTCTAATCTTCCACACAGATTGAACCGTAATTACACTCTGTCCAGAATCAAATGTTCCGCACAAACTGAATGCAGATTACACTCTGTCCAGAAAATAATCTTCCCCACAGATTGAACCCAAATTACAATCTGTCCAGTATCTAATCTTCCCCATAGATTGAATCCCAATTACACTCTTTCCAGAATCTAATCTTTACCAGAGATTGATCCCGAATTACGCTCTGTCCAGAATCTAATCCTCCCCACCGATTGAACCCAAAGTACGTCTGTCCAGAATCTAATCTTCCTCACAAATTGAACCCCTACTACACTGTACAAAATTTAATCTTCCCCACAGATTGAAACGTAATTACACTCTGTCCAGAATCAAATGTTCAGCACAAACTGAACGCAAATTACACTGTGTCCAGAATCTAATCTTCCCCACAGATTGAACCCAAATTACACTCTGTCCAGTATCTAATCTTCCCCCACACATTGAATCCCAATTACACTCTTTTCAGAATCTAAACTTAACCAGAGATTGATCCCGAATTACGCTCTGTCCAGTATCTAATCCTCCCCACCGATTGAACCCAAAGTACGTCTGTCCAGAATCTAATCTTCCTCACAAATTGAACCCGTTCTACACTGTACAAAATTTAATCTTCCCCACAGACTTAACCCAAATTACGCTCTGTCCAGTATCTAATCCTCCCCACCGATTGAACCCAAAGTACGTCTGTCCAGAATCTAATCTTCCCCACAGATTGAACAGTAATTACACTCTGTCCAGAATGTAATCTTCCCCACAGACTTAACCCAAATTACGCTCTGTCCAGAATGTCATCTTCCCCAGAGATTGAACCCGAATTATACTCTGTCTAGAAGCTAATCATCCCCACAGATTGTACCCGAATGACACTCTGTCCAGAATCTAATCTCCCCCAGAGACTGATCCCGAATTACGATCTGTGCAGAATCAAATCTTCCTCACAAATTGAACCCCTACTACACTGTACAAAATTTAATCTTCCCCACAGATTGAACCCCAATTAGAATGTGTCCAGAATCAAATCTTGCCCACAGATTGAACCGTAATTACACTCTGTGCAGAATCAAATCTTCCCCAGAGATTGAACCCCAAATTAAACTCTGCCCAAAATCTAATCTTCCCCTCAGATTGAACCGTAATTACACTCTGTCCAGAATAAAATGTTCCGCACAAACTGAACCCCAATTACGAACTGTCCAGAATCTAATCATCCCCACAGAGTGAACCGTAATTACATTCTGTCCAGAATCAAATGTTCCGCACAAACTGAATGCAAATTCCACTCTGTCCAGAATCTAATCCTCCCCTCCGATTGAACCCAAAGTACGTCTGTCCAGAATCTAATCTTCCTCACAAATTGAACCCGTACTACACTGTACAAAATTTAATCTTCCCCACAGATTGAACCCCAATTACACTCTGTCCAGAATCTAATCCTCCCCTCCGATTGAACCCAAAGTACGTCTGTCCAGAATCTAATCTTCCACACAGATTGAACACGAATTATACTCTGTCTAGAATGTAATCTTCCGCACAGATTGAACAGTAATTACACTCTGTGCAGAATCTCATCTCCCCCACAGATTGAACCCAAATTACATTCAGTCCAGAATCTAATCTTCCCCAGAGATTAAATCCAAATTACTCTCTTTCCAGAATTTAATCTTCCCCACAGATTGAGCCCGAATTACACTCTGTCCTGAATCAAATCTTCCCCACAGATTGAAACCCAATTGCACTCTGTCCAGAATCTAATCTGCCCCACAGATTGAACCCAAATTACTCTCTGTCCAGTATCTAATCTTCCCCTCAGATTGAATCCCAATTACACTCTTTCCAGAATCTAATCTTCACCAGAGATTGATCCCGAATTACGCTCTGTCCAGAATCTAATCCTCCGCACCGATTGGACCCAAATTACGTCTGTCCAGAATCTAATCTTCCTCACAAATTGAACCCCTACTACACTGTACAAAATTTAATCTTCCCCACAGATTGAACCCCAATTACAATGTGTCCAGAATCAAATCTTCCCCACAGATTGAACCCCAATTACAATGTGCCCAGAATCAAATCTTCCCCACAGATTGAACCGTAATTACACTCTGTCCGGTATCTAATCTTCCACATAGATTGAATCCCAATTACACTCATTCCAGAATCTAATCTTTACCAGAGATTGATCCCGAATTATGCTCTGTCCAGAATCTAATCCTCCCCACCGATTGAACCCAAAGTACGTCTGTCCAGAATCTAATCTTCCTCACAAATTGAACCCTACTACACTGTACAAAATTTAATCTTCCCCACAGATTGAACCCCAATTACACTCTGTCCAGAATGTAATCTTCCCCTCAGACTTAACCCAAATTAGGCTCTGTCCAGAATGGCATCTTCCCCAGAGATTGAACCCGAATTATACTCTGTATAGTATCTAATCATCCCCACAGATTGAACCCGAATGACACTCTGTCCAGAATCTAATCTTCCCCACAGATTGAACATTAATTACACTCTGTCCAGAATCTACTCTTCCCCACAGATTGAACGTGAATTACTCTCTGTCCAGAATCTGAGCTTCCCCACAGATTGAACCCCAATTACACTCTGTCCAGTACGTAATCTTACCCACAGATTGAACACGAATTATACTCTGTCTAGAATGTAAACATCCCCACAGATTCAACGTGAATTACTCTCTGTCCAGAATCTTAGCTTCCCCACAGATTGAACCCCAATTACACTCTGTCCTGAATGTAATCTTACACACAGATTGAACACGAATTATACTCTGTCGAGAATGTAATCTTCCCCACAGATTGAACAGTAATTACACTCTGAGCAGAATCTAATCTTCCCCACAGATTGAACCCCAATTACAATGTGTCCAGAATCAAATCTTCCCCACAGATTGAACCGTAATTACACTTTGTCCAGAATCAAATCTTCCCCACAGATTGAACCCCAATTACACTCTCCCCAGAATCTAATCTTCCTGACAGATTGAACCGTAATTACACTCTGTCCAGAAACAAAAGTTCGGCACAAACTGAACCCCAATTACGAACTGTCCAGAATCTAATCATCCCCACAGAGTGAACCCCAATTACACTCTGTCCAGAATCTAAACTTCCCCACAGATTGAACCATAATTACATTCTGTCCAGAATCAAATGTTCCACACAAACTGAATGCAAATTCCACTCTGTCCAGAATCTAATCCTCCCCTCCGATTGAACCCAAAGTACGTCTGTCCAGAATCTAATCTTCCTCACAAATTGAACCCGTACTACACTGTACAAAATTTAATCTTCCCCACAGTTTGAACCCCAATTACACTCTGTCCAGAATCTAATCCTCCCCTCCGATTGAACCCAAAGTACGTCTGTCCAGAATCTAATCTTCCACACAGATTGAACGTGAATTACTCTCTGTCCAGAATCTTAGCTTCCCCCAGATTGATCCCCAATTGCACTCTGTCCAGAATGTAATCTTACCCACAGAATGAACAGGAATTATACTCTGTCTAGAATGTAATCTTCCCCACAGATTGAACAGTAATTACACTCTGTGCAGAATATAATCTCCCTCACAGATTGAACCCAAAGTACTCTCTGTCCAGTGTCTAATCTTCCCCACAGACTTAACCCAAATTACGCTCTGTCCAGAATGTCATCTTCCCCAGAGATTGAACCCGAATTATACTCTGTCTAGAAGCTAATCATCCCCACAGATTGTACCCGAATGACACTCTGTCCAGAATCTAATCTCCCCCAGAGACTGATCCCGAATTACGATCTGTGCAGAATCAAATCTTCCTCACAAATTGAACCCCTACTACACTGTACAAAATTTAATCTTCCCCACAGATTGAACCCCAATTAGAATGTGTCCAGAATCAAATCTTGCCCACAGATTGAACCGTAATTACACTCTGTGCAGAATCAAATCTTCCCCAGAGATTGAACCCCAAATTAAACTCTGCCCAAAATCTAATCTTCCCCTCAGATTGAACCGTAATTACACTCTGTCCAGAATAAAATGTTCCGCACAAACTGAACCCCAATTACGAACTGTCCAGAATCTAATCATCCCCACAGAGTGAACCGTAATTACATTCTGTCCAGAATCAAATGTTCCGCACAAACTGAATGCAAATTCCACTCTGTCCAGAATCTAATCCTCCCCTCCGATTGAACCCAAAGTACGTCTGTCCAGAATCTAATCTTCCTCACAAATTGAACCCGTACTACACTGTACAAAATTTAATCTTCCCCACAGATTGAACCCCAATTACACTCTGTCCAGAATCTAATCCTCCCCTCCGATTGAACCCAAAGTACGTCTGTCCAGAATCTAATCTTCCACACAGATTGAACACGAATTATACTCTGTCTAGAATGTAATCTTCCGCACAGATTGAACAGTAATTACACTCTGTGCAGAATCTCATCTCCCCCACAGATTGAACCCAAATTACATTCAGTCCAGAATCTAATCTTCCCCAGAGATTAAATCCAAATTACTCTCTTTCCAGAATTTAATCTTCCCCACAGATTGAGCCCGAATTACTCTCTGTCCAGTATCTCATCTTCCCCTCAGATTGAATCCCAATTACACTCTTTCCAGAATCTAATCTTCACCAGAGATTGATCCCGAATTACGCTCTGTCCAGAATCTAATCCTCCGCACCGATTGGACCCAAATTACGTCTGTCCAGAATCTAATCTTCCTCACAAATTGAACCCCTACTACACTGTACAAAATTTAATCTTCCCCACAGATTGAACCCCAATTACAATGTGTCCAGAATCAAATCTTCCCCACAGATTGAACCCCAATTACAATGTGCCCAGAATCAAATCTTCCCCACAGATTGAACCGTAATTACACTCTGTCCGGTATCTAATCTTCCACATAGATTGAATCCCAATTACACTCATTCCAGAATCTAATCTTTACCAGAGATTGATCCCGAATTATGCTCTGTCCAGAATCTAATCCTCCCCACCGATTGAACCCAAAGTACGTCTGTCCAGAATCTAATCTTCCTCACAAATTGAACCCTACTACACTGTACAAAATTTAATCTTCCCCACAGATTGAACCCCAATTACACTCTGTCCAGAATGTAATCTTCCCCTCAGACTTAACCCAAATTAGGCTCTGTCCAGAATGGCATCTTCCCCAGAGATTGAACCCGAATTATACTCTGTATAGTATCTAATCATCCCCACAGATTGAACCCGAATGACACTCTGTCCAGAATCTAATCTTCCCCACAGATTTAACATTAATAACACTCTGTCCAGAATCTACTCTTCCCCACAGATTGAACGTGAATTACTCTCTGTCCAGAATCTGAGCTTCCCCACAGATTGAACCCCAATTACACTCTGTCCAGTACGTAATCTTACCCACAGATTGAACACGAATTATACTCTGTCTAGAATGTAAACATCCCCACAGATTCAACGTGAATTACTCTCTGTCCAGAATCTTAGCTTCCCCACAGATTGAACCCCAATTACAATGTGTCCAGAATCAAATCTTCCCCACAGATTGAACCGTAATTACACTTTGTCCAGAATCAAATCTTCCCCACAGATTGAACCCCAATTACACTCTCCCCAGAATCTAATCTTCCTGACAGATTGAACCGTAATTACACTCTGTCCAGAAACAAAAGTTCGGCACAAACTGAACCCCAATTACGAACTGTCCAGAATCTAATCATCCCCACAGAGTGAACCCCAATTACACTCTGTCCAGAATCTAAACTTCCCCACAGATTGAACCATAATTACATTCTGTCCAGAATCAAATGTTCCGCACAAACTGAATGCAAATTCCACTCTGTCCAGAATCTAATCCGCCCCTCCGATTGAACCCAAAGTACGTCTGTCCAGAATCTAATCTTCCTCACAAATTGAACCCGTACTACACTGTACAAAATTTAATCTTCCCCACAGTTTGAACCCCAATTACACTCTGTCCAGAATCTAATCCTCCCCTCCGATTGAACCCAAAGTACGTCTGTCCAGAATCTAATCTTCCACACAGATTGAACGTGAATTACTCTCTGTCCAGAATCTTAGCTTCCCCCAGATTGATCCCCAATTGCACTCTGTCCAGAATGTAATCTTACCCACAGAATGAACAGGAATTATACTCTGTCTAGAATGTAATCTTCCCCACAGATTGAACAGTAATTACACTCTGTGCAGAATATAATCTCCCCCACAGATTGAACCCAAAGTACTCTCTGTCCAGTGTCTAATCTTCCACACAGATTGAACCGTAATTACACTCTGTCCAGAATCAAATGTTCCGCACAAACTGAATGCAGATTACACTCTGTCCAGAAAATAATCTTCCCCACAGATTGAACCCAAATTACAATCTGTCCAGTATCTAATCTTCCCCATAGATTGAATCCCAATTACACTCTTTCCAGAATCTAATCTTTACCAGAGATTGATCCCGAATTACGCTCTGTCCAGTATCTAATCCTCCCCACCGATTGAACCCAAAGTACGTCTGTCCAGAATCTAATCTTCCTCACAAATTGAACCCGTTCTACACTGTACAAAATTTAATCTTCCCCACAGACTTAACCCAAATTACGCTCTGTCCAGTATCTAATCCTCCCCACCGATTGAACCCAAAGTACGTCTGTCCAGAATCTAATCTTCCCCACAGATTGAACAGTAATTACACTCTGTCCAGAATGTAATCTTCCCCACAGACTTAACCCAAATTACGCTCTGTCCAGAATGTCATCTTCCCCAGAGATTGAACCCGAATTATACTCTGTCTAGAAGCTAATCATCCCCACAGATTGTACCCGAATGACACTCTGTCCAGAATCTAATCTCCCCCAGAGACTGATCCCGAATTACGATCTGTGCAGAATCAAATCTTCCTCACAAATTGAACCCCTACTACACTGTACAAAATTTAATCTTCCCCACAGATTGAACCCCAATTAGAATGTGTCCAGAATCAAATCTTGCCCACAGATTGAACCGTAATTACACTCTGTGCAGAATCAAATCTTCCCCAGAGATTGAACCCCAAATTAAACTCTGCCCAAAATCTAATCTTCCCCTCAGATTGAACCGTAATTACACTCTGTCCAGAATAAAATGTTCCGCACAAACTGAACCCCAATTACGAACTGTCCAGAATCTAATCATCCCCACAGATTGAACCCCAATTACACTCTGTCCAGAATCTCATCTTCCCCACAGATTGAACCGTAATTACACTCTGTCCAGAATCAAATGTTCAGCACAAACTGAACGCAAATTACACTCTGTCCAGAAAATAATCTTCCCCACAGATTGAACCCAAATTACACTCTGTCCGGTATCTAATCTTCCCCATAGATTGAATCCCAATTACACTCATTCCAGAATCTAATCTTTACCAGAGATTGATCCCGAATTATGCTCTGTCCAGAATCTAATCCTCCCCACCGATTGAACCCAAAGTACGTCTGTCCAGAATCTAATCTTCCTCACAAATTGAACCCCTACTACACTGTACAAAATTTAATCTTCCCCACAGATTGAACCCCAATTACACTCTGTCCAGAATGTAATCTTCCCCTCAGACTTAACCCAAATTAGGCTCTGTCCAGAATGGCATCTTCCCCAGAGATTGAACCCGAATTATACTCTGTCCAGAATCTAATCTTCCCCACAGATTGAACATTAATTACACTCTGTCCAGAATCTACTCTTCCCCACAGATTGAACGTGAATTACTCTCTGTCCAGAATCTGAGCTTCCCCACAGATTGAACCCCAATTACACTCTGTCCAGTACGTAATCTTACCCACAGATTGAACACGAATTATACTCTGTCTAGAATGTAAACTTCCCCACAGATTGAACGTGAATTACTCTCTGTCCAGAATCTTAGCTTCCCCACAGATTGAACAGTAATTACACTCTGTGCAGAATCTAATCTTCCCCACAGATTGAACAGTAATTACACTCTGTCCAGAATCTAATCTTCCCCACAGATTGAATCCCAATGACACTCTCTCCAGAATCTAATCTCCAGCAGAGAATGATCCCAAATTACGCTCTGTCCAGAATCTAATCTTCCTCACAAATTGAACCCCTACTACACTGTACAAAATTTAATCTTCCCCACAGATTGAACCCCAATTACAATGTGTCCAGAATCAAATCTTCCCCACAGATTGAACCGTAATTACAATCTGTCCAGAATCAAATCTTCCCCACAGATTGAACCCCAATTACACTCTGCCCAGAATCTAATCTTCCTGACAGATTGAACCGTAATTACACTCTGTCCAGAAACAAAAGTTCGGCACAAACTGAACCCCAATTACGAACTGTCCAGAATCTAATCATCCCCACAGAGTGAACCCCAATTACACTCTGTCCAGAATCTAAACTTCCCCACAGATTGAACCGTAATTACATTCTGTCCAGAATCAAATGTTCCGCACAAACTGAATGCAAATTCCACTCTGTCCAGAATCTAATCCTCCCCTCAGATTGAACCCAAAGTACGTCTGTCCAGAATCTAATCTTCCTCACAAATTGAACCCGTACTACACTGTACAAAATTTAATCTTCCCCACAGATTGAACCCCAATTACACTCTGTCCAGAATCTAATCCTCCCCTCCGATTGAACCCAAAGTACGTCTGTCCAGAATCTAATCTTCCACACAGATTGAACACGAATTATACTCTGTCTAGAATGTAATCTTCCGCACAGATTGAACAGTAATTACACTCTGTGCAGAATCTCATCTCCCCCACAGATTGAACCCAAATTACATTCAGTCCAGAATCTAATCTTCCCCAGAGATTAAATCCAAATTACTCTCTTTCCAGAATTTAATCTTCCCCACAGATTGAGCCCGAATTACACTCTGTCCTGAATCAAATCTTCCCCACAGATTGAAACCCAATTGCACTCTGTCCAGAATCTAATCTGCCCCACAGATTGAACCCAAATTACTCTCTGTCCAGTATCTAATCTTCCCCTCAGATTGAATCCCAATTACACTCTTTCCAGAATCTAATCTTCACCAGAGATTGATCCCGAATTACGCTCTGTCCAGAATCTAATCCTCTGCACCGATTGGACCCAAATTACGTCTGTCCAGAATCTAATCTTCCTCACAAATTGAACCCCTACTACACTGTACAAAATTTAATCTTCCCCACAGATTGAACCCCAGTTACAATGTGTCCAGAATCAAATCTTCCCCACAGATTGAACCCCAATTACAATGTGCCCAGAATCAAATCTTCCCCACAGATTGAACTGTAATTCCACTCTGTCCAGAATCAAATCTTCCCCATAGATTGAACCCCAATTACACTCTGCCCAGAATCTAATCTTCCCCACAGATTGAAACGTAATTACACTCTGTCCAGAATCAAATGTTCCGCACAAACTGAACGCAAATTACACTCTGTCCAGAATCTAATCTTCCCCACAGATTGAACCCAAATTACACTCTGTCCAGTATCTAATCTTCCCCCACACATTGAATCCCAATTACACTCTTTCCAGAATCTAAACTTAACCAGAGATTGATCCCGAATTACGCTCTGTCCAGTATCTAATCCTCCCCACCGATTGAACCCAAAGTACGTCTGTCCAGAATCTAATCTTCCTCACAAATTGAACCCGTTCTACACTGTACAAAATTTAATCTTCCCCACAGACTTAACCCAAATTACGCTCTGTCCAGTATCTAATCCTCCCCACCGATTGAACCCAAAGTACGTCTGTCCAGAATCTAATCTTCCCCACAGATTGAACAGTAATTACACTCTGTCCAGAATGTAATCTTCCCCACAGACTTAACCCAAATTACGCTCTGTCCAGAATGTCATCTTCCCCAGAGATTGAACCCGAATTATACTCTGTCTAGAAGCTAATCATCCCCACAGATTGTACCCGAATGACACTCTGTCCAGAATCTAATCTCCCCCAGAGACTGATCCCGAATTACGATCTGTGCAGAATCAAATCTTCCTCACAAATTGAACCCCTACTACACTGTACAAAATTTAATCTTCCCCACAGATTGAACCCCAATTACAATGTGTCCAGAATCAAATCTTGCCCACAGATTGAACCGTAATTACACTCTGTGCAGAATCAAATCTTCCCCAGAGATTGAACCCCAAATTAAACTCTGCCCAAAATCTAATCTTCCCCTCAGATTGAACCGTAATTACACTCTGTCCAGAATAAAATGTTCCGCACAAACTGAACCCCAATTACGAACTGTCCAGAATCTAATCATCCCCACAGATTGAACCCCAATTACACTCTGTCCAGAATCTCATCTTCCCCACAGATTGAACCGTAATTACACTCTGTCCAGAATCAAATGTTCAGCACAAACTGAACGCAAATTACACTCTGTCCAGAAAATAATCTTCCCCACAGATTGAACCCAAATTACACTCTGTCCGGTATCTAATCTTCCCCATAGATTGAATCCCAATTACACTCATTCCAGAATCTAATCTTTACCAGAGATTGATCCCGAATTATGCTCTGTCCAGAATCTAATCCTCCCCACCGATTGAACCCAAAGTACGTCTGTCCAGAATCTAATCTTCCTCACAAATTGAACCCCTACTACACTGTACAAAATTTAATCTTCCCCACAGATTGAACCCCAATTACACTCTGTCCAGAATGTAATCTTCCCCTCAGACTTAACCCAAATTAGGCTCTGTCCAGAATGGCATCTTCCCCAGAGATTGAACCCGAATTATACTCTGTCCAGAATCTAATCTTCCCCACAGATTGAACATTAATTACACTCTGTCCAGAATCTACTCTTCCCCACAGATTGAACGTGAATTACTCTCTGTCCAGAATCTGAGCTTCCCCACAGATTGAACCCCAATTACACTCTGTCCAGTACGTAATCTTACCCACAGATTGAACACGAATTATACTCTGTCTAGAATGTAAACTTCCCCACAGATTGAACGTGAATTACTCTCTGTCCAGAATCTTAGCTTCCCCACAGATTGAACAGTAATTACACTCTGTGCAGAATCTAATCTTCCCCACAGATTGAACAGTAATTACACTCTGTGCAGAATCTAATCTTCCCCACAGATTGAACAGTAATTACACTCTGTCCAGAATCTAATCTTCCCCACAGATTGAACATTAATTACACACTGTCCAGAATCTACTCTTCCCCACAGATTGAACGTGAATTACTCTCTGTCCAGAATCTGAGCTTCCCCACAGACTTAATCCAAATTACGCTCTGTCCAGAATGTCATCTTACCCAGAGATTGAACACGAATTATACTCTGTCTAGAATGTAAACTTCCCCACAGATTGAACGTGAATTACTCTCTGTCCAGAATCTTAGCTTCCCCACAGATTGAACAGTAATTACACTCTGTCCAGAATCTTAGCTTCCCCACAGATTGAACAGTAATTACACTCTGTGCAGAATCTAATCTTCCCCACAGATTGAACAGTAATTACACTCTGTCCAGAATCTAATCTTCCCCACAGATTGAATCCCAATGACACTCTCTCCAGAATCTAATCTCCAGCAGAGAATGATCCCAAATTACGCTCTGTCCAGAATCTAATCTTCCTCACAAATTGAACCCCTACTACACTGTACAAAATTTAATCTTCCCCACAGATTGAACCCCAATTACAATGTGTCCAGAATCAAATCTTCCCCACAGATTGAACCGTAATTACAATCTGTCCAGAATCAAATCTTCCCCACAGATTGAACCCCAATTACACTCTGCCCAGAATCTAATCTTCCTGACAGATTGAACCGTAATTACACTCTGTCCAGAAACAAAAGTTCGGCACAAACTGAACCCCAATTACGAACTGTCCAGAATCTAATCATCCCCACAGAGTGAACCCCAATTACACTCTGTCCAGAATCTAAACTTCCCCACAGATTGAACCGTAATTACATTCTGTCCAGAATCAAATGTTCCGCACAAACTGAATGCAAATTCCACTCTGTCCAGAATCTAATCCTCCCCTCAGATTGAACCCAAAGTACGTCTGTCCAGAATCTAATCTTCCTCACAAATTGAACCCGTACTACACTGTACAAAATTTAATCTTCCCCACAGATTGAACCCCAATTACACTCTGTCCAGAATCTAATCCTCCCCTCCGATTGAACCCAAAGTACGTCTGTCCAGAATCTAATCTTCCACACAGATTGAACACGAATTATACTCTGTCTAGAATGTAATCTTCCGCACAGATTGAACAGTAATTACACTCTGTGCAGAATCTCATCTCCCCCACAGATTGAACCCAAATTACATTCAGTCCAGAATCTAATCTTCCCCAGAGATTAAATCCAAATTACTCTCTTTCCAGAATTTAATCTTCCCCACAGATTGAGCCCGAATTACACTCTGTCCTGAATCAAATCTTCCCCACAGATTGAAACCCAATTGCACTCTGTCCAGAATCTAATCTGCCCCACAGATTGAACCCAAATTACTCTCTGTCCAGTATCTAATCTTCCCCTCAGATTGAATCCCAATTACACTCTTTCCAGAATCTAATCTTCACCAGAGATTGATCCCGAATTACGCTCTGTCCAGAATCTAATCCTCTGCACCGATTGGACCCAAATTACGTCTGTCCAGAATCTAATCTTCCTCACAAATTGAACCCCTACTACACTGTACAAAATTTAATCTTCCCCACAGATTGAACCCCAGTTACAATGTGTCCAGAATCAAATCTTCCCCACAGATTGAACCCCAATTACAATGTGCCCAGAATCAAATCTTCCCCACAGATTGAACTGTAATTCCACTCTGTCCAGAATCAAATCTTCCCCATAGATTGAACCCCAATTACACTCTGCCCAGAATCTAATCTTCCCCACAGATTGAAACGTAATTACACTCTGTCCAGAATCAAATGTTCCGCACAAACTGAACGCAAATTACACTCTGTCCAGAATCTAATCTTCCCCACAGATTGAACCCAAATTACACTCTGTCCAGTATCTAATCTTCCCCCACACATTGAATCCCAATTACACTCTTTCCAGAATCTAAACTTAACCAGAGATTGATCCCGAATTACGCTCTGTCCAGTATCTAATCCTCCCCACCGATTGAACCCAAAGTACGTCTGTCCAGAATCTAATCTTCCTCACAAATTGAACCCGTTCTACACTGTACAAAATTTAATCTTCCCCACAGACTTAACCCAAATTACGCTCTGTCCAGTATCTAATCCTCCCCACCGATTGAACCCAAAGTACGTCTGTCCAGAATCTAATCTTCCCCACAGATTGAACAGTAATTACACTCTGTCCAGAATGTAATCTTCCCCACAGACTTAACCCAAATTACGCTCTGTCCAGAATGTCATCTTCCCCAGAGATTGAACCCGAATTATACTCTGTCTAGAAGCTAATCATCCCCACAGATTGTACCCGAATGACACTCTGTCCAGAATCTAATCTCCCCCAGAGACTGATCCCGAATTACGATCTGTGCAGAATCAAATCTTCCTCACAAATTGAACCCCTACTACACTGTACAAAATTTAATCTTCCCCACAGATTGAACCCCAATTACAATGTGTCCAGAATCAAATCTTGCCCACAGATTGAACCGTAATTACACTCTGTGCAGAATCAAATCTTCCCCAGAGATTGAACCCCAAATTAAACTCTGCCCAAAATCTAATCTTCCCCTCAGATTGAACCGTAATTACACTCTGTCCAGAATAAAATGTTCCGCACAAACTGAACCCCAATTACGAACTGTCCAGAATCTAATCATCCCCACAGATTGAACCCCAATTACACTCTGTCCAGAATCTCATCTTCCCCACAGATTGAACCGTAATTACACTCTGTCCAGAATCAAATGTTCAGCACAAACTGAACGCAAATTACACTCTGTCCAGAAAATAATCTTCCCCACAGATTGAACCCAAATTACACTCTGTCCGGTATCTAATCTTCCCCATAGATTGAATCCCAATTACACTCATTCCAGAATCTAATCTTTACCAGAGATTGATCCCGAATTATGCTCTGTCCAGAATCTAATCCTCCCCACCGATTGAACCCAAAGTACGTCTGTCCAGAATCTAATCTTCCTCACAAATTGAACCCCTACTACACTGTACAAAATTTAATCTTCCCCACAGATTGAACCCCAATTACACTCTGTCCAGAATGTAATCTTCCCCTCAGACTTAACCCAAATTAGGCTCTGTCCAGAATGGCATCTTCCCCAGAGATTGAACCCGAATTATACTCTGTCCAGAATCTAATCTTCCCCACAGATTGAACATTAATTACACTCTGTCCAGAATCTACTCTTCCCCACAGATTGAACGTGAATTACTCTCTGTCCAGAATCTGAGCTTCCCCACAGATTGAACCCCAATTACACTCTGTCCAGTACGTAATCTTACCCACAGATTGAACACGAATTATACTCTGTCTAGAATGTAAACTTCCCCACAGATTGAACGTGAATTACTCTCTGTCCAGAATCTTAGCTTCCCCACAGATTGAACAGTAATTACACTCTGTGCAGAATCTAATCTTCCCCACAGATTGAACAGTAATTACACTCTGTCCAGAATCTAATCTTCCCCACAGATTGAATCCCAATGACACTCTCTCCAGAATCTAATCTCCAGCAGAGAATGATCCCGAATTACGCTCTGTCCAGAATCTAATCTTCCTCACAAATTGAACCCCTACTACACTGTACAAAATTTAATCTTCCCCACAGATTGAACCCCAATTACAATGTGTCCAGAATCAAATCTTCCCCACAGATTGAACCGTAATTACAATCTGTCCAGAATCAAATCTTCCCCACAGATTGAACCCCAATTACACTCTGCCCAGAATCTAATCTTCCTGACAGATTGAACCGTAATTACACTCTGTCCAGAAACAAAAGTTCGGCACAAACTGAACCCCTATTACGAACTGTCCAGAATCTAATCATCCCCACAGAGTGAACCCCAATTACACTCTGTCCAGAATCTAAACTTCCCCACAGATTGAACCGTAATTACATTCTGTCCAGAATCAAATGTTCCGCACAAACTGAATGCAAATTCCACTCTGTCCAGAATCTAATCCTCCCCTCCGATTGAACCCAAAGTACGTCTGTCCAGAATCTAATCTTCCTCACAAATTGAACCCGTACTACACTGTACAAAATTTAATCTTCCCCACAGATTGAACCCCAATTACACTCTGTCCAGAATCTAATCCTCCCCTCCGATTGAACCCAAAGTACGTCTGTCCAGAATCTAATCTTCCACACAGATTGAACACGAATTATACTCTGTCTAGAATGTAATCTTCCGCACAGATTGAACAGTAATTACACTCTGTGCAGAATCTCATCTCCCCCACAGATTGAACCCAAATTACATTTAGTCCAGAATCTAATCTTCCCCAGAGATTAAATCCAAATTACTCTCTTTCCAGAATTTAATCTTCCCCACAGATTGAGCCCGAATTACTCTCTGTCCTGAATCAAATCTTCCCCACAGATTGAAACCCAATTGCACTCTGTCCAGAATCTAATCTGCCCCACAGATTGAACCCAAATTACTCTCTGTCCAGTATCTAATCTTCCCCTCAGATTGAATCCCAATTACACTCTTTCCAGAATCTAATCTTCACCAGAGATTGATCCCGAATTATGCTCTGTCCAGAATCTAATCCTCCCCACCGATTGAACCCAAAGTACGTCTGTCCAGAATCTAATCTTCCTCACAAATTGAACCCCTACTACACTGTACAAAATTTAATCTTCCCCACAGATTGAACCCCAATTACACTCTGTCCAGAATGTAATCTTCCCCTCAGACTTAACCCAAATTAGGCTCTGTCCAGAATGGCATCTTCCCCAGAGATTGAACCCGAATTATACTCTGTCCAGAATCTAATCTTCCCCACAGATTGAACATTAATTACACTCTGTCCAGAATCTACTCTTCCCCACAGATTGAACGTGAATTACTCTCTGTCCAGAATCTGAGCTTCCCCACAGATTGAACCCCAATTACACTCTGTCCAGTACGTAATCTTACCCACAGATTGAACACGAATTATACTCTGTCTAGAATGTAAACTTCCCCACAGATTGAACGTGAATTACTCTCTGTCCAGAATCTTAGCTTCCCCACAGATTGAACAGTAATTACACTCTGTGCAGAATCTAATCTTCCCCACAGATTGAACAGTAATTACACTCTGTCCAGAATCTAATCTTCCCCACAGATTGAATCCCAATGACACTCTCTCCAGAATCTAATCTCCAGCAGAGAATGATCCCGAATTACGCTCTGTCCAGAATCTAATCTTCCTCACAAATTGAACCCCTACTACACTGTACAAAATTTAATCTTCCCCACAGATTGAACCCCAATTACAATGTGTCCAGAATCAAATCTTCCCCACAGATTGAACCGTAATTACAATCTGTCCAGAATCAAATCTTCCCCACAGATTGAACCCCAATTACACTCTGCCCAGAATCTAATCTTCCTGACAGATTGAACCGTAATTACACTCTGTCCAGAAACAAAAGTTCGGCACAAACTGAACCCCTATTACGAACTGTCCAGAATCTAATCATCCCCACAGAGTGAACCCCAATTACACTCTGTCCAGAATCTAAACTTCCCCACAGATTGAACCGTAATTACATTCTGTCCAGAATCAAATGTTCCGCACAAACTGAATGCAAATTCCACTCTGTCCAGAATCTAATCCTCCCCTCCGATTGAACCCAAAGTACGTCTGTCCAGAATCTAATCTTCCTCACAAATTGAACCCGTACTACACTGTACAAAATTTAATCTTCCCCACAGATTGAACCCCAATTACACTCTGTCCAGAATCTAATCCTCCCCTCCGATTGAACCCAAAGTACGTCTGTCCAGAATCTAATCTTCCACACAGATTGAACACGAATTATACTCTGTCTAGAATGTAATCTTCCGCACAGATTGAACAGTAATTACACTCTGTGCAGAATCTCATCTCCCCCACAGATTGAACCCAAATTACATTTAGTCCAGAATCTAATCTTCCCCAGAGATTAAATCCAAATTACTCTCTTTCCAGAATTTAATCTTCCCCACAGATTGAGCCCGAATTACTCTCTGTCCTGAATCAAATCTTCCCCACAGATTGAAACCCAATTGCACTCTGTCCAGAATCTAATCTGCCCCACAGATTGAACCCAAATTACTCTCTGTCCAGTATCTAATCTTCCCCTCAGATTGAATCCCAATTACACTCTTTCCAGAATCTAATCTTCACCAGAGATTGATCCCGAATTACGCTCTGTCCAGAATCTAATCCTCCGCACCGATTGGACCCAAATTACGTCTGTCCAGAATCTAATCTTCCTCACAAATTGAACCCCTACTACACTGTACAAAATTTAATCTTCCCCACAGATTGAACCCCAATTACAATGTGTCCAGAATCAAATCTTCCCCACAGATTGAACCGTAATTACACTCTGTCCGGTATCTAATCTTCCACATAGATTGAATCCCAATTACACTCATTCCAGAATCTAATCTTTACCAGAGATTGATCCCGAATTATGCTCTGTCCAGAATCTAATCCTCCCCACCGATTGAACCCAAAGTACGTCTGTCCAGAATCTAATCTTCCTCACAAATTGAACCCTACTACACTGTACAAAATTTAATCTTCCCCACAGATTGAACCCCAATTACACTCTGTCCAGAATGTAATCTTCCCCTCAGACTTAACCCAAATTAGGCTCTGTCCAGAATGGCATCTTCCCCAGAGATTGAACCCGAATTATACTCTGTATAGTATCTAATCATCCCCACAGATTGAACCCGAATGACACTCTGTCCAGAATCTAATCTTCCCCACAGATTGAACATTAATTACACTCTGTCCAGAATCTACTCTTCCCCACAGATTGAACGTGAATTACTCTCTGTCCAGAATCTGAGCTTCCCCACAGATTGAACCCCGATTACACTCTGTCCAGTACGTAATCTTACCCACAGATTGAACACGAATTATACTCTGTCTAGAATGTAAACATCCCCACAGATTCAACGTGAATTACTCTCTGTCCAGAATCTTAGCTTCCCCACAGATTGAACCCCAATTACACTCTGTCCTGAATGTAATCTTACACACAGATTGAACACGAATTATACTCTGTCTAGAATGTAATCTTCCCCACAGATTGAACAGTAATTACACTCTGAGCAGAATCTAATCTTCCCCACAGATTGAACCCCAATTACAATGTGTCCAGAATCAAATCTTCCCCACAGATTGAACCGTAATTACACTTTGTCCAGAATCAAATCTTCCCCACAGATTGAACCCCAATTACACTCTCCCCAGAATCTAATCTTCCTGACAGATTGAACCGTAATTACACTCTGTCCAGAAACAAAAGTTCGGCACAAACTGAACCCCAATTACGAACTGTCCAGAATCTAATCATCCCCACAGAGTGAACCCCAATTACACTCTGTCCAGAATCTAAACTTCCCCACAGATTGAACCATAATTACATTCTGTCCAGAATCAAATGTTCCGCACAAACTGAATGCAAATTCCACTCTGTCCAGAATCTAATCCTCCCCTCCGATTGAACCCAAAGTACGTCTGTCCAGAATCTAATCTTCCTCACAAATTGAACCCGTACTACACTGTACAAAATTTAATCTTCCCCACAGTTTGAACCCCAATTACACTCTGTCCAGAATCTAATCCTCCCCTCCGATTGAACCCAAAGTACGTCTGTCCAGAATCTAATCTTCCACACAGATTGAACGTGAATTACTCTCTGTCCAGAATCTTAGCTTCCCCCAGATTGATCCCCAATTGCACTCTGTCCAGAATGTAATCTTACCCACAGAATGAACAGGAATTATACTCTGTCTAGAATGTAATCTTCCCCACAGATTGAACAGTAATTACACTCTGTGCAGAATATAATCTCCCCCACAGATTGAACCCAAAGTACTCTCTGTCCAGTGTCTAATCTTCCACACAGATTGAACCGTAATTACACTCTGTCCAGAATCAAATGTTCCGCACAAACTGAATGCAGATTACACTCTGTCCAGAAAATAATCTTCCCCACAGATTGAACCCAAATTACAATCTGTCCAGTATCTAATCTTCCCCATAGATTGAATCCCAATTACACTCTTTCCAGAATCTAATCTTTACCAGAGATTGATCCCGAATTACGCTCTGTCCAGAATCTAATCCTCCCCACCGATTGAACCCAAAGTACGTCTGTCCAGAATCTAATCTTCCTCACAAATTGAACCCCTACTACACTGTACAAAATTTAATCTTCCCCACAGATTGAAACGTAATTACACTCTGTCCAGAATCAAATGTTCAGCACAAACTGAACGCAAATTACACTCTGTCCAGAATCTAATCTTCCCCACAGATTGAACCCAAATTACACTCTGTCCAGTATCTAATCTTCCCCCACACATTGAATCCCAATTACACTCTTTTCAGAATCTAAACTTAACCAGAGATTGATCCCGAATTACGCTCTGTCCAGTATCTAATCCTCCCCACCGATTGAACCCAAAGTACGTCTGTCCAGAATCTAATCTTCCTCACAAATTGAACCCGTTCTACACTGTACAAAATTTAATCTTCCCCACAGACTTAACCCAAATTACGCTCTGTCCAGTATCTAATCCTCCCCACCGATTGAACCCAAAGTACGTCTGTCCAGAATCTAATCTTCCCCACAGATTGAACAGTAATTACACTCTGTCCAGAATGTAATCTTCCCCACAGACTTAACCCAAATTACGCTCTGTCCAGAATGTCATCTTCCCCAGAGATTGAACCCGAATTATACTCTGTCTAGAAGCTAATCATCCCCACAGATTGTACCCGAATGACACTCTGTCCAGAATCTAATCTCCCCCAGAGACTGATCCCGAATTACGATCTGTGCAGAATCAAATCTTCCTCACAAATTGAACCCCTACTACACTGTACAAAATTTAATCTTCCCCACAGATTGAACCCCAATTACAATGTGTCCAGAATCAAATCTTGCCCACAGATTGAACCGTAATTACACTCTGTGCAGAATCAAATCTTCCCCAGAGATTGAACCCCAAATTAAACTCTGCCCAAAATCTAATCTTCCCCTCAGATTGAACCGTAATTACACTCTGTCCAGAATAAAATGTTCCGCACAAACTGAACCCCAATTACGAACTGTCCAGAATCTAATCATCCCCACAGATTGAACCCCAATTACACTCTGTCCAGAATCTCATCTTCCCCACAGATTGAACCGTAATTACACTCTGTCCAGAATCAAATGTTCAGCACAAACTGAACGCAAATTACACTCTGTCCAGAAAATAATCTTCCCCACAGATTGAACCCAAATTACACTCTGTCCGGTATCTAATCTTCCCCATAGATTGAATCCCAATTACACTCATTCCAGAATCTAATCTTTACCAGAGATTGATCCCGAATTATGCTCTGTCCAGAATCTAATCCTCCCCACCGATTGAACCCAAAGTACGTCTGTCCAGAATCTAATCTTCCTCACAAATTGAACCCCTACTGCACTGTACAAAATTTAATCTTCCCCACAGATTGAACCCCAATTACACTCTGTCCAGAATGTAATCTTCCCCTCAGACTTAACCCAAATTAGGCTCTGTCCAGAATGGCATCTTCCCCAGAGATTGAACCCGAATTATACTCTGTCCAGAATCTAATCTTCCCCACAGATTGAACATTAATTACACTCTGTCCAGAATCTACTCTTCCCCACAGATTGAACGTGAATTACTCTCTGTCCAGAATCTGAGCTTCCCCACAGATTGAACCCCAATTACACTCTGTCCAGTACGTAATCTTACCCACAGATTGAACACGAATTATACTCTGTCTAGAATGTAAACTTCCCCACAGATTGAACGTGAATTACTCTCTGTCCAGAATCTTAGCTTCCCCACAGATTGAACAGTAATTACACTCTGTGCAGAATCTAATCTTCCCCACAGATTGAACAGTAATTACACTCTGTCCAGAATCTAAAATTCCCCACAGATTGAATCCCAATGATACTCTCTACAGAATCTAATCTCCAGCAGAGAATGATCCCGAATTACGCTCTGTCCAGAATCTAATCTTCCTCACAAATTGAACCCCTACTACACTGTACAAAATTTAATCTTCCCCACAGATTGAACCCCAATTACAATGTGTCCAGAATCAAATCTTCCCCACAGATTGAACCGTAATTACAATCTGTCCAGAATCAAATCTTCCCCACAGATTGAACCCCAATTACACTCTGCCCAGAATCTAATCTTCCTGACAGATTGAACCGTAATTACACTCTGTCCAGAAACAAAAGTTCGGCACAAACTGAACCCCAATTACGAACTGTCCAGAATCTAATCATCCCCACAGAGTGAACCCCAATTACACTCTGTCCAGAATCTAAACTTCCCCACAGATTGAACCGTAATTACATTCTGTCCAGAATCAAATGTTCCGCACAAACTGAATGCAAATTCCACTCTGTCCAGAATCTAATCCTCCCCTCCGATTGAACCCAAAGTACGTCTGTCCAGAATCTAATCTTCCTCACAAATTGAACCCGTACTACACTGTACAAAATTTAATCTTCCCCACAGATTGAACCCCAATTACACTCTGTCCAGAATCTAATCCTCCCCTCCGATTGAACCCAAAGTACGTCTGTCCAGAATCTAATCTTCCACACAGATTGAACACGAATTATACTCTGTCTAGAATGTAATCTTCCGCACAGATTGAACAGTAATTACACTCTGTGCAGAATCTCATCTCCCCCACAGATTGAACCCAAATTACATTCAGTCCAGAATCTAATCTTCCCCAGAGATTAAATCCAAATTACTCTCTTTCCAGAATTTAATCTTCCCCACAGATTGAGCCCGAATTACACTCTGTCCTGAATCAAATCTTCCCCACAGATTGAAACCCAATTGCACTCTGTCCAGAATCTAATCTGCCCCACAGATTGAACCCAAATTACTCTCTGTCCAGTATCTAATCTTCCCCTCAGATTGAATCCCAATTACACTCTTTCCAGAATCTAATCTTCACCAGAGATTGATCCCGAATTACGCTCTGTCCAGAATCTAATCCTCCGCACCGATTGGACCCAAATTACGTCTGTCCAGAATCTAATCTTCCTCACAAATTGAACCCCTACTACACTGTACAAAATTTAATCTTCCCCACAGATTGAACCCCAATTACAATGTGTCCAGAATCAAATCTTCCCCACAGATTGAACCGTAATTACAATCTGTCCAGAATCAAATCTTCCCCACAGATTGAACCCCAATTACACTCTGCCCAGAATCTAATCTTCCTGACAGATTGAACCGTAATTACACTCTGTCCAGAAACATAAGTTCGGCACAAACTGAACCCCAATTACGAACTGTCCAGAATCTAATCATCCCCACAGAGTGAACCCCAATTACACTCTGTCCAGAATCTAAACTTCCCCACAGATTGAACCGTAATTACATTCTGTCCAGAATCAAATGTTCCGCACAAACTGAATGCAAATTCCACTCTGTCCAGAATCTAATCCTCCCCTCCGATTGAACCCAAATTACGTCTGTCCAGAATCTAATCTTCCCCACAGATTGAACCCCAATTACAATGTGTCCAGAATCAAATCTTCCCCACAGATTGAACCCCAATTACAATGTGCCCAGAATCAAATCTTCCCCACAGATTGAACTGTAATTACACTCTGTCCAGAATCAAATCTTCCCCATAGATTGAACCCCAATTACACTCTGCCCAGAATCTAATCTTCCCCACAGATTGAACCGTAATTACACTCTGTCCAGAAACAAATGTTCCGCACAAACTGAACCCCAATTACAAACTGTCCAGAATCTAATCATCCCCACAGATTGAACCCCAATTACACTCTGTCCAGAATCTAATCTTCCCCACAGATTGAAACGTAATTACACTCTGTCCAGAATCAAATGTTCCGCACAAACTGAACGCAAATTACACTCTGTCCAGAATCTAATCTTCCCCACAGATTGAACCCAAATTACACTCTGTCCAGTATCTAATCTTCCCCCACACATTGAATCCCAATTACACTCTGTCCAGAATCAAATGTTCCGCACAAACTGAACGCAAATTACACTCTGTCCAGAATCTAATCTTCCCCACAGATTGAACCCAAATTACACTCTGTCCAGTATCTAATCTTCCCCCACACATTGAATCCCAATTACACTCTTTCCAGAATCTAAACTTAACCAGAGATTGATCCCGAATTACGCTCTGTCCAGTATCTAATCCTACCCACCGATTGAACCCAAAGTACGTCTGTCCAGAATCTAATCTTCCTCACAAATTGAACCCGTTCTACACTGTACAAAATTTAATCTTCCCCACAGACTTAACCCAAATTACGCTCTGTCCAGAATGTCATCTTACCCAGAGATTGAACACGAATTATACTCTGTCTAGAATTTAATCATCCCCACAGATTGAACCGTAATTACACTCTGTCCAGAATCTAATCTTCCCCACAGATTGAACAGTAATTACACTCTGTCCAGAATGTAATCTTCCCCACAGACTTAACCCAAATTACGCTCTGTCCAGAATGTCATCTTCCCCAGACATTGAACCCGAATTATACTCTGTCTAGAAGCTAATCATCCCCACAGATTGTACCCGAATGACACTCTGTCCAGAATCTAATCTCCCCCAGAGACTGATCCCGAATTACGATCTGTGCAGAATCAAATCTACCTCACAAATTGAACCCCTACTACACTGTACAAAATTTAATCTTCCCCACAGATTGAACCCCAATTACAATGTGTCCAGAATCAAATCTTGCCCACAGATTGAACCGTAATTACACTCTGTGCAGAATCAAATCTTCCCCAGAGATTGAACCCCAAATTAAACTCTGCCCAAAATCTAATCTTCCCCTCAGATTGAACCGTAATTACACTCTGTCCAGAATAAAATGTTCCGCACAAACTGAACCCCAATTTCGAACTGTCCAGAATCTAATCATCCCCACAGATTGAACCCCAATTACACTCTGTCCAGAATCTCATCTTCCCCACAGATTGAACCGTAATTACACTCTGTCCAGAATCAAATGTTCACCACAAACTGAACGCAAATTACACTCTGTCCAGAAAATAATCTTCCCCACAGATTGAACCCAAATTACACTCTGTCCGGTATCTAATCTTCCACATAGATTGAATCCCAATTACACTCATTCCAGAATCTAATCTTTACCAGAGATTGATCCCGAATTATGCTCTGTCCAGAATCTAATCCTCCCCACCGATTGAACCCAAAGTACGTCTGTCCGGAATCTAATCTTCCTCACAAATTGAACCCCTACTACACTGTACAAAATTTAATCTTCCCCACAGATTGAACCCCAATTACACTCTGTCCAGAATGTAATCTTCCCCTCAGACTTAACCCAAATTAGGCTCTGTCCAGAATGGCATCTTCCCCAGAGATTGAACCCGAATTATACTCTGTCTAGTATCTAATCATCCCCACAGATTGAACCCGAATGACACTCTGTCCAGAATCTAATCTTCCCCACAGATTGAACATTAATTACACTCTGTCCAGAATCTACTCTTCCCCACAGATTGAACGTGAATTACTCTCTGTCCAGAATCTGAGCTTCCCCACAGATTGAACCCCAATTACACTCTGTCCAGTACGTAATCTTACCCACAGATTGAACACGAATTATACTCTGTCTAGAATGTAAACTTCCCCACAGATTCAACGTGAATTACTCTCTGTCCAGAATCTTAGCTTCCCCACAGATTGAACCCCAATTACACTCTGTCCTGAATGTAATCTTACACACAGATTGAACACGAATTATACTCTGTCGAGAATGTAATCTTCCCCACAGATTGAACAGTAATTACACTCTGAGCAGAATCTAATCTTCCCCACAGATTGAACCCCAATTACAATGTGTCCAGAATCAAATCTTCCCCACAGATTGAACTCCAATTACACTCTCCCCAGAATCTAATCTTCCTGACAGATTGAACCGTAATTACACTCTGTCCAGAAACAAAAGTTCGGCACAAACTGAACCCCAATTACGAACTGTCCAGAATCTAATCATCCCCACAGAGTGAACCCCAATTACACTCTGTCCAGAATCTAAACTTCCCCACAGATTGAACCCGTACTACACTGTACAAAATTTAATCTTCCCCACATTGAACCCCAATTACACTCTGTCCAGAATCTAATCCTCCCCTCCGATTGAACCCAAAGTACGTCTGTCCAGAATCTAATCTTCCACACAGATTGAACGTGAATTACTCTCTGTCCAGAATCTTAGCTTCCCCCAGATTGATCCCCAATTGCACTCTGTCCAGAATGTAATCTTACCCACAGAATGAACAGGAATTATACTCTGTCTAGAATGTAATCTTCCCCACAGATTGAACAGTAATTACACTCTGTGCAGAATATAATCTCCCCCACAGATTGAACCCAAAGTACTCTCTGTCCAGTGTCTAATCTTCCACACAGATTGAACCGTAATTACACTCTGTCCAGAATCAAATGTTCCGCACAAACTGAAAGCAGATTACACTCTGTCCAGAAAATAATCTTCCCCACAGATTGAACCCAAACTACACTCTGTCCAGTATCAATTCTTCCCCATAGATTGAATCCCAATTACACTCTTTCCAGAATCTAATCTTTACCAGAGATTGAATCCGAATTACGCTCTGTCCAGAATCTAATCCTCCCCACCGATTGAACCCAAAGTACGTCTGTCCAGAATCTAATCTTCCTCACAAATTGAACCCCTACTACACTGTACAAAATTTAATCTTCCCCACAGATTGAACCCCAATTACACTCTGTCCAGAATGTAATCTTCCCCTCAGACTTAACCCAAATTAGGCTCTGTCCAGAATGACATCTTCCCCAGAGATTGAACCCAAATTATACTCTGTCTAGAATCTAATCATCCCCACAGATTGAACCCGAATGACACTCTGTCCAGAATCTAATCTTCCCCACAGATTGAACGTGAATTACTCTCTGTCCAGAATCTGAGCTTCCCCACAGACTGAACCCCAATTACACTCTGTCCAGTACGTAATCTTACCCACAGATTGAACACGAATTATACTCTGTCGAGAATGTAATCTTCCCCATAGATTGAACAGTAATTACACTCTGTGCAGAATCTAATCTTCCCCACAGATTGAACAGTAATTACACTCTGTCCAGAATCTAATCTTCCCCAGAGATTGAGCCCCAATTACATTCTGTCCTGAATCAAATCTTCCCCACAGATTGAAACCCAATTGCACTCTGTTCAGAATCTAATCTTCCCCACAGATTGAATCCCAATGACACTCTCTCCAGAATCTAATCTTCTCCAGAGAATGATCCCGAATTACGCTCTGTCCAGAATCTAATCTTCCTCACTAATTGATCCCCTACTACACTGTACAAAATTTAATCTTCCCCACAGATTGAACCCCAATTACAATGTGTCCAGAATCAAATCTTCCCCACAGATTGAACCATAATTACATTCTGTCCAGAATCAAATGTTCCGCACAAACTGAATGCAAATTCCACTCTGTCCAGAATCTAATCCTCCCCTCCGATTGAACCCAAAGTACGTCTGTCCAGAATCTAATCTTCCTCACAAATTGAACCCGTACTACACTGTACAAAATTTAATCTTCCCCACAGATTGAACCCCAATTACACTCTGTCCAGAATCTAATCCTCACCTCCGATTGAACCCAAAGTACGTCTGTCCAGAATCTAATCTTCCACACAGATTGAACACGAATTATACTCTGTCTAGAATGTAATCTTCCCCACAGATTGAACAGTAATTACACTCTGTGCAGAATCTCATCTCCCCCACAGATTGAACCCAAATTACATTCAGTCCAGAATCTAATCTTCCCCAGAGATTAAATCCAATTTACTCTCTTTCCAGCATTTAATCTTCCCCACAGATTGAGCCCGAATTACACTCTGTCCTGAATCAAATCTTCCCCACAGATTGAAACCCAATTGCACTCTGTCCAGAATCTAATCTGCCCCACAGATTGAACCCAAATTACTCTCTGTCCAGTATCTAATCTTCCCCTCAGATTGAATCCCAATTACACTCTTTCTAGAATCTAATCTTCACCAGAGATTGATCCCGAATTACGCTCTGTCCAGCATCTAATCCTCCCCACCGATTGAACCCAAATTACGTCTGTCCAGAATCTAATCTTCCTCACAAATTGAACCCCTACTACACTGTACCAAATTTAATCTTGCCCACAGATTGAACCCTAATTACAATGTGTCCAGAATTAGATCTTCCCCACAGATTGAACCCCAATTACAATGTGTCCAGAATCAAATCTTCCCCACAGATTGAACCGTAATTACACTCTGTCCAGAATCAAATCTTCCCCATAGATTGAACCCCAATTACACTCTGCCCAGAATCTAATCTTCCCCACAGATTGAACCGTAATTACACTCTGTCCAGAAACAAATGTTCCGCACAAACTGAACCCCAATTACAAACTGTCCAGAATCTAATCATCCCCACAGATTGAACCCCAATTACACTCTGTCCAGAAGCTAATCTTCCCCACAGATTGAAACGTAATTACACTCTGTCCAGAATCAAATCTTCCCCACAGATTGAACCCAAATTACACTCTGTCCAGTATCTAATCTTCCCCCACACATTGAATCCCAATTACACTCTTTCCAGAATCTAAACTTAACCAGAGATTGATCCCGAATTACGCTCTGTCCAGTATCTAATCCTCCCCACCGACTGAACCCAAAGTACGTCTGTCCAGAATCTAATCTTCCTCACAAATTGAACCCGTTCTACACTGTACAAAATTTAATCTTCCCCACAGATTGAACCCCAATTACCCTCTGTCCAGAATGTAATCTTCCCCACAGACTTAACCCAAATTCCGCTCTGTCCAGAATGTCATCTTCCCCAGAGATTGAACACGAATTATACTCTGTCTAAAAGCTAATCATCCCCACAGATTGTACCCGAATGACACTCTGTCCAGAATCTAATCTCCCCCAGAGACTGATCCCGAATTACGATCTGTGCAGAATCAAATCTTCCTCACAAATTGAACCCCTACTACACTGTACAAAATTTAATCTTCCCCACAGATTGAACCCCAATTACAATGTGTCCAGAATCAAATCTTGCCCACAGATTGAACCGTAATTACACTCTGTCCAGAATCAAATCTTCCCCAGAGATTGAACCCCAAATTAAACTCTGCCCAAAATCTAATCTTCCCCTCAGATTGAACCGTAATTACACTGTGTCCAGAATAAAATGTTCCGCACAAACTGAACCCCAATTACGAACTGTCCAGAATCTAATCATCCCCACAGATTGAACCCCAATTACTCTCTGTCCAGAATCTCATCTTCCCCACAGATTGAACCGTAATTACACTCTGTCCAGAATCAAATGTTCAGCACAAACTGAACGCAAATTACACTCTGTCCAGAAAATAATCTTCCCCACAGATTGAACCCAAATTACACTCTGTCCGGTATCTAATCTTCCCCATAGATTGAATCCCAATTACACTCATTCCAGAATCTAATCTTTACCAGAGATTGATCCCGAATTATGCTCTGTCCAGAATCTAATCCTCCCCACCGATTGAACCCAAAGTACGTCTGTCCAGAATCTAATCTTCCTCACAAATTGAACCCCTACTACACTGTACAAAATTTAATCTTCCCCACAGATTGAACCCCAATTACACTCTGTCCAGAATGTAATCTTCCCCTCAGACTTAACCCAAATTAGGCTCTGTCCAGAATGGCATCTTCCCCAGAGATTGAACCCGAATTATACTCTGTCTAGAATCTAATCATCCCCACAGATTGAACCCGAATGACACTCTGTCCAGAATCTAATCTTCCCCACAGATTGAACATTAATTACACTCTGTCCAGAATCTACTCTTCCCCACAGATTGAACGTGAATTACTCTCTGTCCAGAATCTGAGCTTCCCCACAGATTGAACCCCAATTACACTCTGTCCAGTACGTAATCTTACCCACAGATTGAACACGAATTATACTCTGTCGAGAATGTAATCTTCCCCACAAATTGAACAGTAATTACACTCTGAGCAGAATCTAATCTTCCCCACAGATTGAACAGTAATTACACTCTGTCCAGAATCTAATCTTCCCCACAGATTGAATCCCAATGACACTCTCTCCAGAATCTAATCTCCAGCAGAGAATGATCCTGAATTACGCTCTGTCCAGAATCTAATCTTCCTCACAAATTGAACCCCTACTACACTGTACAAAATTTAATCTTCCCCACAGATTGAACCCCAATTACAATGTGTCCAGAATCAAATCTTCCCCACAGATTGAACCGTAATTACACTCTGTCCAGAATCAAATCTTCCCCACAGATTGAACCCCAATTACTCTCTGTCCAGAATCTCATCTTCCCCACAGATTGAACCGTAATTACACTCTGTCCAGAATCAAATGTTCAGCACAAACTGAACGCAAATTACACTCTGTCCAGAAAATAATCTTCCCCACAGATTGAACCCAAATTACACTCTGTCCGGTATCTAATCTTCCCCATAGATTGAATCCCAATTACACTCATTCCAGAATCTAATCTTTACCAGAGATTGATCCCGAATTATGCTCTGTCCAGAATCTAATCCTCCCCACCGATTGAACCCAAAGTACGTCTGTCCAGAATCTAATCTTCCTCACAAATTGAACCCCTACTACACTGTACAAAATTTAATCTTCCCCACAGATTGAACCCCAATTACACTCTGTCCAGAATGTAATCTTCCCCTCAGACTTAACCCAAATTAGGCTCTGTCCAGAATGGCATCTTCCCCAGAGATTGAACCCGAATTATACTCTGTCTAGAATCTAATCATCCCCACAGATTGAACCCGAATGACACTCTGTCCAGAATCTAATCTTCCCCACAGATTGAACATTAATTACACTCTGTCCAGAATCTACTCTTCCCCACAGATTGAACGTGAATTACTCTCTGTCCAGAATCTGAGCTTCCCCACAGATTGAACCCCAATTACACTCTTTCCAGAATCTAATCATCCCCACAGAGTGAACCCCAATTACACTCTGTCCAGAATCTAAACTTCCCCACAGATTGAACCGTAATTACATTCTGTCCAGAATCAAATGTTCTGCACAAACTGAATGCAAATTCCACTCTGTCCAGAATCTAATCCTCCCCTCCGATTGAACCCAAAGTACGTCTGTCCAGAATCTAATCTTCCACACAGATTGAACACGAATTATACTCTGTCTAGAATGTAATCTTCCGCACAGATTGAACAGTAATTACCCTCTGTGCAGAATCTCATCTCCCCCACAGATCGAACCCAAATTACATTCAGTCCAGAATCTAATCTTCCCCAGAGATTAAATCCAAATTACTCTCTTTCCAGAATTTAATCTTTCCCACAGATTGAGCCCGAATTACACTCTGTCCTGAATCAAATCTTCCCCACAGATTGAAACGTAATTACACTCTGTCCAGAATCAAATGTTCCGCACAAACTGAACGCAAATTACACTCTGTCCAGAATCTAATCTTCCCCACAGATTGAACCAAAATTACACTCTCTCCAGTATCTAATCTTCCCCACACATTGAATCCCAATTACACTCTTTCCAGAATCTAATCTACACCAGAGATTGATCCCGAATTACGCTCTGTCCAGAATCAAATCCTCCCCAACGATTGAACCCAAATTACGTCTGTCCAGAATCTAATCTTCCTCACAAATTGAACCACTACTGCACTGTACAAAATTTAATCTTCCCCACAGATTGAACCCCAATTACAATGTGTCCAGAATCAAATCTTCCCCACAGATTGAACCCCAATTACAATGTGCCCAGAATCAAATCTTCCCCACAGATTGAACCGTAATTACACTCTGTCCAGAATCAAATCTTCCCCATAGATTGAACCCCAATTACACTCTGCCCAGAATCTAATCTTCCCCACAGATTGAACCGTAATTACACTCTGTCCAGAAACAAATGTTCCGCACAAACTGAACCCCAATTACGAACTGTCCAGAATCTAATCATCCCCACAGATTGAACCCCAATTACACTCTGTCCAGAATCTAATCTTCCCCACAGATTGAAACGTAATTACACTCTGTCCAGAATCAAATGTTCCGCACAAACTGAACGCAAATTACACTCTGTCCAGAATCTAATCTTCCCCACAGATTGAACCAAAATTACACTCTCTCCAGTATCTAATCTTCCCCACACATTGAATCCCAATTACACTCTTTCCAGAATCTAATCTACACCAGAGATTGATCCCGAATTACGCTCTGTCCAGAATCAAATCCTCCCCACCGATTGAACCCAAATTACATCTGTCCAGAATCAAATTTTCCTCACAAATTGAACCCCTACTACAATGTACAAAATTTAATCTTCCCCACAGATTGAACCCCAATTACAATGTGTCCAGAATCAAAGCTTCCCCAGAGATTGAACCCCAATTACACTCCGTCCAGAATGTAATTTTCCCCACAGACAGAACCCAAATTACGCTCTGTCCAGAATGTCATCTTCCCCAGAGATTGAACCCAAATTATACTCTGTCTAGAATCTAATCATCCCCCAGATTGAACGCGAATGACACTCTGTCCAGAATCTAATCTTCCCCACAGATTGAACATTAATTACACTCTGTTCAGAATCTACTCTTCCCCACAGATTTAACGTGATTTATTCTCTGTCCAGAATCTGAGCTTCCCCACAGATTGAACCC
Source organism: Hemitrygon akajei (assembly GCF_048418815.1). NCBI lineage: Eukaryota > Metazoa > Chordata > Chondrichthyes > Myliobatiformes > Dasyatidae > Hemitrygon > Hemitrygon akajei. The sequence goes on from NC_133126.1 coordinate 166,032,697, forward strand.
CAATTAAACTCTGTCCAGTACGTAATCTTACCCACAGATTGAACACGAATTATACTCTGTCGAGAATGTAATCTTCCCCACAGATTGAACCCCAATTACACTCTGCCCAGAATCTAATCTTCCCCACAGATTGAACCGTAATTACACTCTGTCCAGAAACAAATGTTCCGCACAAACTGAACCCCAATTACAAACTGTCCAGAATCTAATCATCCCCACAGATTGAACCCCAATTACACTCTGTCCAGAATCTAATCTTCCCCACAGATTGAAACGTAATTACACTCTGTCCAGAATCAAATGTTCCGCACAAACTGAACGCAAATTACACTCCGTCCAGAATCTAATCTTCCCCACAGATTGAACCCAAATTACACTCTGTCCAGTATCTAATCTTCCCCCACACATTGAATCCCAATTACACTCTTTCCAGAATCTAAACTTAACCAGAGATTGATCCCGAATTACGCTCTGTCCAGTATCTAATCCTCCCCACCGATTGAACCCAAAGTACGTCTGTCCAGAATCTAATCTTCCTCACAAATTGAACCCGTTCTACACTGTACAAAATTTAATCTTCCCCACAGACTTAACCCAAATTACGCTCTGTCCAGAATGTCATCTTCCCCTGAGATTGAACACGAATTATACTCTGTCTAGAATCTAATCATCCCCACAGATTGAACCGTAATTACACTCTGTCCAGAATCTAATCTTCCCCACAGATTGAACAGTAATTACACTCTGTCCAGAATGTAATCTTCCCCACAGACTTAACCCAAATTACGCTCTGTCCAGAATGTCATCTTCCCCAGAGATTGAACCCGAATTATACTCTGTCTAGAAGCTAATCATCCCCACAGATTGTACCCGAATGACACTCTGTCCAGAATCTAATCTCCCCCAGAGACTGATCCCGAATTACGATCTGTGCAGAATCAAATCTTCCTCACAAATTGAACCCCTACTACACTGTACAAAATTTAATCTTCCCCACAGATTGAACCCCAATTACAATGTGTCCAGAATCAAATCTTGCCCACAGATTGAACCGTAATTACACTCTGTGCAGAATCAAATCTTCCCCAGAGATTGAACCCCAAATTAAACTCTGCCCAAAATCTAATCTTCCCCTCAGATTGAACTGTAATTACACTCTGTCCAGAATAAAATGTTCCGCACAAACTGAACCCCAATTACGAACTGTCCAGAATCTAATCATCCCCACAGATTGAACCCCAATTACACTCTGTCCTGAATCTCATCTTCCCCACAGATTGAACCGTAATTACACTCTGTCCAGAATCAAATGTTCAGCACAAACTGAACGCAAATTACACTCTGTCCAGAAAATAATCTTCCCCACAGATTGAACCCAAATTACACTCTGTCCGGTATCTAATCTTCCCCATAGATTGAATCCCAATTACACTTATTCCAGAATCTAATCTTTACCAGAGATTGATCCCGAATTATGCTCTGTCCAGAATCTAATCCTCCCCACCGATTGAACCCAAAGTACGTCTGTCCAGAATCTAATCTTCCTCACAAATTGAACCCCTACTACACTGTACAAAATTTAATCTTCCCCACAGATTGAACCCCAATTACACTCTGTCCAGAATGTAATCTTCCCCTCAGACTTAACCCAAATTAGGCTCTGTCCAGAATGGCATCTTCCCCAGAGATTGAACCCGAATTATACTCTGTCCAGAATCTAATCTTCCCCAAAGTTTGAACATTAATTACACTCTGTCCAGAATCTACTCTTCCCCACAGATTGAACGTGAATTACTCTCTGTCCAGAATCTGAGCTTCCCCACAGATTGAACCCCAATTACACTCTGTCCAGTACGTAATCTTACCCACAGATTGAACACGAATTATACTCTGTCTAGAATGTAAACTTCCCCCACAGATTGAACGTGAATTACTCTCTGTCCAGAATCTTAGCTACCCCACAGATTGAACAGTAATTACACTCTGTGCAGAATCTAATCTTCCCCACAGATTGAACAGTAATTACACTCTGTCCAGAATCAAATCTTCCCCACAGATTGAACCCCAATTACACTCTGCCCAGAATCTAATCTTCCTGACAGATTGAACCGTAATTACACTCTGTCCAGAAACAAAAGTTCGGCACAAACTGAACCCCAATTACGAACTGTCCAGAATTTAATCATCCCCACAGAGTGAACCCCAATTACATTCTGTCCAGAATCTAAACTTCCCCACAGATTGAACCGTAATTACATTCTGTCCAGAATCAAATGTTCCGCACAAACTGAATGCAAATTCCATTCTGTCCAGAATCTAATCCTCCCCTCCGATTGAACCCAAAGTACGTCTGTCCAGAATCTAATCTTCCTCACAAATTGAACCCGTACTACACTGTACAAAATTTAATCTTCCCCACAGATTGAACCCCAATTACACTCTGTCCAGAATCTAATCCTCCCCACCGATTGAACCCAAAGTACGTCTGTCCAGAATCTAATCTTCCTCACAAATTGAACCCCTACTACACTGTACAAAATTTAATCTTCCCCACAGATTGAACCCCAATTACACTCTGTCCAGAATGTAATCTTCCCCTCAGACTTAACCCAAATTAGGCTCTGTCCAGAATGGCATCTTCCCCAGAGATTGAACCCGAATTATACTCTGTCCAGAATCTAATCTTCCCCAAAGTTTGAACATTAATTACACTCTGTCCAGAATCTACTCTTCCCCACAGATTGAACGTGAATTACTCTCTGTCCAGAATCTGAGCTTCCCCACAGATTGAACCCCAATTACACTCTGTCCAGTACGTAATCTTACCCACAGATTGAACACGAATTATACTCTGTCTAGAATGTAAACTTCCCCCACAGATTGAACGTGAATTACTCTCTGTCCAGAATCTTAGCTACCCCACAGATTGAACAGTAATTACACTCTGTGCAGAATCTAATCTTCCCCACAGATTGAACAGTAATTACACTCTGTCCAGAATCAAATCTTCCCCACAGATTGAACCCCAATTACACTCTGCCCAGAATCTAATCTTCCTGACAGATTGAACCGTAATTACACTCTGTCCAGAAACAAAAGTTCGGCACAAACTGAACCCCAATTACGAACTGTCCAGAATTTAATCATCCCCACAGAGTGAACCCCAATTACATTCTGTCCAGAATCTAAACTTCCCCACAGATTGAACCGTAATTACATTCTGTCCAGAATCAAATGTTCCGCACAAACTGAATGCAAATTCCATTCTGTCCAGAATCTAATCCTCCCCTCCGATTGAACCCAAAGTACGTCTGTCCAGAATCTAATCTTCCTCACAAATTGAACCCGTACTACACTGTACAAAATTTAATCTTCCCCACAGATTGAACCCCAATTACACTCTGTCCAGAATCTAATCCTCCCCTCCGATTGAACCCAAAGTACGTCTGTCCAGAATCTAATCTTCCACACAGATTGAACACGAATTATACTCTGTCTAGAATGTAATCTTCCACACAGATTGAACAGTAATTACACTCTGTGCAGAATCTCATCTCCCCCACAGATTGAACCCAAATTACATTCAGTCCAGAATCTAATCTTCCCCAGAGATTAAATCCAAATTACTCTCTTTCCAGAATTTAATCTTCCCCACAGATTGAGCCCGAATTACACTCTGTCCTGAATCAAATCTTCCCCACAGATTGAAACCCAATTGCACTCTGTCCAGAATCTAATCGGCCCCACAGATTGAACCCAAATTACTCTCTGTCCAGTATCTAATCTTCCCCTCAGATTGAATCCCAATTACACTCTTTCCAGAATCTAACCTTCACCAGAGATTGATCCCGAATTACGCTCTGTCCAGAATCTAATCCTCCGCACCGATTGAACCCAAATTACGTCTGTCCAGAATCTAATCTTCCTCACAAATTGAACCCCTACTACACTGTACAAAATTTAATCTTCCCCACAGATTGAACCCCAATTACAATGTGTCCAGAATCAAATCTTCCCCACAGATTGAACCCCAATTACAATGTGCCCAGAATCAAATCTTCCCCACAGATTGAACCGTAATTACACTCTGTCCAGAATCAAATCTTCCCCATAGATTGAACCCCAATTACACTCTGCCCAGAATCTAAACTTCCCCACAGATTGAACCGTAATTACACTCTGTCCAGAAACAAATGTTCCGCACAACCTGAACCCCAATTACAAACTGTCCAGAATCTAATCATCCCCACAGATTGAACCCCAATTACACTCTGTCCAGAATCTAATCTTCCCCACAGATTGAAACGTAATTACACTCTGTCCAGAATCAAATGTTCCGCACAAACTGAACGCAAATTACACTCTGTCCAGAATCTAATCTTCCCCACAGATTGAACCCAAATTACACTCTGTCCAGTATCTAATCTTCCCCCACACATTGAATCCCAATTACACTCTTTTCAGAATCTAAACTTAACCAGAGATTGATCCCGAATTACGCTCTGTCCAGTATCTAATCCTCCCCACCGATTGAACCCAAAGTACGTCTGTCCAGAATCTAATCTTCCTCACAAATTGAACCCGTTCTACACTGTACAAAATTTAATCTTCCCCACAGACTTAACCCAAATTACGCTCTGTCCAGTATCTAATCTTCCCCACCGATTGAACCCAAAGTACGTCTGTCCAGAATCTAATCTTCCCCACAGATTGAACAGTAATTACACTCTGTCCAGAATGTAATCTTCCCCACAGACTTAACCCAAATTACGCTCTGTCCAGAATGTCATCTTCCCCAGAGATTGAACCCGAATTATACTCTGTCTAGAAGCTAATCATCCCCACAGATTGTACCCGAATGACACTTTGTCCAGAATCTAATCTCCCCCAGAGACTGATCCCGAATTACGATCTGTGCAGAATCAAATCTTCCTCACAAATTGAACCCCTACTACACTGTACAAAATTTAATCTTCCCCACAGATTGAACCCCAATTACAATGTGTCCAGAATCAAATCTTGCCCACAGATTGAACCGTAATTACACTCTGTGCAGAATCAAATCTTCCCCAGAGATTGAACCCCAAATTAAACTCTGCCCAAAATCTAATCTTCCCCTCAGATTGAACCGTAATTACACTCTGTCCAGAATAAAATGTTCCGCACAAACTGAACCCCAATTACGAACTGTCAAGAATCTAATCATCCCCACAGATTGAACCCCAATTACACTCTGTCCAGAATCTCATCTTCCCCACAGATTGAACCGTAATTACACTCTGTCCAGAATCAAATGTTCAGCAGAAACTGAACGCAAATTACACTCTGTCCAGAAAATAATCTTCCCCACAGATTGAACCCAAATTACACTCTGTCCGGTATCTAATCTTCCCCATAGATTGAATCCCAATTACACTCATTCCAGAATCTAATCTTTACCAGAGATTGATCCCGAATTATGCTCTGTCCAGAATCTAATCCTCCCCACCGATTGAACCCAAAGTACGTCTGTCCAGAATCTAATCTTCCTCACAAATTGAACCCCTACTACACTGTACAAAATTTAATCTTCCCCACAGATTGAACCCCAATTACACTCTGTCCAGAATGTAATCTTCCCCTCAGACTTAACCCAAATTAGGCTCTATCCAGAATGGCATCTTCCCCAGAGATTGAACCCGAATTATACTCTGTCCAGAATCTAATCTTCCCCACAGATTGAACATTAATTACACACTGTCCAGAATCTACTCTTCCCCACAGATTGAACGTGAATTACTCTCTGTCCAGAATCTGAGCTTCCCCACAGACTTAATCCAAATTACGCTCTGTCCAGAATGTCATCTTACCCAGAGATTGAACACGAATTATACTCTGTCTAGAATGTAAACTTCCCCACAGATTGAACGTGAATTACTCTCTGTCCAGAATCTTAGCTTCCCCACAGATTGAACAGTAATTACACTCTGTGCAGAATCTAATCTTCCCCACAGATTGAACAGTAATTACACTCTGTCCAGAATCAAATCTTCCCCACAGATTGAACCCCAATTACACTCTGCCCAGAATCTAATCTTCCTGACAGATTGAACCGTAATTACACTCTGTCCAGAAACAAAAGTTCGGCACAAACTGAACCCCAATTACGAACTGTCCAGAATTTAATCATCCCCACAGAGTGAACCCCAATTACATTCTGTCCAGAATCTAAACTTCCCCACAGATTGAACCGTAATTACATTCTGTCCAGAATCAAATGTTCCGCACAAACTGAATGCAAATTCCATTCTGTCCAGAATCTAATCCTCCCCTCCGATTGAACCCAAAGTACGTCTGTCCAGAATCTAATCTTCCTCACAAATTGAACCCGTACTACACTGTACAAAATTTAATCTTCCCCACAGATTGAACCCCAATTACACTCTGTCCAGAATCTAATCCTCCCCTCCGATTGAACCCAAAGTACGTCTGTCCAGAATCTAATCTTCCACACAGATTGAACACGAATTATACTCTGTCTAGAATGTAATCTTCCACACAGATTGAACAGTAATTACACTCTGTGCAGAATCTCATCTCCCCCACAGATTGAACCCAAATTACATTCAGTCCAGAATCTAATCTTCCCCAGAGATTAAATCCAAATTACTCTCTTTCCAGAAATTAATCTTCCCCACAGATTGAGCCCGAATTACACTCTGTCCTGAATCAAATCTTCCCCACAGATTGAAACCCAATTGCACTCTGTCCAGAATCTAATCGGCCCCACAGATTGAACCCAAATTACTCTCTGTCCAGTATCTAATCTTCCCCTCAGATTGAATCCCAATTACACTCTTTCCAGAATCTAACCTTCACCAGAGATTGATCCCGAATTACGCTCTGTCCAGAATCTAATCCTCCGCACCGATTGAACCCAAATTACGTCTGTCCAGAATCTAATCTTCCTCACAAATTGAACCCCTACTACACTGTACAAAATTTAATCTTCCCCACAGATTGAACCCCAATTACAATGTGTCCAGAATCAAATCTTCCCCACAGATTGAACCCCAATTACAATGTGCCCAGAATCAAATCTTCCCCACAGATTGAACCGTAATTACACTCTGTCCAGAATCAAATCTTCCCCATAGATTGAACCCCAATTACACTCTGCCCAGAATCTAAACTTCCCCACAGATTGAACCGTAATTACACTCTGTCCAGAAACAAATGTTCCGCACAACCTGAACCCCAATTACAAACTGTCCAGAATCTAATCATCCCCACAGATTGAACCCCAATTACACTCTGTCCAGAATCTAATCTTCCCCACAGATTGAAACGTAATTACACTCTGTCCAGAATCAAATGTTCCGCACAAACTGAACGCAAATTACACTCTGTCCAGAATCTAATCTTCCCCACAGATTGAACCCAAATTACACTCTGTCCAGTATCTAATCTTCCCCCACACATTGAATCCCAATTACACTCTTTTCAGAATCTAAACTTAACCAGAGATTGATCCCGAATTACGCTCTGTCCAGTATCTAATCCTCCCCACCGATTGAACCCAAAGTACGTCTGTCCAGAATCTAATCTTCCTCACAAATTGAACCCGTTCTACACTGTACAAAATTTAATCTTCCCCACAGACTTAACCCAAATTACGCTCTGTCCAGTATCTAATCTTCCCCACCGATTGAACCCAAAGTACGTCTGTCCAGAATCTAATCTTCCCCACAGATTGAACAGTAATTACACTCTGTCCAGAATGTAATCTTCCCCACAGACTTAACCCAAATTACGCTCTGTCCAGAATGTCATCTTCCCCAGAGATTGAACCCGAATTATACTCTGTCTAGAAGCTAATCATCCCCACAGATTGTACCCGAATGACACTCTGTCCAGAATCTAATCTCCCCCAGAGACTGATCCCGAATTACGATCTGTGCAGAATCAAATCTTCCTCACAAATTGAACCCCTACTACACTGTACAAAATTTAATCTTCCCCACAGATTGAACCCCAATTACAATGTGTCCAGAATCAAATCTTGCCCACAGATTGAACCGTAATTACACTCTGTGCAGAATCAAATCTTCCCCAGAGATTGAACCCCAAATTAAACTCTGCCCAAAATCTAATCTTCCCCTCAGATTGAACCGTAATTACACTCTGTCCAGAATAAAATGTTCCGCACAAACTGAACCCCAATTACGAACTGTCAAGAATCTAATCATCCCCACAGATTGAACCCCAATTACACTCTGTCCAGAATCTCATCTTCCCCACAGATTGAACCGTAATTACACTCTGTCCAGAATCAAATGTTCAGCAGAAACTGAACGCAAATTACACTCTGTCCAGAAAATAATCTTCCCCACAGATTGAACCCAAATTACACTCTGTCCGGTATCTAATCTTCCCCATAGATTGAATCCCAATTACACTCATTCCAGAATCTAATCTTTACCAGAGATTGATCCCGAATTATGCTCTGTCCAGAATCTAATCCTCCCCACCGATTGAACCCAAAGTACGTCTGTCCAGAATCTAATCTTCCTCACAAATTGAACCCCTACTACACTGTACAAAATTTAATCTTCCCCACAGATTGAACCCCAATTACACTCTGTCCAGAATGTAATCTTCCCCTCAGACTTAACCCAAATTAGGCTCTATCCAGAATGGCATCTTCCCCAGAGATTGAACCCGAATTATACTCTGTCCAGAATCTAATCTTCCCCACAGATTGAACATTAATTACACACTGTCCAGAATCTACTCTTCCCCACAGATTGAACGTGAATTACTCTCTGTCCAGAATCTGAGCTTCCCCACAGACTTAATCCAAATTACGCTCTGTCCAGAATGTCATCTTACCCAGAGATTGAACACGAATTATACTCTGTCTAGAATGTAAACTTCCCCACAGATTGAACGTGAATTACTCTCTGTCCAGAATCTTAGCTTCCCCACAGATTGAACAGTAATTACACTCTGTGCAGAATCTAATCTTCCCCACAGATTGAACAGTAATTACACTCTGTCCAGAATCTAATCTTCCCCACAGATTGAATCCCAATGACACTCTCTCCAGAATCTAATCTCCAGCAGAGAATGATCCCGAATTACGCTCTGTCCAGAATCTAATCTTCCTCACAAATTGAACCCCTACTACACTGTACAAAATTTAATCTTCCCCACAGATTGAACCCCAATTACAATGTGTCCAGAATCAAATCTTCCCCACAGATTGAACCGTAATTACACTCTGTCCAGAATCAAATCTTCCCCACAGATTGAACCCCAATTACACTCTGCCCAGAATCTAATCTTCCTGACAGATTGAACCGTAATTACACTCTGTCCAGAAACAAAAGTTCGGCACAAACTGAACCCCAATTACGAACTGTCCAGAATCTAATCATCCCCACAGAGTGAACCCCAATTACACTCTGTCCAGAATCTAAACTTCCCCACAGATTGAACCGTAATTACATTCTGTCCAGAATCAAATGTTCCGCACAAACTGAATGCAAATTCCACTCTGTCCAGAATCTAATCCTCCCCTCCGATTGAACCCAAAGTATGTCTGTCCAGAATCTAATCTTCCTCACAAATTGAACCCGTTCTACACTGTACAAAATTTAATCTTCCCCACAGACTTAACCCAAATTACGCTCTGTCCAGAATGTCATCTTACCCAGAGATTGAACACGAATTATACTCTGTCTAGAATGTAAACTTCCCCACAGATTGAACGTGAATTACTCTCTGTCCAGAATCTTAGCTTCCCCACAGATTGAACAGTAATTACACTCTGTGCAGAATCTAATCTTCCCCACAGATTGAACCGTAATTACACTCTGTCCAGAAACAAAAGTTCGGCACAAACTGAACCCCAATTACGAACTGTCCAGAATCTAATCATCCCCACAGAGTGAACCCCAATTACATTCTGCCCAGAATCTAATCTTCCCCACAGATTGAACCGTAATTACATTCTGTCCAGAATCAAATGTTCTGCACAAACTGAATGCAAATTCCACTCTGTCCAGAATCTAATCCTCCCCTCCGATTGAACCCCAATTACACTCTGCCCAGAATCTAATCTTCCCCACAGATTGAACCGTAATTACACTCTGTCCAGAAACAAATGTTCCGCACAAACTGAACCCCAATTACAAACTGTCCAGAATCTAATCATCCCCACAGATTGAACCCCAATTACACTCTGTCCAGAATCTAATCTTCCCCACAGATTGAAACGTAATTACACTCTGTCCAGAATCAAATGTTCCGCACAAACTGAACGCAAATTACACTCTGTCCAGAATCTAATCTTCCCCACAGATTGAACCCAAATTACACTCTGTCCAGTATCTAATCTTCCCCCACACATTGAATCCCAATTACACTCTTTTCAGAATCTAAACTTAACCAGAGATTGATCCCGAATTACGCTCTGTCCAGTATCTAATCCTCCCCACCGATTGAACCCAAAGTACGTCTGTCCAGAATCTAATCTTCCTCACAAATTGAACCCGTTCTACACTGTACAAAATTTAATCTTCCCCACAGACTTAACCCAAATTACGCTCTGTCCAGTATCTAATCTTCCCCACCGATTGAACCCAAAGTACGTCTGTCCAGAATCTAATCTTCCCCACAGATTGAACAGTAATTACACTCTGTCCAGAATGTAATCTTCCCCACAGACTTAACCCAAATTACGCTCTGTCCAGAATGTCATCTTCCCCAGAGATTGAACCCGAATTATACTCTGTCTAGAAGCTAATCATCCCCACAGATTGTACCCGAATGACACTTTGTCCAGAATCTAATCTCCCCCAGAGACTGATCCCGAATTACGATCTGTGCAGAATCAAATCTTCCTCACAAATTGAACCCCTACTACACTGTACAAAATTTAATCTTCCCCACAGATTGAACCCCAATTACAATGTGTCCAGAATCAAATCTTGCCCACAGATTGAACCGTAATTACACTCTGTGCAGAATCAAATCTTCCCCAGAGATTGAACCCCAAATTAAACTCTGCCCAAAATCTAATCTTCCCCTCAGATTGAACCGTAATTACACTCTGTCCAGAATAAAATGTTCCGCACAAACTGAACCCCAATTACGAACTGTCAAGAATCTAATCATCCCCACAGATTGAACCCCAATTACACTCTGTCCAGAATCTCATCTTCCCCACAGATTGAACCGTAATTACACTCTGTCCAGAATCAAATGTTCAGCAGAAACTGAACGCAAATTACACTCTGTCCAGAAAATAATCTTCCCCACAGATTGAACCCAAATTACACTCTGTCCGGTATCTAATCTTCCCCATAGATTGAATCCCAATTACACTCATTCCAGAATCTAATCTTTACCAGAGATTGATCCCGAATTATGCTCTGTCCAGAATCTAATCCTCCCCACCGATTGAACCCAAAGTACGTCTGTCCAGAATCTAATCTTCCTCACAAATTGAACCCCTACTACACTGTACAAAATTTAATCTTCCCCACAGATTGAACCCCAATTACACTCTGTCCAGAATGTAATCTTCCCCTCAGACTTAACCCAAATTAGGCTCTATCCAGAATGGCATCTTCCCCAGAGATTGAACCCGAATTATACTCTGTCCAGAATCTAATCTTCCCCACAGATTGAACATTAATTACACACTGTCCAGAATCTACTCTTCCCCACAGATTGAACGTGAATTACTCTCTGTCCAGAATCTGAGCTTCCCCACAGACTTAATCCAAATTACGCTCTGTCCAGAATGTCATCTTACCCAGAGATTGAACACGAATTATACTCTGTCTAGAATGTAAACTTCCCCACAGATTGAACGTGAATTACTCTCTGTCCAGAATCTTAGCTTCCCCACAGATTGAACAGTAATTACACTCTGTGCAGAATCTAATCTTCCCCACAGATTGAACAGTAATTACACTCTGTCCAGAATCTAATCTTCCCCACAGATTGAATCCCAATGACACTCTCTCCAGAATCTAATCTCCAGCAGAGAATGATCCCGAATTACGCTCTGTCCAGAATCTAATCTTCCTCACAAATTGAACCCCTACTACACTGTACAAAATTTAATCTTCCCCACAGATTGAACCCCAATTACAATGTGTCCAGAATCAAATCTTCCCCACAGATTGAACCGTAATTACACTCTGTCAAGAATCAAATCTTCCCCACAGATTGAACCCCAATTACACTCTGCCCAGAATCTAATCTTCCTGACAGATTGAACCGTAATTACACTCTGTCCAGAAACAAAAGTTCGGCACAAACCGAACCCCAATTACGAACTGTCCAGAATCTAATCATCCCCACAGAGTGAACCCCAATTACACTCTGTCCAGAATCTAAACTTCCCCACAGATTGAACCGTAATTACATTCTGTCCAGAATCAAATGTTCCGCACAAACTGAATGCAAATTCCACTCTGTCCAGAATCTAATCCTCCCCTCCGATTGAACCCAAAGTATGTCTGTCCAGAATCTAATCTTCCTCACAAATTGAACCCGTTCTACACTGTACAAAATTTAATCTTCCCCACAGACTTAACCCAAATTACGCTCTGTCCAGAATGTCATCTTACCCAGAGATTGAACACGAATTATACTCTGTCTAGAATGTAAACTTCCCCACAGATTGAACGTGAATTACTCTCTGTCCAGAATCTTAGCTTCCCCACAGATTGAACAGTAATTACACTCTGTGCAGAATCTAATCTTCCCCACAGATTGAACCGTAATTACACTCTGTCCAGAAACAAAAGTTCGGCACAAACTGAACCCCAATTACGAACTGTCCAGAATCTAATCATCCCCACAGAGTGAACCCCAATTACATTCTGCCCAGAATCTAATCTTCCCCACAGATTGAACCGTAATTACATTCTGTCCAGAATCAAATGTTCTGCACAAACTGAATGCAAATTCCACTCTGTCCAGAATCTAATCCTCCCCTCCGATTGAACCCCAATTACACTCTGCCCAGAATCTAATCTTCCCCACAGATTGAACCGTAATTACACTCTGTCCAGAAACAAATGTTCCGCACAAACTGAACCCCAATTACAAACTGTCCAGAATCTAATCATCCCCACAGATTGAACCCCAATTACACTCTGTCCAGAATCTAATCTTCCCAACAGATTGAAACGTAATTACACTCTGTCCAGAATCAAATGTTCCGCACAAACTGAACGCAAATTACACTCTGTCCAGAATCTAATCTTCCCCACAGATTGAACCCAAATTACACTCTGTCCAGTATCTAATCTTCCCCCACACATTGAATCCCAATTACACTCTTTCCAGAATCTAAACTTAACCAGAGATTGATCCCGAATTACGCTCTGTCCAGTATCTAATCCTCCCCACCGATTGAACCCAAAGTACGTCTGTCCAGAATCTAATCTTCCTCACAAATTGAACCCGTTCTACACTGTACAAAATTTAATCTTCCCCACAGACTTAACCCAAATTACGCTCTGTCCAGAATGTCATCTTACCCAGAGATTGAACACGAATTATACTCTGTCTAGAATGTAAACTTCCCCACAGATTGAACGTGAATTACTCTCTGTCCAGAATCTTAGCTTCCCCACAGATTGAACAGTAATTACACTCTGTGCAGAATCTAATCTTCCCCACAGATTGAACCGTAATTACACTCTGTCCAGAAACAAAAGTTCGGCACAAACTGAACCCCAATTACGAACTGTCCAGAATCTAATCTTCCCCACAGATTGAACAGTAATTACACTCTGTCCAGAATGTAATCTTCCCCACAGACTTAACCCAAATTACGCTCTGTCCAGAATGTCATCTTCCCCAGACATTGAACCCGAATTATACTCTGTCTAGAAGCTAATCATCCCCACAGATTGTACCCGAATGACACTCTGTCCAGAATCTAATCTCCCCCAGAGACTGATCCCAAATTACGATCTGTGCAGAATCAAATCTACCTCACAAATTGAACCCCTACTACACTGTACATAATTTAATCTTCCTCACAGATTGAACCCCAATTACAATGTGTCCAGAATCAAATCTTGCCCACAGATTGAACCGTAATTACACTCTGAGCAGAATCAAATCTTCCCCAGAAATTGAACCCCAAATTAAACTCTGCCCAAAATCTAATCTTCCCCTCAGATTGAACCGTAATTACACTCTGTTCAGAATAAAATGTTCCGCACAAACTGAACCCCAATTTCGAACTGTCCAGAATCTAATCATCCCCACAGATTGAACCCCAATTACACTCTGCCCAGAATCTAATCTTCCTGACAGATTGAACCGTAATTACACTCTGTCCAGAAACAAAAGTTCGGCACAAACTGAACCCCAATTACGAACTGTCCAGAATTTAATCATCCCCACAGAGTGAACCCCAATTACATTCTGTCCAGAATCTAAACTTCCCCACAGATTGAACCGTAATTACATTCTGTCCAGAATCAAATGTTCCGCACAAACTGAATGCAAATTCCATTCTGTCCAGAATCTAATCCTCCCCTCCGATTGAACCCAAAGTACGTCTGTCCAGAATCTAATCTTCCTCACAAATTGAACCCGTACTACACTGTACAAAATTTAATCTTCCCCACAGATTGAACCCCAATTACACTCTGTCCAGAATCTAATCCTCCCCTCCGATTGAACCCAAAGTACGTCTGTCCAGAATCTAATCTTCCACACAGATTGAACACGAATTATACTCTGTCTAGAATGTAATCTTCCACACAGATTGAACAGTAATTACACTCTGTGCAGAATCTCATCTCCCCCACAGATTGAACCCAAATTACATTCAGTCCAGAATCTAATCTTCCCCAGAGATTAAATCCAAATTACTCTCTTTCCAGAATTTAATCTTCCCCACAGATTGAGCCCGAATTACACTCTGTCCTGAATCAAATCTTCCCCACAGATTGAAACCCAATTGCACTCTGTCCAGAATCTAATCGGCCCCACAGATTGAACCCAAATTACTCTCTGTCCAGTATCTAATCTTCCCCTCAGATTGAATCCCAATTACACTCTTTCCAGAATCTAACCTTCACCAGAGATTGATCCCGAATTACGCTCTGTCCAGAATCTAATCCTCCGCACCGATTGAACCCAAATTACGTCTGTCCAGAATCTAATCTTCCTCACAAATAGAACCCCTACTACACTGTACAAAATTTAATCTTCCCCACAGATTGAACCCCAATTACAATGTGTCCAGAATCAAATCTTCCCCACAGATTGAACCCCAATTACAATGTGCCCAGAATCAAATCTTCCCCACAGATTGAACCGTAATTACACTCTGTCCAGAATCAAATCTTCCCCATAGATTGAACCCCAATTACACTCTGCCCAGAATCTAAACTTCCCCACAGATTGAACCGTAATTACACTCTGTCCAGAAACAAATGTTCCGCACAACCTGAACCCCAATTACAAACTGTCCAGAATCTAATCATCCCCACAGATTGAACCCCAATTACACTCTGTCCAGAATCTAATCTTCCCCACAGATTGAAACGTAATTACACTCTGTCCAGAATCAAATGTTCCGCACAAACTGAACGCAAATTACACTCTGTCCAGAATCTAATCTTCCCCACAGATTGAACCCAAATTACACTCTGTCCAGTATCTAATCTTCCCCCACACATTGAATCCCAATTACACTCTTTTCAGAATCTAAACTTAACCAGAGATTGATCCCGAATTACGCTCTGTCCAGTATCTAATCCTCCCCACCGATTGAACCCAAAGTACGTCTGTCCAGAATCTAATCTTCCTCACAAATTGAACCCGTTCTACACTGTACAAAATTTAATCTTCCCCACAGACTTAACCCAAATTACGCTCTGTCCAGTATCTAATCTTCCCCACCGATTGAACCCAAAGTACGTCTGTCCAGAATCTAATCTTCCCCACAGATTGAACAGTAATTACACTCTGTCCAGAATGTAATCTTCCCCACAGACTTAACCCAAATTACGCTCTGTCCAGAATGTCATCTTCCCCAGAGATTGAACCCGAATTATACTCTGTCTAGAAGCTAATCATCCCCACAGATTGTACCCGAATGACACTTTGTCCAGAATCTAATCTCCCCCAGAGACTGATCCCGAATTACGATCTGTGCAGAATCAAATCTTCCTCACAAATTGAACCCCTACTACACTGTACAAAATTTAATCTTCCCCACAGATTGAACCCCAATTACAATGTGTCCAGAATCAAATCTTGCCCACAGATTGAACCGTAATTACACTCTGTGCAGAATCAAATCTTCCCCAGAGATTGAACCCCAAATTAAACTCTGCCCAAAATCTAATCTTCCCCTCAGATTGAACCGTAATTACACTCTGTCCAGAATAAAATGTTCCGCACAAACTGAACCCCAATTACGAACTGTCAAGAATCTAATCATCCCCACAGATTGAACCCCAATTACACTCTGTCCAGAATCTCATCTTCCCCACAGATTGAACCGTAATTACACTCTGTCCAGAATCAAATGTTCAGCAGAAACTGAACGCAAATTACACTCTGTCCAGAAAATAATCTTCCCCACAGATTGAAACCAAATTACACTCTGTCCGGTATCTAATCTTCCCCATAGATTGAATCCCAATTACACTCATTCCAGAATCTAATCTTTACCAGAGATTGATCCCGAATTATGCTCTGTCCAGAATCTAATCCTCCCCACCGATTGAACCCAAAGTACGTCTGTCCAGAATCTAATCTTCCTCACAAATTGAACCCCTACTACACTGTACAAAATTTAATCTTCCCCACAGATTGAACCCCAATTACACTCTGTCCAGAATGTAATCTTCCCCTCAGACTTAACCCAAATTAGGCTCTATCCAGAATGGCATCTTCCCCAGAGATTGAACCCGAATTATACTCTGTCCAGAATCTAATCTTCCCCACAGATTGAACATTAATTACACACTGTCCAGAATCTACTCTTCCCCACAGATTGAACGTGAATTACTCTCTGTCCAGAATCTGAGCTTCCCCACAGACTTAATCCAAATTACGCTCTGTCCAGAATGTCATCTTACCCAGAGATTGAACACGAATTATACTCTGTCTAGAATGTAAACTTCCCCACAGATTGAACGTGAATTACTCTCTGTCCAGAATCTTAGCTTCCCCACAGATTGAACAGTAATTACACTCTGTGCAGAATCTAATCTTCCCCACAGATTGAACAGTAATTACACTCTGTCCAGAATCTAATCTTCCCCACAGATTGAATCCCAATGACACTCTCTCCAGAATCTAATCTCCAGCAGAGAATGATCCCGAATTACGCTCTGTCCAGAATCTAATCTTCCTCACAAATTGAACCCCTACTACACTGTACAAAATTTAATCTTCCCCACAGATTGAACCCCAATTACAATGTGTCCAGAATCAAATCTTCCCCACAGATTGAACCGTAATTACACTCTGTCCAGAATCAAATCTTCCCCACAGATTGAACCCCAATTACACTCTGCCCAGAATCTAATCTTCCTGACAGATTGAACCGTAATTACACTCTGTCCAGAAACAAAAGTTCGGCACAAACTGAACCCCAATTACGAACTGTCCAGAATCTAATCATCCCCACAGAGTGAACCCCAATTACACTCTGTCCAGAATCTAAACTTCCCCACAGATTGAACCGTAATTACATTCTGTCCAGAATCAAATGTTCCGCACAAACTGAATGCAAATTCCACTCTGTCCAGAATCTAATCCTCCCCTCCGATTGAACCCAAAGTATGTCTGTCCAGAATCTAATCTTCCTCACAAATTGAACCCGTTCTACACTGTACAAAATTTAATCTTCCCCACAGACTTAACCCAAATTACGCTCTGTCCAGAATGTCATCTTACCCAGAGATTGAACACGAATTATACTCTGTCTAGAATGTAAACTTCCCCACAGATTGAACGTGAATTACTCTCTGTCCAGAATCTTAGCTTCCCCACAGATTGAACAGTAATTACACTCTGTGCAGAATCTAATCTTCCCCACAGATTGAACCGTAATTACACTCTGTCCAGAAACAAAAGTTCGGCACAAACTGAACCCCAATTACGAACTGTCCAGAATCTAATCATCCCCACAGAGTGAACCCCAATTACATTCTGCCCAGAATCTAATCTTCCCCACAGATTGAACCGTAATTACATTCTGTCCAGAATCAAATGTTCTGCACAAACTGAATGCAAATTCCACTCTGTCCAGAATCTAATCCTCCCCTCCGATTGAACCCCAATTACACTCTGCCCAGAATCTAATCTTCCCCACAGATTGAACCGTAATTACACTCTGTCCAGAAACAAATGTTCCGCACAAACTGAACCCCAATTACAAACTGTCCAGAATCTAATCATCCCCACAGATTGAACCCCAATTACACTCTGTCCAGAATCTAAACTTCCCCACAGATTGAACCGTAATTACATTCTGTCCAGAATCAAATGTTCCGCACAAACTGAATGCAAATTCCACTCTGTCCAGAATCTAATCCTCCCCTCCGATTGAACCCAAAGTACGTCTGTCCAGAATCTAATCTTCCTCACAAATTGAACCCGT
This sequence comes from Hemitrygon akajei, assembly GCF_048418815.1. Taxonomy (NCBI): domain Eukaryota; kingdom Metazoa; phylum Chordata; class Chondrichthyes; order Myliobatiformes; family Dasyatidae; genus Hemitrygon; species Hemitrygon akajei. The sequence continues at coordinate 166,051,343 of NC_133126.1, forward strand.
ACTACACTGTACAAAATTTAATCTTCCCCACAGATTGAACCCCAATTACACTCTGTCCAGAATCTAATCCTCCCCTCCGATTGAACCCAAAGTACGTCAGTCCAGAATCAAATCTTGCCCACAGATTGAACCGTAATTACACTCTGAGCAGAATCAAATCTTCCCCAGAAATTGAACCCCAAATTAAACTCTGCCCAAAATCTAATCTTCCCCTCAGATTGAACCGTAATTACACTCTGTTCAGAATAAAATGTTCCGCACAAACTGAACCCGAATTTCGAACTGTCCAGAATCTAATCATCCCCACAGATTGAACCCCAATTACACTCTGTCCAGAATCTCATCTTCCCCACAGATTGAACCGTAATTACACTCTGTCCAGAATCAAATGTTCACCACAAACTGAACGCAAATTACACTCTGTCCAGAAAATAATCTTCCCCACAGATTGAACCCAAATTACACTCTGTCCAGTATCTAATCTTCCCCCACACATTGAATCCCAATTACACTCTTTCCAGAATCTAAACTTAACCAGAGTTTGATCCCGAATTACGCTCTGTCCAGTATCTAATCCTCCCCGCCGATTGAACCCAAAGTAAGTCTGTCCAGAATCTAATCTTCCTCACAAATTGAACCCGTTCTACACTGTACAAAATTTAATCTTCCCCACAGACTTAACCCAAATTACGCTCTGTCCAGAATGTCATCTTACCCAGAGATTGAACACGAATTATACTCTGTCTAGAATGTAAACTTCCCCACAGATTGAACGTGAATTACTCTCTGTCCAGAATCTTAGCTTCCCCACAGATTGAACAGTAATTACACTCTGTCCAGAATCTAATCTTCCCCACAGATTGAATCCCAATGACACTCTCTCCAGAATCTAATCTCCAGCAGAGAATGATCCCGAATTACGCTCTGTCCAGAATCTAATCTTCCTCACAAATTGAACCCCTACTACACTGTACAAAATTTAATCTTCCCCACAGATTGAACCCCAATTACAAAATGTCCAGAATCAAATCTTCCCCACAGATTGAACCGTAATTACACTCTGTCCAGAATCAAATCTTCCCCACAGATTGAACCCCAATTACACTCTGCCCAGAATCTAATCTTCCTGACAGATTGAACCGTAATTACACTCTGTCCAGAAACAAAAGTTCGGCACAAACTGAACCCCAATTACGAACTGTTCAGAATCTAATTATCCCCACAGAGTGAACCCCAATTACATTCTGTCCAGAATCTAAACTTCCCCACAGATTGAACCGTAATTACATTCTGTCCAGAATCAAATGTTCCGCACAAACTGAATGCAAATTCCACTCTGTCCAGAATCTAATCCTCCCCTCCGATTGAACCCAAAGTACGTCTGTCCAGAATCTAATCTTCCTCACAAATTGAACCCGTACTACACTGTACAAAATTTAATCTTCCCCACAGATTGAACCCCAATTACACTCTGTCCAGAATCTAATCCTCCCCTCCGATTGAACCCAAAGTACGTCTGTCCAGAATCTAATCTTCCACACAGATTGAACACGAATTATACTCTGTCTAGAATGTAATCTTCCGCACAGATTGAACAGTAATTACACTCTGTGCAGAATCTCATCTCCCCCACAGATTGAACCCAAATTACATTCAGTCCAGAATCTAATCTTCCCCAGAGATTAAATCCAAATTACTCTCTTTCCAGAATTTAATCTTCCCCACAGATTGAGCCCGAATTACACTCTGTCCTGAATCAAATCTTCCCCACAGATTGAAACCCAATTGCACTCTGTCCAGAATCTAATCTGCCCCACAGATTGAACCCAAATTACTCTCTGTCCAGTATCTAATCTTCCCCTCAGATTGAATCCCAATTACACTCTTTCCAGAATCTAATCTTCACCAGAGATTGATCCCGAATTACGCTCTGTCCAGAATCTAATCCTCCGCACTGATTGGACCCAAATTACGTCTGTCCAGAATCTAATCTTCCTCACAAATTGAACCCCTACTACACTGTACAAAATTTAATCTTCCCCACAGATTGAACCCCAATTACAATGTGTCCAGAATCAAATCTTCCCCACAGAATAAACCCCAATTACAATGTGCCCAGAATCAAATCTTCCCCACAGATTGAACCGTAATTACACTCTGTCCAGAATCAAATCTTCCCCATAGATTGAACCCCAATTACACTCTGCCCAGAATCTAATCTTCCCCACAGATTGAACCGTAATTACACTCTGTCCAGAAACAAATGTTCCGCACAAACTTAACCCCAATTACAAACTGTCCAGAATCTAATCTTCCCCACAGATTGAACCCAAATTACACTCTGTCCAGTATCTAATCTTCCCCCACACATTGAATCCCAATTACACTCTTTTCAGAATCTAAACTTAACCAGAGATTGATCCCGAATTACGCTCTGTCCAGTATCTAATCCTCCATACCGATTGAACCCAAAGTACGTCTGTCCAGAATCTAATCTTACTCACAAATTGAACCCGTTCTACACTGTACAAAATTTAATCTTCCCCACAGACTTAACCCAAATTACGCTCTGTCCAGTATCTAATCCTCCCCACCGATTGAACCCAAAGTACGTCTGTCCAGAATCTAATCTTCCCCACAGATTGAACCCCTACTACACTGTACAAAATTTAATCTTCCCCACAGATTGAACCGCAATTACAATGTGTCCAGAATCAAATCTTCCCCACAGATTGAACCGTAATTACACTCTGTGCAGAATCAAATCTTCCCCAGAGATTGAACCCCAAATTAAACTCTGCCCAAAATCTAATCTTCCCCTCAGATTGAACCGTAATTACACTCTGTCCAGAATAAAATGTTCCGCACAAACTGAACCCCAATTACGAACTGTCCAGAATCTAATCATCCCCTCAGATTGAACCCCAATTACACTCTGTCCAGAATCTCATCTTCCCCACAGATTGAACCGTAATTACACTCTGTCCAGAATCAAATGTTCAGCACAAACTGAACGCAAATTACACTCTGTCCAGAAAATAATCTTCCCCACAGATTGAACCCAAATTACACTCTGTCCGGTATCTAATCTTCCCCATAGATTGAATCCCAATTACACTCATTCCAGAATCTAATCTTTACCAGAGATTGATCCCGAATTATGCTCTGTCCAGAATCTAATCCTCCCCACCGATTGAACCCAAAGTACGTCTGTCCAGAATCTAATCTTCCTCACAAATTGAACCCCTACTACACTGTACAAAATTTAATCTTCCCCACAGATTGAACCCCAATTACACTCTGTCCAGAATGTAATCTTCCCCTCAGACTTAACCCAAATTAGGCTCTGTCCAGAATGGCATCTTCCCCAGAGATTGAACCCGAATTATACTCTGTCCAGAATCTACTCTTCCCCACAGATTGAACGTGAATTACTCTCTGTCCAGAATCTGAGCTTCCCCACAGATTGAACCCCAATTACACTCTATCCAGTACGTAATCTTACCCACAGATTGAACACGAATTATACTCTGTCTAGAATGTAAACTTCCCCACAGATTGAACGTGAATTACTCTCTGTCCAGAATCTTAGCTTCCCCACAGATTGAACAGTAATTACACTCTGTGCAGAATCTAATCTTCCCCACAGATTGAACAGTAATTACACTCTGTCCAGAATCTAATCTTCCCCACAGATTGAATCCCAATGACACTCTCTCCAGAATCTAATCTCCAGCAGAGAATGATCCCGAATTACGCTCTGTCCAGTAATCTTCCTCACAAATTGAACCCCTACTACACTGTACAAAATTTAATCTTCCCCACAGATTGAACCCCAATTACAATGTGTCCAGAATCAAATATTCCCCACAGATTGAACCCCAATTACAATGTGTCCAGAATCAAATATTCCCCACAGATTGAACCGTAATTACACTCTGTCCAGAATCAAATCTTCCCCACAGATTGAACCCCAATTACACTCTGCCCAGAATCTAATCTTCCTGACAGATTGAACCGTAATTACACTCTGTCCAGAAACAAAAGTTCGGCACAAACTGATCCCCAATTACGAACTGTCCAGAATCTAATCATCCCCACAGAGTGAACCCCAATTACATTCTGTCCAGAATCAAATGTTCCGCACAAACTGAATGCAAATTCCACTCTGTCCAGAATCTAATCCTCCCCTCCGATTGAACCCAAAGTACGTCTGTCCAGAATCTAATCTTCCTCACAAATTGAACCCGTACTACACTGTACAAAATTTAATCTTCCCCACAGATTGAACCCCAATTACACTCTGTCCAGAATCTAATCCTCCACTCCGATTGAACCCAAAGTACGTCTGTCCAGAATCTAATCTTCCACACAGATTGAACACGAATTATACTCTGTCTAGAATGTAATCTTCCACACAGATTGAACAGTAATTACACTCTGTGCAGAATCTCATCTCCCCCACAGATTGAACCCAAATTACATTCAGTCCAGAATCTAATCTTCCCCAGAGATTAAATCCAAATTACTCTCTTTCCAGAATTTAATCTTCCCCACAGATTGAGCCCGAATTACACTCTGTCCTGAATCAAATCTTCCCCACAGATTGAAACCCAATTGCACTCTGTCCAGAATCTAATCTGCCCCACAGATTGAACCCAAATTACTCTCTGTCCAGTATCTAATCTTCCCCTCAGATTGAATCCCAATTACACTCTTTCCAGAATCTAATCTTCACCAGAGATTGATCCCGAATTACGCTCTGTCCAGAATCTAATCCTCCGCAGCGATTGAACCCAAATTACGTCTGTCCAGAATCTAATCTTCCTCACAAATTGAACCCCTACTACACTGTACAAAATTTAATCTTCCCCACAGATTGAACCCCAATTACAATGTGTCCAGAATCAAATCTTCCCCACAGATTGAACACCAATTACAATGTGCCCAGAATCAAATCTTCCCCACAGATTGAACCGTAATTACACTCTGTCCAGAATCAAATCTTCCCCATAGATTGAACCCCAATTACACTCTGCCCAGAATCTAATCTTCCCCACAGATTTAACCGTAATTACACTCTGTCCAGAAACAAATGTTCCGCACAAACTGAACCCCAATTACAAACTGTCCAGAATCTAATCATCCCCACAGATTGAACCCCAATTACACTCTGTCCAGAATTTAATCTTCCCCACAGATTGAAACGTAATTACACTCTGTCCAGAATCAAATCTTCCCCACAGATTGAACCCAAATTACACTCTGTCCAGTATCTAATCTTCCCCCACACATTGAATCCCAATTACACTCTTTCCAGAATCTAAACTTAACCAGAGATTGATCCCGAATTACGCTCTGTCCAGTATCTAATCCTCCCCACCGATTGAACCCAAAGTACGTCTGTCCAGAATCTAATCTTCCTCACAAATTGAACCCGTTCTACACTGTACAAAATTTAATCTTCCCCACAGACTTAACCCAAATTACGCTCTGTCCAGAATGTCATCTTACCCAGAGATTGAACACGAATTATACTCTGTCTAGAATCTAATCATCCCCACAGATTGAACCGTAATTACACTCTGTCCAGAATCTAATCTTCCCCACAGATTGAACAGTAATTACACTCTGTCCAGAATGTAATCTTCCCCACAGACTTAACCCAAATTACGCTCTGTCCAGAATGTCATCTTCCCCAGACATTGAACCCGAATTATACTCTGTCTAGAAGCTAATCATCCCCACAGATTGTACCCGAATGACACTCTGTCCAGAATCTAATCTCCCCCAGAGACTGATCCCGAATTACGATCTGTGCAGAATCAAATCTACCTCACAAATTGAACCCCTACTACACTGTACAAAATTTAATCTTCCCCACAGATTGAACCCCAATTACAATGTGTCCAGAATCAAATCTTGCCCACAGATTGAACCGTAATTACACTCTGTGCAGAATCAAATCTTCCCCAGAGATTGAACCCCAAATTAAACTCTGCCCAAAATCTAATCTTCCCCTCAGATTGAACCGTAATTACACTCTGTCCAGAATAAAATGTTCCGCACAAACTGAACCCCAATTTCGAACTGTCCAGAATCTAATCATCCCCACAGATTGAACCCCAATTACACTCTGTCCAGAATCTCATCATCCCCACAGATTGAACCGTAATTACACTCTGTCCAGAATCAAATGTTCACCACAAACTGAACGCAAATTACACTCTGTCCAGAAAATAATCTTCCCCACAGATTGAACCCAAATTACACTCTGTCCGGTATCTAATCTTCCCCATAGATTGAATCCCAATTACACTCATTCCAGAATCTAATCTTTACCAGAGATTGATCCCGAATTATGCTCTGTCCAGAATCTAATCCTCCCCACCGATTGAACCCAAAGTACGTCTGTCCAGAATCTAATCTTCCTCACAAATTGAACCCCTACTACACTGTACAAAATTTAATCTTCCCCACAGATTGAATCCCAATTACACTCTGTCCAGAATGTAATCTTCCCCTCAGACTTAACCCAAATTAGGCTCTGTCCAGAATGGCATCTTCCCCAGAGATTGAACCCGAATTATACTCTGTCTAGAACCTAATCATCCCCACAGATTGAACCCGAATGACAGTCTGTCCCGAATCTAATCTTCCCCACAGATTGAACATTAATTACACTCTGTCCAGAATCTACTCTTCCCCACAGATTGAACGTGAATTACTCTCTGTCCAGAATCTGAGCTTCCCCACAGATTGAACCCCAATTACACTCTGTCCAGTACGTAATCTTACCCACAGATTGAACACGAATTATACTCTGTCTAGAATGTAAACTTCCCCACAGATTCAACGTGAATTACTCTCTGTCCAGAATCTTAGCTTCCCCACAGATTGAACCCCAATTACATTCTGTCCTGAATGTAATCTTACACACAGATTGAACACGAATTATACTCTGTCGAGAATGTAATCTTCCCCACAGATTGAACAGTAATTACACTCTGAGCAGAATCTAATCTTCCCCACAGATTGAACCCCAATTACAATGTGTCCAGAATCAAATCTTCCCCACAGATTGAACCGTAATTACACTCTGTCCAGAATCAAATCTTCCCCACAGATTGAACCCCAATTACACTCTCCCCAGAATCTAATCTTCCTGACAGATTGAACCGTAATTACACTCTGTCCAGAAACAAAAGTTAGGCACAAACTGAACCCCAATTACGAACTGTCCAGAATCTAATCATCCCCACAGAGTGAACCCCAATTACACTCTGTCCAGAATCTAAACTTCCCCACAGATTGAACCATAATTACATTCTGTTCAGAATCAAATGTTCCGCACAAACTGAATGCAAATTCCACTCTGTCCAGAATCTAATCCTCCCCTCCGATTGAACCCAAAGTACGTCTGTCCAGAATCTAATCATCCCCACAGAGTGAACCCCAATTACACTCTGTCCAGAATCTAAACTTCCCCACAGATTGAACCATAATTACATTCTGTCCAGAATCAAATGTTCCGCACAAACTGAATGCAAATTCCACTCTGTCCAGAATCTAATCCTCCCCTCCGATTGAACCCAAAGTACGTCTGTCCAGAATCTAATCTTCCACACAGATTGAACATTAATTACACTCTGTCCAGAATCTACTCTTCCCCACAGATTGAACGTGAATTACTCTCTGTCCAGAATCTGAGCTTCCCCACAGATTGAACCCCAATTACACTCTGTCCAGTACGTAATCTTACCCACAGATTGAACACGAATTATACTCTGTCTAGAATGTAAACTTCCCCACAGATTCAACGTGAATTACTCTCTGTCCAGAATCTTAGCTTCCCCACAGATTGAACCCCAATTACACTCTGTCCTGAATGTAATCTTACACACAGATTGAACACGAATTATACTCTGTCGAGAATGTAATCTTCCCCACAGATTGAACAGTAATTACACTCTGAGCAGAATCTAATCTTCCCCACAGATTGAACCCCAATTACAATGTGTCCAGAATCAAATCTTCCCCACAGATTGAACCGTAATTACACTCTGTCCAGAATCAAATCTTCCCCACAGATTGAACCCCAATTACACGCTCCCCAGAATCTAATCTTCCTGACAGATTGAACCGTAATTACACTCTGTCCAGAAACAAAAGTTAGGCACAAACTGAACCCCAATTACGAACTGTCCAGAATCTAATCATCCCCTCAGATTGAACCCCAATTACACTCTGTCCAGAATCTCATCTTCCCCACAGATTGAACCGTAATTACACTCTGTCCAGAATCAAATGTTCAGCACAAACTGAACGCAAATTACACTCTGTCCAGAAAATAATCTTCCCCACAGATTGAACCCAAATTACACTCTGTCCGGTATCTAATCTTCCCCATAGATTGAATCCCAATTACACTCATTCCAGAATCTAATCTTTACCAGAGATTGATCCCGAATTATGCTCTGTCCAGAATCTAATCCTCCCCACCGATTGAACCCAAAGTACGTCTGTCCAGAATCTAATCTTCCTCACAAATTGAACCCCTACTACACTGTACAAAATTTAATCTTCCCCACAGATTGAACCCCAATTACACTCTGTCCAGAATGTAATCTTCCCCTCAGACTTAACCCAAATTAGGCTCTGTCCAGAATGGCATCTTCCCCAGAGATTGAACCCGAATTATACTCTGTCCAGAATCTACTCTTCCCCACAGATTGAACGTGAATTACTCTCTGTCCAGAATCTGAGCTTCCCCACAGATTGAACCCCAATTACACTCTATCCAGTACGTAATCTTACCCACAGATTGAACACGAATTATACTCTGTCTAGAATGTAAACTTCCCCACAGATTGAACGTGAATTACTCTCTGTCCAGAATCTTAGCTTCCCCACAGATTGAACAGTAATTACACTCTGTGCAGAATCTAATCTTCCCCACAGATTGAACAGTAATTACACTCTGTCCAGAATCTAATCTTCCCCACAGATTGAATCCCAATGACACTCTCTCCAGAATCTAATCTCCAGCAGAGAATGATCCCGAATTACGCTCTGTCCAGTAATCTTCCTCACAAATTGAACCCCTACTACACTGTACAAAATTTAATCTTCCCCACAGATTGAACCCCAATTACAATGTGTCCAGAATCAAATATTCCCCACAGATTGAACCCCAATTACAATGTGTCCAGAATCAAATATTCCCCACAGATTGAACCGTAATTACACTCTGTCCAGAATCAAATCTTCCCCACAGATTGAACCCCAATTACACTCTGCCCAGAATCTAATCTTCCTGACAGATTGAACCGTAATTACACTCTGTCCAGAAACAAAAGTTCGGCACAAACTGATCCCCAATTACGAACTGTCCAGAATCTAATCATCCCCACAGAGTGAACCCCAATTACATTCTGTCCAGAATCAAATGTTCCGCACAAACTGAATGCAAATTCCACTCTGTCCAGAATCTAATCCTCCCCTCCGATTGAACCCAAAGTACGTCTGTCCAGAATCTAATCTTCCTCACAAATTGAACCCGTACTACACTGTACAAAATTTAATCTTCCCCACAGATTGAACCCCAATTACACTCTGTCCAGAATCTAATCCTCCACTCCGATTGAACCCAAAGTACGTCTGTCCAGAATCTAATCTTCCACACAGATTGAACACGAATTATACTCTGTCTAGAATGTAATCTTCCACACAGATTGAACAGTAATTACACTCTGTGCAGAATCTCATCTCCCCCACAGATTGAACCCAAATTACATTCAGTCCAGAATCTAATCTTCCCCAGAGATTAAATCCAAATTACTCTCTTTCCAGAATTTAATCTTCCCCACAGATTGAGCCCGAATTACACTCTGTCCTGAATCAAATCTTCCCCACAGATTGAAACCCAATTGCACTCTGTCCAGAATCTAATCTGCCCCACAGATTGAACCCAAATTACTCTCTGTCCAGTATCTAATCTTCCCCTCAGATTGAATCCCAATTACACTCTTTCCAGAATCTAATCTTCACCAGAGATTGATCCCGAATTACGCTCTGTCCAGAATCTAATCCTCCGCAGCGATTGAACCCAAATTACGTCTGTCCAGAATCTAATCTTCCTCACAAATTGAACCCCTACTACACTGTACAAAATTTAATCTTCCCCACAGATTGAACCCCAATTACAATGTGTCCAGAATCAAATCTTCCCCACAGATTGAACACCAATTACAATGTGCCCAGAATCAAATCTTCCCCACAGATTGAACCGTAATTACACTCTGTCCAGAATCAAATCTTCCCCATAGATTGAACCCCAATTACACTCTGCCCAGAATCTAATCTTCCCCACAGATTTAACCGTAATTACACTCTGTCCAGAAACAAATGTTCCGCACAAACTGAACCCCAATTACAAACTGTCCAGAATCTAATCATCCCCACAGATTGAACCCCAATTACACTCTGTCCAGAATTTAATCTTCCCCACAGATTGAAACGTAATTACACTCTGTCCAGAATCAAATCTTCCCCACAGATTGAACCCAAATTACACTCTGTCCGGTATCTAATCTTCCCCATAGATTGAATCCCAATTACACTCATTCCAGAATCTAATCTTTACCTGAGATTGATCCCGAATTATGCTCTGTCCAGAATCTAATCCTCCCCACCGATTGAACCCAAAGTACGTCTGTCCAGAATCTAATCTTCCTCACAAATTGAACCCCTACTACACTGTACAAAATTTAATCTTCCCCACAGATTGAATCCCAATTACACTCTGTCCAGAATGTAATCTTCCCCTCAGACTTAACCCAAATTAGGCTCTGTCCAGAATGGCATCTTCCCCAGAGATTGAACCCGAATTATACTCTGTCTAGAACCTAATCATCCCCACAGATTGAACCCGAATGACAGTCTGTCCCGAATCTAATCTTCCCCACAGATTGAACATTAATTACACTCTGTCCAGAATCTACTCTTCCCCACAGATTGAACGTGAATTACTCTCTGTCCAGAATCTGAGCTTCCCCACAGATTGAACCCCAATTACACTCTGTCCAGTACGTAATCTTACCCACAGATTGAACACGAATTATACTCTGTCTAGAATGTAAACTTCCCCACAGATTCAACGTGAATTACTCTCTGTCCAGAATCTTAGCTTCCCCACAGATTGAACCCCAATTACATTCTGTCCTGAATGTAATCTTACACACAGATTGAACACGAATTATACTCTGTCGAGAATGTAATCTTCCCCACAGATTGAACAGTAATTACACTCTGAGCAGAATCTAATCTTCCCCACAGATTGAACCCCAATTACAATGTGTCCAGAATCAAATCTTCCCCACAGATTGAACCGTAATTACACTCTGTCCAGAATCAAATCTTCCCCACAGATTGAACCCCAATTACACTCTCCCCAGAATCTAATCTTCCTGACAGATTGAACCGTAATTACACTCTGTCCAGAAACAAAAGTTAGGCACAAACTGAACCCCAATTACGAACTGTCCAGAATCTAATCATCCCCACAGAGTGAACCCCAATTACACTCTGTCCAGAATCTAAACTTCCCCACAGATTGAACCATAATTACATTCTGTTCAGAATCAAATGTTCCGCACAAACTGAATGCAAATTCCACTCTGTCCAGAATCTAATCCTCCCCTCCGATTGAACCCAAAGTACGTCTGTCCAGAATCTAATCATCCCCACAGAGTGAACCCCAATTACACTCTGTCCAGAATCTAAACTTCCCCACAGATTGAACCATAATTACATTCTGTCCAGAATCAAATGTTCCGCACAAACTGAATGCAAATTCCACTCTGTCCAGAATCTAATCCTCCCCTCCGATTGAACCCAAAGTACGTCTGTCCAGAATCTAATCTTCCACACAGATTGAACATTAATTACACTCTGTCCAGAATCTACTCTTCCCCACAGATTGAACGTGAATTACTCTCTGTCCAGAATCTGAGCTTCCCCACAGATTGAACCCCAATTACACTCTGTCCAGTACGTAATCTTACCCACAGATTGAACACGAATTATACTCTGTCTAGAATGTAAACTTCCCCACAGATTCAACGTGAATTACTCTCTGTCCAGAATCTTAGCTTCCCCACAGATTGAACCCCAATTACACTCTGTCCTGAATGTAATCTTACACACAGATTGAACACGAATTATACTCTGTCGAGAATGTAATCTTCCCCACAGATTGAACAGTAATTACACTCTGAGCAGAATCTAATCTTCCCCACAGATTGAACCCCAATTACAATGTGTCCAGAATCAAATCTTCCCCACAGATTGAACCGTAATTACACTCTGTCCAGAATCAAATCTTCCCCACAGATTGAACCCCAATTACACGCTCCCCAGAATCTAATCTTCCTGACAGATTGAACCGTAATTACACTCTGTCCAGAAACAAAAGTTAGGCACAAACTGAACCCCAATTACGAACTGTCCAGAATCTAATCATCCCCTCAGATTGAACCCCAATTACACTCTGTCCAGAATCTCATCTTCCCCACAGATTGAACCGTAATTACACTCTGTCCAGAATCAAATGTTCAGCACAAACTGAACGCAAATTACACTCTGTCCAGAAAATAATCTTCCCCACAGATTGAACCCAAATTACACTCTGTCCGGTATCTAATCTTCCCCATAGATTGAATCCCAATTACACTCATTCCAGAATCTAATCTTTACCAGAGATTGATCCCGAATTATGCTCTGTCCAGAATCTAATCCTCCCCACCGATTGAACCCAAAGTACGTCTGTCCAGAATCTAATCTTCCTCACAAATTGAACCCCTACTACACTGTACAAAATTTAATCTTCCCCACAGATTGAACCCCAATTACACTCTGTCCAGAATGTAATCTTCCCCTCAGACTTAACCCAAATTAGGCTCTGTCCAGAATGGCATCTTCCCCAGAGATTGAACCCGAATTATACTCTGTCCAGAATCTACTCTTCCCCACAGATTGAACGTGAATTACTCTCTGTCCAGAATCTGAGCTTCCCCACAGATTGAACCCCAATTACACTCTATCCAGTACGTAATCTTACCCACAGATTGAACACGAATTATACTCTGTCTAGAATGTAAACTTCCCCACAGATTGAACGTGAATTACTCTCTGTCCAGAATCTTAGCTTCCCCACAGATTGAACAGTAATTACACTCTGTGCAGAATCTAATCTTCCCCACAGATTGAACAGTAATTACACTCTGTCCAGAATCTAATCTTCCCCACAGATTGAATCCCAATGACACTCTCTCCAGAATCTAATCTCCAGCAGAGAATGATCCCGAATTACGCTCTGTCCAGTAATCTTCCTCACAAATTGAACCCCTACTACACTGTACAAAATTTAATCTTCCCCACAGATTGAACCCCAATTACAATGTGTCCAGAATCAAATATTCCCCACAGATTGAACCCCAATTACAATGTGTCCAGAATCAAATATTCCCCACAGATTGAACCGTAATTACACTCTGTCCAGAATCAAATCTTCCCCACAGATTGAACCCCAATTACACTCTGCCCAGAATCTAATCTTCCTGACAGATTGAACCGTAATTACACTCTGTCCAGAAACAAAAGTTCGGCACAAACTGATCCCCAATTACGAACTGTCCAGAATCTAATCATCCCCACAGAGTGAACCCCAATTACATTCTGTCCAGAATCAAATGTTCCGCACAAACTGAATGCAAATTCCACTCTGTCCAGAATCTAATCCTCCCCTCCGATTGAACCCAAAGTACGTCTGTCCAGAATCTAATCTTCCTCACAAATTGAACCCGTACTACACTGTACAAAATTTAATCTTCCCCACAGATTGAACCCCAATTACACTCTGTCCAGAATCTAATCCTCCACTCCGATTGAACCCAAAGTACGTCTGTCCAGAATCTAATCTTCCACACAGATTGAACACGAATTATACTCTGTCTAGAATGTAATCTTCCACACAGATTGAACAGTAATTACACTCTGTGCAGAATCTCATCTCCCCCACAGATTGAACCCAAATTACATTCAGTCCAGAATCTAATCTTCCCCAGAGATTAAATCCAAATTACTCTCTTTCCAGAATTTAATCTTCCCCACAGATTGAGCCCGAATTACACTCTGTCCTGAATCAAATCTTCCCCACAGATTGAAACCCAATTGCACTCTGTCCAGAATCTAATCTGCCCCACAGATTGAACCCAAATTACTCTCTGTCCAGTATCTAATCTTCCCCTCAGATTGAATCCCAATTACACTCTTTCCAGAATCTAATCTTCACCAGAGATTGATCCCGAATTACGCTCTGTCCAGAATCTAATCCTCCGCAGCGATTGAACCCAAATTACGTCTGTCCAGAATCTAATCTTCCTCACAAATTGAACCCCTACTACACTGTACAAAATTTAATCTTCCCCACAGATTGAACCCCAATTACAATGTGTCCAGAATCAAATCTTCCCCACAGATTGAACACCAATTACAATGTGCCCAGAATCAAATCTTCCCCACAGATTGAACCGTAATTACACTCTGTCCAGAATCAAATCTTCCCCATAGATTGAACCCCAATTACACTCTGCCCAGAATCTAATCTTCCCCACAGATTTAACCGTAATTACACTCTGTCCAGAAACAAATGTTCCGCACAAACTGAACCCCAATTACAAACTGTCCAGAATCTAATCATCCCCACAGATTGAACCCCAATTACACTCTGTCCAGAATTTAATCTTCCCCACAGATTGAAACGTAATTACACTCTGTCCAGAATCAAATCTTCCCCACAGATTGAACCCAAATTACACTCTGTCCAGTATCTAATCTTCCCCCACACATTGAATCCCAATTACACTCTTTCCAGAATCTAAACTTAACCAGAGATTGATCCCGAATTACGCTCTGTCCAGTATCTAATCCTCCCCACCGATTGAACCCAAAGTACGTCTGTCCAGAATCTAATCTTCCTCACAAATTGAACCCGTTCTACACTGTACAAAATTTAATCTTCCCCACAGACTTAACCCAAATTACGCTCTGTCCAGAATGTCATCTTACCCAGAGATTGAACACGAATTATACTCTGTCTAGAATCTAATCATCCCCACAGATTGAACCGTAATTACACTCTGTCCAGAATCTAATCTTCCCCACAGATTGAACAGTAATTACACTCTGTCCAGAATGTAATCTTCCCCACAGACTTAACCCAAATTACGCTCTGTCCAGAATGTCATCTTCCCCAGACATTGAACCCGAATTATACTCTGTCTAGAAGCTAATCATCCCCACAGATTGTACCCGAATGACACTCTGTCCAGAATCTAATCTCCCCCAGAGACTGATCCCGAATTACGATCTGTGCAGAATCAAATCTACCTCACAAATTGAACCCCTACTACACTGTACAAAATTTAATCTTCCCCACAGATTGAACCCCAATTACAATGTGTCCAGAATCAAATCTTGCCCACAGATTGAACCGTAATTACACTCTGTGCAGAATCAAATCTTCCCCAGAGATTGAACCCCAAATTAAACTCTGCCCAAAATCTAATCTTCCCCTCAGATTGAACCGTAATTACACTCTGTCCAGAATAAAATGTTCCGCACAAACTGAACCCCAATTTCGAACTGTCCAGAATCTAATCATCCCCACAGATTGAACCCCAATTACACTCTGTCCAGAATCTCATCATCCCCACAGATTGAACCGTAATTACACTCTGTCCAGAATCAAATGTTCACCACAAACTGAACGCAAATTACACTCTGTCCAGAAAATAATCTTCCCCACAGATTGAACCCAAATTACACTCTGTCCGGTATCTAATCTTCCCCATAGATTGAATCCCAATTACACTCATTCCAGAATCTAATCTTTACCAGAGATTGATCCCGAATTATGCTCTGTCCAGAATCTAATCCTCCCCACCGATTGAACCCAAAGTACGTCTGTCCAGAATCTAATCTTCCTCACAAATTGAACCCCTACTACACTGTACAAAATTTAATCTTCCCCACAGATTGAATCCCAATTACACTCTGTCCAGAATGTAATCTTCCCCTCAGACTTAACCCAAATTAGGCTCTGTCCAGAATGGCATCTTCCCCAGAGATTGAACCCGAATTATACTCTGTCTAGAACCTAATCATCCCCACAGATTGAACCCGAATGACAGTCTGTCCCGAATCTAATCTTCCCCACAGATTGAACATTAATTACACTCTGTCCAGAATCTACTCTTCCCCACAGATTGAACGTGAATTACTCTCTGTCCAGAATCTGAGCTTCCCCACAGATTGAACCCCAATTACACTCTGTCCAGTACGTAATCTTACCCACAGATTGAACACGAATTATACTCTGTCTAGAATGTAAACTTCCCCACAGATTCAACGTGAATTACTCTCTGTCCAGAATCTTAGCTTCCCCACAGATTGAACCCCAATTACATTCTGTCCTGAATGTAATCTTACACACAGATTGAACACGAATTATACTCTGTCGAGAATGTAATCTTCCCCACAGATTGAACAGTAATTACACTCTGAGCAGAATCTAATCTTCCCCACAGATTGAACCCCAATTACAATGTGTCCAGAATCAAATCTTCCCCACAGATTGAACCGTAATTACACTCTGTCCAGAATCAAATCTTCCCCACAGATTGAACCCCAATTACACTCTCCCCAGAATCTAATCTTCCTGACAGATTGAACCGTAATTACACTCTGTCCAGAAACAAAAGTTAGGCACAAACTGAACCCCAATTACGAACTGTCCAGAATCTAATCATCCCCACAGAGTGAACCCCAATTACACTCTGTCCAGAATCTAAACTTCCCCACAGATTGAACCATAATTACATTCTGTTCAGAATCAAATGTTCCGCACAAACTGAATGCAAATTCCACTCTGTCCAGAATCTAATCCTCCCCTCCGATTGAACCCAAAGTACGTCTGTCCAGAATCTAATCATCCCCACAGAGTGAACCCCAATTACACTCTGTCCAGAATCTAAACTTCCCCACAGATTGAACCATAATTACATTCTGTCCAGAATCAAATGTTCCGCACAAACTGAATGCAAATTCCACTCTGTCCAGAATCTAATCCTCCCCTCCGATTGAACCCAAAGTACGTCTGTCCAGAATCTAATCTTCCACACAGATTGAACATTAATTACACTCTGTCCAGAATCTACTCTTCCCCACAGATTGAACGTGAATTACTCTCTGTCCAGAATCTGAGCTTCCCCACAGATTGAACCCCAATTACACTCTGTCCAGTACGTAATCTTACCCACAGATTGAACACGAATTATACTCTGTCTAGAATGTAAACTTCCCCACAGATTCAACGTGAATTACTCTCTGTCCAGAATCTTAGCTTCCCCACAGATTGAACCCCAATTACACTCTGTCCTGAATGTAATCTTACACACAGATTGAACACGAATTATACTCTGTCGAGAATGTAATCTTCCCCACAGATTGAACAGTAATTACACTCTGAGCAGAATCTAATCTTCCCCACAGATTGAACCCCAATTACAATGTGTCCAGAATCAAATCTTCCCCACAGATTGAACCGTAATTACACTCTGTCCAGAATCAAATCTTCCCCACAGATTGAACCCCAATTACACGCTCCCCAGAATCTAATCTTCCTGACAGATTGAACCGTAATTACACTCTGTCCAGAAACAAAAGTTAGGCACAAACTGAACCCCAATTACGAACTGTCCAGAATCTAATCATCCCCACAGAGTGAACCCCAATTACACTCTGTCCAGAATCTAAACTTCCCCACAGATTGAACCATAATTACATTCTGTCCAGAATCAAATGTTCCGCACAAACTGAATGCAATTTCCACTCTGTCCAGAATCTAATCCACCCCTCCAATTGAACCCAAAGTACGTCTGTCCAGAATCTAATCATCCCCACAGAGTGAACCCCAATTACACTCTGTCCAGAATCTAAACTTCCCCACAGATTGAACCATAATTACATTCTGTCCAGAATCAAATGTTCCGCACAAACTGAATGCAAATTCCACTCTGTCCAGAATCTAATCCTCCCCTCCGATTGAACCCAAAGTACGTCTGTCCAGAATCTAATCTTCCTCACAAATTGAACCCGTACTACACTGTACAAAATTTAATCTTCCCCACAGATTGAACCCCAATTACACTCTGTCCAGAATCTAATCCTCCCCTCCGATTGAACCCAAAGTACGTCTGTCCAGAATCTAATCTTCCACACAGATTGAACACGAATTATACTCTGTCTAGAATGTAATCTTCCGCACAGATTGAACAGTAATTACACTCTGTGCAGAATCTCATCTCCCCCACAGATTGAACCCAAATTACATTCAGTCCAGAATCTAATCTTCCCCAGAGATTAAATCCAAATTACTCTCTTTCCAGAATTTAATCTTCCCCACAGATTGAGCCCGAATTACACTCTGTCCTGAATCAAATCTTCCCCACAGATTGAAACCCAATTGCACTCTGTCCAGAATCTAATCTGCCCCACAGATTGAACCCAAATTACTCTCTGTCCAGTATCTAATCTTCCCCTCAGATTGAATCCCAATTACACTCTTTCCAGAATCTAATCTTCCTGACAGATTGAACCGTAATTACACTCTGTCCAGAAACAAAAGTTAGGCACAAACTGAACCCCAATTACGAACTGTCCAGAATCTAATCATCCCCACAGAGTGAACCCCAATTACACTCTGTCCAGAATCTAAACTTCCCCACAGATTGAACCATAATTACATTCTGTCCAGAATCAAATGTTCCGCACAAACTGAATGCAAATTCCACTCTGTCCAGAATCTAATCCTCCCCTCCGATTGAACCCAAAGTACGTCTGTCCAGAATCTAATCATCCCCACAGAGTGAACCCCAATTACACTCTGTCCAGAATCTAAACTTCCCCACAGATTGAACCATAATTACATTCTGTCCAGAATCAAATGTTCCGCACAAACTGAATGCAAATTCCACTCTGTCCAGAATCTAATCCTCCCCTCCGATTGAACCCAAAGTACGTCTGTCCAGAATCTAATCTTCCTCACAAATTGAACCCGTACTACACTGTACAAAATTTAATCTTCCCCACAGATTGAACCCCAATTACACTCTGTCCAGAATCTAATCCTCCCCTCCGATTGAACCCAAAGTACGTCTGTCCAGAATCTAATCTTCCACACAGATTGAACACGAATTATACTCTGTCTAGAATGTAATCTTCCGCACAGATTGAACAGTAATTACACTCTGTGCAGAATCTCATCTCCCCCACAGATTGAACCCAAATTACATTCAGTCCAGAATCTAATCTTCCCCAGAGATTAAATCCAAATTACTCTCTTTCCAGAATTTAATCTTCCCCACAGATTGAGCCCGAATTACACTCTGTCCTGAATCAAATCTTCCCCACAGATTGAAACCCAATTGCACTCTGTCCAGAATCTAATCTGCCCCACAGATTGAACCCAAATTACTCTCTGTCCAGTATCTAATCTTCCCCTCAGATTGAATCCCAATTACACTCTTTCCAGAATCTAATCTTCACCAGAGATTGATCCCGAATTACGCTCTGTCCAGAATCTAATCCTCCGCACCGATTGAACCCATATTATGTCTGTCCAGAATCAAATCTTCCTCACAAATTGAACCCCTACTACACTGTACAAAATTTAATCTTCCCCACAGATTGAACCACAATTACAATGTGTCCAGAATCAAATCTTCCCCACAGATTGAACCGTAATTACACTCTGTCCAGAATCAAATCTTCCCCACAGATTGAACCCCAATTACACTCTCCCCAGAATCTAATCTTCCTGACAGACTGAACCGTAATTACACTCTGTCCAGAAACAAAAGTTCGGCACAAACTGAACCCCAATTACGAACTGTCCAGAATCTAATCATCCCCACAGAGTGAACCCCAATTACACTCTGTCCAGAATCTAAACTTCCCCACAGATTGAACCGTAATTACATTCTGTCCAGAATCAAATGTTCCGCACAAACTGAATGCAAATTCCACTCTGTCCAGAATCTAATCCTCCCCTCCGATTGAACCCAAAGTACGTCTGTCCAGAATCTAATCTTCCTCACAAATTGAACCCGTACTACACTGTACAAAATTTAATCTTCCCCACAGATTGAACCCCAATTACACTCTGTCCAGAATCTAATCCTCCCCTCCGATTGAACCCAAAGTACGTCTGTCCAGAATCTAACTTCCACACAGATTGAAAACGAATTATACTCTGTCTAGAATGTAATCTTCCGCACAGATTGAACAGTAATTACACTCTGTGCAGAATCTCATCTCCCCCACAGATTGAACCCAAATTACATTCAGTCCAGAATCTAATCTTCCCCAGAGATTAAATCCAAATTACTCTCTTTCCAGAATTTAATCTTCCCCACAGATTGAGCCCGAATTACACTCTGTCCTGAATCAAATCTTCCCCACAGATTGAAACGTAATTACAATCTGTCCAGAATCAAATGTTCCGCACAAACTGAACGCAAATTACACTCTGTCCAGAATCTAATCTTCCCCACAGATTGAACCAAAATTACACTCTCTCCAGTATCTAATCTTCCCCACACATTGAATCCCAATTACACTCTTTCCAGAATCTAATCTACACCAGAGATTGATCCCGAATTACGCTCTGTCCAGAATCAAATCCTCCCCAACGATTGAACCCAAATTACGTCTGTCCAGAATCAAATTTTCCTCACAAATTGAACCCCTACTACACTGTACAAAATTTAATCTTCCCCACAGATTGAACCCCAATTACAATGTGTCCAGAATCAAAGCTTCCCCAGAGATTGAACCCCAATTACACTCCGTCCAGAATGTAATTTTCACCACAGACAGAACCCAAATTACGCTCTGTCCAGAATGTCATCTTCCGCAGAGATTGAACCCAAATTATACTCTGTCTAGAATCTAATCATCCCCCAGATTGAACGCGAATGACACTCTGTCCAGAATCTAATCTTCCCCACAGATTGAACCGTAATTACACTCTGTCAAGAATCTAATCTTCCCCACAGATTGAACGTGAATTACTCTCTGTCCAGAATCTCATCTTCCCCACAGATTGAACCGTAATTACACTCTGTCCAGAATCAAATGTTCAGCACAAACTGAACGCAAATTACACTCTGTCCAGAAAATAATCTTCCCCACAGATTGAACCCAAATTACACTCTGTCCAGTATCTAATCTTCCCCATAGATTGAATCCCAATTACACTCTTTCCAGAATCTAATCTTTACCAGAGATTGATCCCGAATTACGCTCTGTCCAGAATCTAATCGTCCCCACCGATTGAACCCAAAGTACGTCTGTCCAGAATCTAATCTTCCTCACAATTTGAACCGTAATTACACTCTGTCCAGAATCTAATCTTCCCCAGAGATTGAGCCCCAATTACATTCTGTCCTGAATCAAATCTTCCCCACAGATTGAAACCCAATTGCACTTTGTTCAGAATCTAATCTTCCCCACAGATTGAATCCCAATGACACTCTCTCCAGAATCTAATCTTCCCCAGAGAATGATCCCGAATTACGCTCTGTCCAGAATCTAATCTTCCTCACTAATTGATCCCCTACTACACTGTACAAAATTTAATCTTCCCCACAGATTGAACCCCAATTACAATGTGTCCAGAATCAAATCTTCCCCACAGATTGAACCATAATTACACTCTGTCCAGAATCAAATATTCCCCACAGATTGAACCCCAATTACACTCTGCCCAGAATCTAATCTTCCTGACAGATTGAACCGTAATTACACTCTGTCCAGAAACAAATGTTCGGCACAAACGGAACCCCAATTACGAACTGTCCAGAATCTAATCATCCCCACAGAGTGAACCCCAATTACACTCTGTCCAGAATCTAAACTTCCCCACAGATTGAACCGTAATTACACTCTGTCCAGAATCAAATGTTCCGCACAAACTGAACGCAAATTACACTCTGTCCAGAATCTAATCCTCCCCTCTGATTGAACACAAAGTACGTCTGTCCAGAATTTAATCTTCCTCACAAATTGAACCCGTACTACACTGTACAAAATTTAATCTTCCCCACAGATTGAACCCCAATTACACTCTGTCCAGAATCTAATCCTCCCCTCCGATTGAACCCAAAGTACGTCTGTCCAGAATCTAATCTTCCACCCTGATTGAACACGAATTATACTCTGTCTAGAATGTAATCTTCCCCACAGATTGAACAGTAATTACACTCTGTGCAGAATCTCATCTCCCCCACAGATTGAACCCAAATTACATTCAGTCCAGAATCTAATCTTCCCCAGAGATTAAATCCAAATTACTCTCTTTCCAGAATTTAATCTTCCCCACAGATTGAGCCCAAATTACACTCTGTCCTGAATCAAATCTTCCCCACAGATTGAAACCCAATTGCACTCTGTCCAGAATCTAATCTGCCCCACAGATTGAACCCAAATTACTCTCTGTCCAGTATCTAATCTTCCCCTCAGATTGAATCCCAATTACACTCTTTCTAGAATCTAATCTTCACCAGTGATTGTTCCCGAATTACGCTCTGTCCAGAATCTAATCCTCCCCACCGATTGAACACAAATTACGTCTGTCCAGAATCTAATCTTCCTCACAAATTGAACCCCTACTACACTGTACAAAATTTAATCTTGCCCACAGATTGAACCCCAATTACAATGTGTCCAGAATTAGATCTTCCCCACAGATTGAACCCCAATTACAATGTGTCCAGAATCAAATCTTCCCCACAGATTGAACAGTAATTACACTCTGTCCAGAATCAAATCTTCCCCATAGATAGAACCCCAATTACACTCTGCCCAGAATCTAATCTTCCCCACAGATTGAACCGTAATTACACTCTGTCCAGAAACAAATGTTCCGCACAAACTGAACCCCAATTACAAACTGTCCAGAATCTAATCATCCCCACAGATTGAACCCCAATTACACTCTGTCCAGAATCTAATCTTCCCCACAGATTGAAACGTAATTACACTCTGTCCAGAATCAAATCTTCCCCACAGATTGAACACAAATTACACTCTGTCCAGTATCTAATCTTCCCCCACACACTGAATCCCAATTACACTCTTTCCAGAATCTAAACTTAACCAGAGATTGATCCCGAATTGCGCTCTGTCCAGTATCTAATCCTCCCCACCGATTGAACCCAAAGTACGTCTGTCCAGAATCTAATCTTCCTCACAAATTGAACCCGTTCTACACTGTACAAAATTTAATCTTCCCCACAGATTGAACCCCAATTACCCTCTGTCCAGAATGTAATCTTCCCCACAGACTTAACCCAAATTCCACTCTGTCCAGAATGTCATCTTCCCCAGAGATTGAACACGAATTATACTCTGTCTAGAAGCTAATCATCCCCACAGATTGTACCCGAATGACACTCTGTCCAGAATCTAATCTCCCCCAGAGACTGATCCCGAATTACGATCTGTGCAGAATCAAATCTTCCTCACAAATTGAACCCCTACTACACTGTACAAAATTTAATCTTCCCCACAGATTGAACCCCAATTACAATGTGTCCAGAATCAAATCTTGCCCACAGATTGAACCGTAATTACACTCTGTCCAGAATCAAATCTTCCCCAGAGATTGAACCGTAATTACACTCTGTCCAGAATAAAATGTTCCGCACAAACTGAACCCCAATTACGAACTGTCCAGAATCTAATCATCCCCACAGATTGAACCCCAATTACACTCTGTCCAGAATCTCATCTTCCCCACAGATTGAACCGTAATTACACTCTGTCCAGAATCAAATGTTCAGCACAAACTGAACGCAAATTACACTCTGTCCAGAAAATAAACTTCCCCACAGATTGAACCCAAATTACACTCTGTCCGGTATCTAATCTTCCCCATAGATTGAATCCCAATTACACTCATTCCAGAATCTAATCTTTACCAGAGATTGATCCCGAATTATGCTCTGTCCAGAATCTAATCCTCCCCACCGATTGAACCCAAAGTACGTCTGTCCAGAATCTAATCTTCCTCACAAATTGAACCCCTACTACACTGTACAAAATCTAATCATCCCCACAGATTGAACCCCAATTACACTCTGTCCAGAATCTAATCTTCCCCACAGATTGAAACGTAATTACACTCTGTCCAGAATCAAATCTTCCCCACAGATTGAACACAAATTACACTCTGTCCAGTATCTAATCTTCCCCCACACACTGAATCCCAATTACACTCTTTCCAGAATCTAAACTTAACCAGAGATTGATCCCGAATTACGCTCTGTCCAGTATCTAATCCTCTCCACCGATTGAACCCGAAGTACGTCTGTCCAGAATCTAATCTTCCTCACAAATTGAACCCGTTCTACACTGTACAAAATTTAATCTTCCCCACAGATTGAACCCCAATTACCCTCTGTCCAGAATGTAATCTTCCCCACAGACTTAACCCAAATTCCACTCTGTCCAGAATGTCATCTTCCCCAGAGATTGAACACGAATTATACTCTGTCTAGAAGCTAATCATCCCCACAGATTGTACCCGAATTCCACTCTGTCCAGAATGTCATCTTCCCCAGAGATTGAACACGAATTATACTCTGTCTAGAAGCTAATCATCCCCACAGATTGTACCCGAATGACACTCTGTCCAGAATCTAATCTCCCCCAGAGACTGATCCCGAATTACGATCTGTGCAGAATCAAATCTTCCTCACAAATTGAACCCCTACTACACTGTACAAAATTTAATCTTCCCCACAGATTGAACCCCAATTACAATGTGTCCAGAATCAAATCTTGCCCACAGATTGAACCGTAATTACACTCTGTCCAGAATCAAATCTTCCCCAGAGATTGAACCGTAATTACACTCTGTCCAGAATAAAATGTTCCGCACAAACTGAACCCCAATTACGAACTGTCCAGAATCTAATCATCCCCACAGATTGAACCCCAATTACACTCTGTCCAGAATCTCATCTTCCCCACAGATTGAACCGTAATTACACTCTGTCCAGAATCAAATGTTCAGCACAAACTGAACGCAAATTACACTCTGTCCAGAAAATAAACTTCCCCACAGATTGAACCCAAATTACACTCTGTCCGGTATCTAATCTTCCCCATAGATTGAATCCCAATTACACTCATTCCAGAATCTAATCTTTACCAGAGATTGATCCCGAATTATGCTCTGTCCAGAATCTAATCCTCCCCACCGATTGAACCCAAAGTACGTCTGTCCAGAATCTAATCTTCCTCACAAATTGAACCCCTACTACACTGTACAAAATCTAATCATCCCCACAGATTGAACCCCAATTACACTCTGTCCAGAATCTAATCTTCCCCACAGATTGAAACGTAATTACACTCTGTCCAGAATCAAATCTTCCCCACAGATTGAACACAAATTACACTCTGTCCAGTATCTAATCTTCCCCCACACACTGAATCCCAATTACACTCTTTCCAGAATCTAAACTTAACCAGAGATTGATCCCGAATTACGCTCTGTCCAGTATCTAATCCTCCCCACCGATTGAACCCGAAGTACGTCTGTCCAGAATCTAATCTTCCTCACAAATTGAACCCGTTCTACACTGTACAAAATTTAATCTTCCCCACAGATTGAACCCCAATTACCCTCTGTCCAGAATGTAATCTTCCCCACAGACTTAACCCAAATTCCACTCTGTCCAGAATGTCATCTTCCCCAGAGATTGAACACGAATTATACTCTGTCTAGAAGCTAATCATCCCCACAGATTGTACCCGAATGACACTCTGTCCAGAATCTAATCTCCCCCAGAGACTGATCCCGAATTACGATCTGTGCAGAATCAAATCTTCCTCACAAATTGAACCCCTACTACACTGTACAAAATTTAATCTTCCCCACAGATTGAACCCCAATTACAATGTGTCCAGAATCAAATCTTGCCCACAGATTGAACCGTAATTACACTCTGTCCAGAATCAAATCTTCCCCAGAGATTGAACCGTAATTACACTCTGTCCAGAATCAAATCTTCCCCACAGATTGAACCCCAATTACACTCTCCCCAGAATCTAATCTTCCTGACAGACTGAACCGTAATTACACTCTGTCCAGAAACAAAAGTTCGGCACAAACTGAACCCCAATTACGAACTGTCCAGAATCTAATCATCCCCACAGAGTGAACCCCAATTACACTCTGTCCAGAATATAAACTTCCCCACAGATTGAACCGTAATTACATTCTGTCCAGAATCAAATGTTCCGCACAAACTGAATGCAAATTCCACTCTGTCCAGAATCTAATCCTCCCCTCCGATTGAACCCAAAGTACGTCTGTCCAGAATCTAATCTTCCTCACAAATTGAACCCGTACTACACTGTACAAAATTTAATCTTCCCCACAGATTGAACCCCAATTACACTCTGTCCAGAATCTAACCCTCCCCTCCGATTGAACCCAAAGTACGTCTGTCCAGAATCTAACTTCCACTCAGATTGAACACGAATTATACTCTGTCTAGAATGTAATCTTCCGCACAGATTGAACAGTAATTACACTCTGTGCAGAATCTCATCTCCCCCACAGATTGAACCCAAATTACATTCAGTCCAGAATCTAATCTTCCCCAGAGATTAAATCCAAATTACTCTCTTTCCAGAATTTAATCTTCCCCACAGATTGAGCCCGAATTACACTCTGTCCTGAATCAAATCTTCCCCACAGATTGAAACGTAATTACAATCTGTCCAGAATCAAATGTTCCGCACAAACTGAACGCAAATTACACTCTGTCCAGAATCTAATCTTCCCCACAGATTGAACCAAAATTACACTCTCTCCAGTATCTAATCTTCCCCACACATTGAATCCCAATTACACTCTTTCCAGAATCTAATCTACACCAGAGATTGATCCCGAATTACGCTCTGTCCAGAATCAAATCCTCCCCAACGATTGAACCCAAATTACTTCTGTCCAGAATCAAATTTTCCTCACAAATTGAACCCCTACTACACTGTACAAAATTTAATCTTCCCCACAGATTGAACCCCAATTACAATGTGTCCAGAATCAAAGCTTCCCCAGAGATTGAACCCCAATTACACTCCGTCCAGAATGTAATTTTCACCACAGACAGAACCCAAATTACGCTCTGTCCAGAATGTCATCTTCCGCAGAGATTGAACCCAAATTATACTCTGTCTAGAATCTAATCATCCCCCAGATTGAACGCGAATGACACTCTGTCCAGAATCTAATCTTCCCCACAGATTGAACCGTAATTACACTCTGTCAAGAATCTAATCTTCCCCACAGATTGAACGTGAATTACTCTGTCCAGAATCTCATCTTCCCCACAGATTGAACCGTAATTACACTCTGTCCAGAATCAAATGTTCAGCACAAACTGAACGCAAATTACACTCTGTCCAGAAAATAATCTTCCCCACAGATTGAACCCAAATTACACTCTGTCCAGTATCTAATCTTCCCCATAGATTGAATCCCAATTACACTCTTTCCAGAATCTAATCTTTACCAGAGATTGATCCCGAATTACGCTCTGTCCAGAATCTAATCGTCCCCACCGATTGAACCCAAAGTACGTCTGTCCAGAATCTAATCTTCCTCACAATTTGAACCGTAATTACACTCTGTCCAGAATCTAATCTTCCCCAGAGATTGAGCCCCAATTACATTCTGTCCTGAATCAAATCTTCCCCACAGATTGAAACCCAATTGCACTTTGTTCAGAATCTAATCTTCCCCACAGATTGAATCCCAATGACACTCTCTCCAGAATCTAATCTTCCCCAGAGAATGATCCCGAATTACGCTCTGTCCAGAATCTAATCTTCCTCACTAATTGATCCCCTACTACACTGTACAAAATTTAATCTTCCCCACAGATTGAACCCCAATTACAATGTGTCCAGAATCAAATCTTCCCCACAGATTGAACCATAATTACACTCTGTCCAGAATCAAATATTCCCCACAGATTGAACCCCAATTACACTCTGCCCAGAATCTAATCTTCCTGACAGATTGAACCGTAATTACACTCTGTCCAGAAACAAATGTTCGGCACAAACGGAACCCCAATTACGAACTGTCCAGAATCTAATCATCCCCACAGAGTGAACCCCAATTACACTCTGTCCAGAATCTAAACTTCCCCACAGATTGAACCGTAATTACACTCTGTCCAGAATCAAATGTTCCGCACAAACTGAACGCAAATTACACTCTGTCCAGAATCTAATCCTCCCCTCTGATTGAACACAAAGTACGTCTGTCCAGAATTTAATCTTCCTCACAAATTGAACCCGTACTACACTGTACAAAATTTAATCTTCCCCACAGATTGAACCCCAATTACACTCTGTCCAGAATCTAATCCTCCCCTCCGATTGAACCCAAAGTACGTCTGTCCAGAATCTAATCTTCAACCCTGATTGAACACGAATTATACTCTGTCTAGAATGTAATCTTCCCCACAGATTGAACAGTAATTACACTCTGTGCAGAATCTCATCTCCCCCACAGATTGAACCCAAATTACATTCAGTCCAGAATCTAATCTTTCCCAGAGATTAAATCCAAATTACTCTCTTTCCAGAATTTAATCTTCCCCACAGATTGAGCCCGAATTACACTCTGTCCTGAATCAAATCTTCCCCACAGATTGAAACCCAATTGCACTCTGTCCAGAATCTAATCTGCCCCACAGATTGAACCCAAATTACTCTCTGTCCAGTATCTAATCTTCCCCTCAGATTGAATCCCAATTACACTCTTTCTAGAATCTAATCTTCACCAGTGATTGTTCCCGAATTACGCTCTGTCCAGAATCTAATCCTCCCCACCGATTGAACACAAATTACGTCTGTCCAGAATCTAATCTTCCTCACAAATTGAACCCCTACTACACTGTACAAAATTTAATCTTGCCCACAGATTGAACCCCAATTACAATGTGTCCAGAATTAGATCTTCCCCACAGATTGAACCCCAATTACAATGTGTCCAGAATCAAATCTTCCCCACAGATTGAACAGTAATTACACTCTGTCCAGAATCAAATCTTCCCCATAGATAGAACCCCAATTACACTCTGCCCAGAATCTAATCTTCCCCACAGATTGAACCGTAATTACACTCTGTCCAGAAACAAATGTTCCGCACAAACTGAACCCCAATTACAAACTGTCCAGAATCTAATCATCCCCACAGATTGAACCCCAATTACACTCTGTCCAGAATCTAATCTTCCCCACAGATTGAAACGTAATTACACTCTGTCCAGAATCAAATCTTCCCCACAGATTGAACACAAATTACACTCTGTCCAGTATCTAATCTTCCCCCACACACTGAATCCCAATTACACTCTTTCCAGAATCTAAACTTAACCAGAGATTGATCCCGAATTACGCTCTGTCCAGTATCTAATCCTCCCCACCGATTGAACCCAAAGTACGTCTGTCCAGAATCTAATCTTCCTCACAAATTGAACCCGTTCTACACTGTACAAAATTTAATCTTCCCCACAGATTGAACCCCAATTACCCTCTGTCCAGAATGTAATCTTCCCCACAGACTTAACCCAAATTCCACTCTGTCCAGAATGTCATCTTCCCCAGAGATTGAACACGAATTATACTCTGTCTAGAAGCTAATCATCCCCACAGATTGTACCCGAATGACACTCTGTCCAGAATCTAATCTCCCCCAGAGACTGATCCCGAATTACGATCTGTGCAGAATCAAATCTTCCTCACAAATTGAACCCCTACTACACTGTACAAAATTTAATCTTCCCCGCAGATTGAACCCCAATTACAATGTGTCCAGAATCAAATCTTGCCCACAGATTGAACCGTAATTACACTCTGTCCAGAATCAAATCTTCCCCAGAGATTGAACCGTAATTACACTCTGTCCAGAATAAAATGTTCCGCACAAACTGAACCCCAATTACGAACTGTCCAGAATCTAATCATCCCCACAGATTGAACCCCAATTACACTCTGTCCAGAATCTCATCTTCCCCACAGATTGAACCGTAATTACACTCTGTCCAGAATCAAATGTTCAGCACAAACTGAACGCAAATTACACTCTGTCCAGAAAATAAACTTCCCCACAGATTGAACCCAAATTACACTCTGTCCGGTATCTAATCTTCCCCATAGATTGAATCCCAATTACACTCATTCCAGAATCTAATCTTTACCAGAGATTGATCCCGAATTATGCTCTGTCCAGAATCTAATCCTCCCCACCGATTGAACCCAAAGTACGTCTGTCCAGAATCTAATCTTCCTCACAAATTGAACCCCTACTACACTGTACAAAATCTAATCATCCCCACAGATTGAACCCCAATTACACTCTGTCCAGAATCTAATCTTCCCCACAGATTGAAACGTAATTACACTCTGTCCAGAATCAAATCTTCCCCACAGATTGAACACAAATTACACTCTGTCCAGTATCTAATCTTCCCCCACACACTGAATCCCAATTACACTCTTTCCAGAATCTAAACTTAACCAGAGATTGATCCCGAATTACGCTCTGTCCAGTATCTAATCCTCCCCACCGATTGAACCCGAAGTACGTCTGTCCAGAATCTAATCTTCCTCACAAATTGAACCCGTTCTACACTGTACAAAATTTAATCTTCCCCACAGATTGAACCCCAATTACCCTCTGTCCAGAATGTAATCTTCCCCACAGACTTAACCCAAATTCCACTCTGTCCAGAATGTCATCTTCCCCAGAGATTGAACACGAATTATACTCTGTCTAGAAGCTAATCATCCCCACAGATTGTACCCGAATGACACTCTGTCCAGAATCTAATCTCCCCCAGAGACTGATCCCGAATTACGATCTGTGCAGAATCAAATCTTCCTCACAAATTGAACCCCTACTACACTGTACAAAATTTAATCTTCCCCACAGATTGAACCCCAATTACAATGTGTCCAGAATCAAATCTTGCCCACAGATTGAACCGTAATTACACTCTGTCCAGAATCAAATCTTCCCCAGAGATTGAACCGTAATTACACTCTGTCCAGAATAAAATGTTCCGCACAAACTGAACCCCAATTACGAACTGTCCAGAATCTAATCATCCCCACAGATTGAACCCCAATTACACTCTGTCCAGAATGTAATCTTCCCCTCAGACTTAACCCAAATTAGGCTCTGTCCAGAATGGCATCTTCCCCAGAGATTGAACCCGAATTATACTCTGTCTAGAATCTAATCATCCCCACAGATTGAACCCGAATGACACTCTGTCCAGAATCTAATCTTCCCCACAGATTGAACATTAATTACACTCTGTCCAGAATCTACTCTTCCCCACAGATTGAACGTGAATTACTCTCTGTCCAGAATCTGAGCTTCCCCACAGATTGAACCC
The DNA here is from genome assembly GCF_048418815.1 of Hemitrygon akajei. NCBI lineage: Eukaryota > Metazoa > Chordata > Chondrichthyes > Myliobatiformes > Dasyatidae > Hemitrygon > Hemitrygon akajei. The sequence goes on from NC_133126.1 coordinate 166,082,959, forward strand.
CAATTACACTCTGTCCAGTACGTAATCTTACCCACAGATTGAACACGAATTATACTCTGTCGAGAATGTAATCTTCCCCACAGATTGAACAGTAATTACACTCTGAGCAGAATCTAATCTTCCCCACAGATTGAACAGTAATTACACTCTGTCCAGATTCTAATCTTCCCCACAGATTGAATCCCAATGACACTCTCTCCAGAATCTAATCTCCAGCAGAGAATGATCCCGAATTACGCTCTGTCCAGAATCTAATCTTCCTCACAAATTGAACCCCTACTACACTGTACAAAATTTAATCTTCCCCACAGATTGAACCCCAATTACAATGTGTCCAGAATCAAATCTTCCCCACAGATTGAACCGTAATTACACTCTGTCCAGAATCAAATCTTCCCCACAGATTGAACCCCAATTACACTCTGCCCAGAATCTAATCTTCCTGACAGATTGAACCGTAATTACACTCTGTCCAGAAACAAATGTTCCGCACAAACTGAACCCCAATTACAAACTGTCCAGAATCTAATAATCCCCACAGATTGAACCCCAATTACACTCTGTCCAGAATCTAATCTTCCCCACAGATTGAAACGTAATTACACTCTGTCCAGAATCAAATCTTCCCCACAGATTGAACACAAATTACACTCTGTCCAGTATCTAATCTTCCCCCACACACTGAATCCCAATTACACTCTTTCCAGAATCTAAACTTAACCAGAGATTGATCCCGAATTACGCTCTGTCCAGTATCTAATCCTCCCCACCGATTGAACCCAAAGTACGTCTGTCCAGAATCTAATCTTCCTCACAAATTGAACCCGTTCTACACTGTACAAAATTTAATCTTCCCCACAGATTGAACCCCAATTACCCTCTGTCCAGAATGTAATCTTCCCCACAGACTTAACCCAAATTCCGCTCTGTCCAGAATGTCATCTTCCCCAGAGATTGAACACGAATTATACTCTGTCTAGAAGCTAATCATCCCCACAGATTGTACCCGAATGACACTCTGTCCAGAATCTAATCTCCCCCAGAGACTGATCCCGAATTACGATCTGTGCAGAATCAAATCTTCCTCACAAATTGAACCCCTACTACACTGTACAAAATTTAATCTTCCCCACAGATTGAACCCCAATTACAATGTGTCCAGAATCAAATCTTGCCCACAGATTGAACCGTAATTACACTCTGTCCAGAATCAAATCGTCCCCAGAGATTGAACCGTAATTACACTCTGTCCAGAATAAAATGTTCCGCACAAACTGAACCCCAATTACGAACTGTCCAGAATCTAATCATCCCCACAGATTGAACCCCAATTACACTCTGTCCAGAATCTCATCTTCCCCACAGATTGAACCGTAATTACACTCTGTCCAGAATCAAATGTTCAGCACAAACTGAACGCAAATTACACTCTGTCCAGAAAATAAACTTCCCCACAGATTGAACCCAAATTACACTCTGTCCGGTATCTAATCTTCCCCATAGATTGAATCCCAATTACACTCATTCCAGAATCTAATCTTTACCAGAGATTGATCCCGAATTATGCTCTGTCCAGAATCTAATCCTCCCCACCAATTGAACCCAAAGTACGTCTGTCCAGAATCTAATCTTCCTCACAAATTGAACCCCTACTACACTGTACAAAATCTAATCTTCCACCCTGATTGAACACGAATTATACTCTGTCTAGAATGTAATCTTCCCCACAGATTGAACAGTAATTACACTCTGTGCAGAATCTCATCTCCCCCACAGATTGAACCCAAATTACATTCAGTCCAGAATCTAATCTTTCCCAGAGATTAAATCCAAATTACTCTCTTTCCAGAATTTAATCTTCCCCACAGATTGAGCCCGAATTACACTCTGTCCTGAATCAAATCTTCCCCACAGATTGAAACCCAATTGCACTCTGTCCAGAATCTAATCTGCCCCACAGATTGAACCCAAATTACTCTCTGTCCAGTATCTAATCTTCCCCTCAGATTGAATCCCAATTACACTCTTTCTAGAATCTAATCTTCACCAGTGATTGTTCCCGAATTACGCTCTGTCCAGAATCTAATCCTCCCCACCGATTGAACACAAATTACGTCTGTCCAGAATCTAATCTTCCTCACAAATTGAACCCCTACTACACTGTACAAAATTTAATCTTGCCCACAGATTGAACCCCAATTACAATGTGTCCAGAATCAAATCTTCCCCACAGATTGAACAGTAATTACACTCTGTCCAGAATCAAATCTTCCCCATAGATAGAACCCCAATTACACTCTGCCCAGAATCTAATCTTCCCCACAGATTGAACCGTAATTACACTCTGTCCAGAAACAAATGTTCCGCACAAACTGAACCCCAATTACAAACTGTCCAGAATCTAATCATCCCCACAGATTGAACCCCAATTACACTCTGTCCAGAATCTAATCTTCCCCACAGATTGAAACGTAATTACACTCTGTCCAGAATCAAATCTTCCCCACAGATTGAACACAAATTACACTCTGTCCAGTATCTAATCTTCCCCCACACACTGAATCCCAATTACACTCTTTCCAGAATCTAAACTTAACCAGAGATTGATCCCGAATTACGCTCTGTCCAGTATCTAATCCTCCCCACCGATTGAACCCAAAGTACGTCTGTCCAGAATCTAATCTTCCTCACAAATTGAACCCGTTCTACACTGTACAAAATTTAATCTTCCCCACAGATTGAACCCCAATTACCCTCTGTCCAGAATGTAATCTTCCCCACAGACTTAACCCAAATTCCACTCTGTCCAGAATGTCATCTTCCCCAGAGATTGAACACGAATTATACTCTGTCTAGAAGCTAATCATCCCCACAGATTTACCCGAATGACACTCTGTCCAGAATCTAATCTCCCCCAGAGACTGATCCCGAATTACGATCTGTGCAGAATCAAATCTTCCTCACAAATTGAACCCCTACTACACTGTACAAAATTTAATCTTCCCCGCAGATTGAACCCCAATTACAATGTGTCCAGAATCAAATCTTGCCCACAGATTGAACCGTAATTACACTCTGTCCAGAATCAAATCTTCCCCAGAGATTGAACCGTAATTACACTCTGTCCAGAATAAAATGTTCCGCACAAACTGAACCCCAATTACGAACTGTCCAGAATCTAATCATCCCCACAGATTGAACCCCAATTACACTCTGTCCAGAATCTCATCTTCCCCACAGATTGAACCGTAATTACACTCTGTCCAGAATCAAATGTTCAGCACAAACTGAACGCAAATTACACTCTGTCCAGAAAATAAACTTCCCCACAGATTGAACCCAAATTACACTCTGTCCGGTATCTAATCTTCCCCATAGATTGAATCCCAATTACACTCATTCCAGAATCTAATCTTTACCAGAGATTGATCCCGAATTATGCTCTGTCCAGAATCTAATCCTCCCCACCGATTGAACCCAAAGTACGTCTGTCCAGAATCTAATCTTCCTCACAAATTGAACCCCTACTACACTGTACAAAATCTAATCATCCCCACAGATTGAACCCCAATTACACTCTGTCCAGAATCTAATCTTCCCCACAGATTGAAACGTAATTACACTCTGTCCAGAATCAAATCTTCCCCACAGATTGAACACAAATTACACTCTGTCCAGTATCTAATCTTCCCCCACACACTGAATCCCAATTACACTCTTTCCAGAATCTAAACTTAACCAGAGATTGATCCCGAATTACGCTCTGTCCAGTATCTAATCCTCCCCACCGATTGAACCCGAAGTACGTCTGTCCAGAATCTAATCTTCCTCACAAATTGAACCCGTTCTACACTGTACAAAATTTAATCTTCCCCACAGATTGAACCCCAATTACCCTCTGTCCAGAATGTAATCTTCCCCACAGACTTAACCCAAATTCCACTCTGTCCAGAATGTCATCTTCCCCAGAGATTGAACACGAATTATACTCTGTCTAGAAGCTAATCATCCCCACAGATTGTACCCGAATGACACTCTGTCCAGAATCTAATCTCCCCCAGAGACTGATCCCGAATTACGATCTGTGCAGAATCAAATCTTCCTCACAAATTGAACCCCTACTACACTGTACAAAATTTAATCTTCCCCACAGATTGAACCCCAATTACAATGTGTCCAGAATCAAATCTTGCCCACAGATTGAACCGTAATTACACTCTGTCCAGAATCAAATCTTCCCCAGAGATTGAACCGTAATTACACTCTGTCCAGAATAAAATGTTCCGCACAAACTGAACCCCAATTACGAACTGTCCAGAATCTAATCATCCCCACAGATTGAACCCCAATTACACTCTGTCCAGAATGTAATCTTCCCCTCAGACTTAACCCAAATTAGGCTCTGTCCAGAATGGCATCTTCCCCAGAGATTGAACCCGAATTATACTCTGTCTAGAATCTAATCATCCCCACAGATTGAACCCGAATGACACTCTGTCCAGAATCTAATCTTCCCCACAGATTGAACATTAATTACACTCTGTCCAGAATCTACTCTTCCCCACAGATTGAACGTGAATTACTCTCTGTCCAGAATCTGAGCTTCCCCACAGATTGAACCCCAATTACACTCTGTCCAGTACGTAATCTTACCCACAGATTGAACACGAATTATACTCTGTCGAGAATGTAATCTTCCCCACAGATTGAACAGTAATTACACTCTGAGCAGAATCTAATCTTCCCCACAGATTGAACAGTAATTACACTCTGTCCAGATTCTAATCTTCCCCACAGATTGAATCCCAATGACACTCTCTCCAGAATCTAATCTCCAGCAGAGAATGATCCCGAATTACGCTCTGTCCAGAATCTAATCTTCCTCACAAATTGAACCCCTACTACACTGTACAAAATTTAATCTTCCCCACAGATTGAACCCCAATTACAATGTGTCCAGAATCAAATCTTCCCCACAGATTGAACCGTAATTACACTCTGTCCAGAATCAAATCTTCCCCACAGATTGAACCCCAATTACACTCTGCCCAGAATCTAATCTTCCTGACAGATTGAACCGTAATTACACTCTGTCCAGAAACAAATGTTCCGCACAAACTGAACCCCAATTACAAACTGTCCAGAATCTAATAATCCCCACAGATTGAACCCCAATTACACTCTGTCCAGAATCTAATCTTCCCCACAGATTGAAACGTAATTACACTCTGTCCAGAATCAAATCTTCCCCACAGATTGAACACAAATTACACTCTGTCCAGTATCTAATCTTCCCCCACACACTGAATCCCAATTACACTCTTTCCAGAATCTAAACTTAACCAGAGATTGATCCCGAATTACGCTCTGTCCAGTATCTAATCCTCCCCACCGATTGAACCCAAAGTACGTCTGTCCAGAATCTAATCTTCCTCACAAATTGAACCCGTTCTACACTGTACAAAATTTAATCTTCCCCACAGATTGAACCCCAATTACCCTCTGTCCAGAATGTAATCTTCCCCACAGACTTAACCCAAATTCCGCTCTGTCCAGAATGTCATCTTCCCCAGAGATTGAACACGAATTATACTCTGTCTAGAAGCTAATCATCCCCACAGATTGTACCCGAATGACACTCTGTCCAGAATCTAATCTCCCCCAGAGACTGATCCCGAATTACGATCTGTGCAGAATCAAATCTTCCTCACAAATTGAACCCCTACTACACTGTACAAAATTTAATCTTCCCCACAGATTGAACCCCAATTACAATGTGTCCAGAATCAAATCTTGCCCACAGATTGAACCGTAATTACACTCTGTCCAGAATCAAATCGTCCCCAGAGATTGAACCGTAATTACACTCTGTCCAGAATAAAATGTTCCGCACAAACTGAACCCCAATTACGAACTGTCCAGAATCTAATCATCCCCACAGATTGAACCCCAATTACACTCTGTCCAGAATCTCATCTTCCCCACAGATTGAACCGTAATTACACTCTGTCCAGAATCAAATGTTCAGCACAAACTGAACGCAAATTACACTCTGTCCAGAAAATAAACTTCCCCACAGATTGAACCCAAATTACACTCTGTCCGGTATCTAATCTTCCCCATAGATTGAATCCCAATTACACTCATTCCAGAATCTAATCTTTACCAGAGATTGATCCCGAATTATGCTCTGTCCAGAATCTAATCCTCCCCACCAATTGAACCCAAAGTACGTCTGTCCAGAATCTAATCTTCCTCACAAATTGAACCCCTACTACACTGTACAAAATTTAATCTTCCCCACAGATTGAACCCCAATTACACTCTGTCCAGAATGTAATCTTCCCCTCAGACTTAACCCAAATTAGGCTCTGTCCAGAATGGCATCTTCCCCAGAGATTGAACCCGAATTATACTCTGTCTAGAATCTAATCATCCCCACAGATTGAACCCGAATGACACTCTGTCCAGAATCTAATCTTCCCCACAGATTGAACATTAATTACACTCTGTCCAGAATCTACTCTTCCCCACAGATTGAACGTGAATTACTCTCTGTCCAGAATCTGAGCTTCCCCACAGATTGAACCCCAATTACACTCTGTCCAGTACGTAATCTTACCCACAGATTGAACACGAATTATACTCTGTCGAGAATGTAATATTCCCCACAGATTGAACAGTAATTACACTCTGAGCAGAATCTAATCTTCCCCACAGATTGAACAGTAATTACACTCTGTCCAGAATCTAATCTTCCCCACAGATTGAACCCCAATTACACTCTGTCCAGAATCTAATCCTCCCCTCCGATTGAACCCAAAGTACGTCTGTCCAGAATCTAATCTTCCTCACAAATTGAACCCGTACTACACTGTACAAAATTTAATCTTCCCCACAGATTGAACATTAATTACACTCTGTCCAGAATCTAATCCTCCCCTCCGATTGAACCCAAAGTACGTCTGTCCAGAATCTAATCTTCCACACAGATTGAACACGAATTATACTCTGTCTAGAATGTAATCTTCCGCACAGATTGAACAGTAATTACACTCTATGCAGAATCTCATCTCCCCCACAGATTGAACCCAAATTACATTCAGTCCAGAATCTAATCTTCCCCAGAGATTAAATCCAAATTACTCTCTTTCCAGAATTTAATCTTCCCCACAGATTGAGCCCGAATTACACTCTGTCCAGAATCAAATCTTCCCCACAGATTGAAACCCAATTGCACTCTGTCCAGAATCTAATCTGCCCCACAGATTGAACCCAAATTACTCTCTGTCCAGTATCTAATCTTCCCCTCAGATTGAATCCCAATTACACTCTTTCCAGAATCTAATCTTCACCAGAGATTGATCCCGAATTACGCTCTGTCCAGAATCTAATCCTCCCCACCGATTGAACCCAAATTACGTCTGTCCAGAATCTAATCTTCCTCACAAATTGAACCACTACTACACTGTACAAAATTTAATCTTCCCCACAGATTGAACCCCAATTACAATGTGTCCAGAATCAAATCTTCCCCACAGATTGAACCGTAATTACACTCTGTCCAGGATCAAATCTTCCCCATAGATTGAACCCCAATTACACTCTGCCCAGAATCTAATTTTCCACACAGATTGAACCGTAATTACACTCTGTCAAGAAACAAATGTTCCGCACAAACTGAACCCCAATTACGAACTGTCCAGAATCTAATCATCCCCACAGATTGAACCCCAATTACACTCTGTCCAGAATCTCATTTTCCCCACAGATTGAACCGTAATTACACTCTGTCCAGAATCAAATGTTCAGCACAAACTGAACGCAAATTACACTCTGTCCAGAAAATAATCTTCCCCACAGATTGAACCCAAATTACACTCTGTCCGGTTTCTAATCTTCCCCATAGATTGAATCCCAATTACACTCATTCCAGAATCTAATCTTTACCAGAGATTGATCCCGAATTATGCTCTGTCCAGAATCTAATCCTCCCCACCGATTGAACCCAAAGTACGTCTGTCCAGAATCTAATCTTCCTCACAAATTGAACCCCTACTACACTGTACAAAATTTAATCTTCCCCACAGATTGAACCCCAATTACACTCTGTCCAGAATGTAATCTTCCCCTCAGACTTAACCCAAATTAGGCTCTGTCCAGAATGGCATCTTCCCCAGAGATTGAACCCGAATTACACTCTGCCTAGAATCTAATCATCCCCACAGATTGAACCCGAATGACACTCTGTCCAGAATCTAATCTTCCCCACAGATTGAACATTAATTACACTCTGTCCAGAATCTACTCTTCCCCACAGATTGAACGTGAATTACTCTCTGTCCAGAATCTAATCTTCCCCACAGATTGAACATTAATTACACTCTGTCCAGAATCTACTCTTCCCCACAGATTGAACGTGAATTATACTCTGTCGAGAATGTAATCTTCCCCACAGATTGAACCCCAATTACACTCTGTCCAGTACGTAATCTTACCCACAGATTGAACACGAATTATACTCTGTCTAGAATGTAAACTTCCCCACAGATTGAACGTGAATTACTCTCTGTATAGAATCTTAGCTTCCCCACAGATTGAACAGTAATTACACTCTGTGCAGAATCTAATCTTCCCCACAGATTGAACAGTAATTACACTCTGTCCAGAATCTAATCTTCCCCACAGATTAAATCCCAATGACACTCTCTCCAGAATCTAATCTCCAGCAGAGAATGATCCCGAATTACGCTCTGTCCAGAATATAATCTTCCTCACAAATTGAACCCCTACTACACTGTACAAAATTTAATCTTCCCCACAGATTGAACCCCAATTACAATGTGTCCAGAATCAAATCTTCCCCACAGATTGAACCGTAATTACACTCTGTCCAGAATCAAATCTTCCCCACAGATTGAACCCCAATTACACTCTGCCCAGAATCTAATCTTCCTGACAGATTGAACCGTAATTACACACTGTCCAGAAACAAAAGTTCGGCACAAACTGAACCCCAATTACGAACTGTCCAGAATCTAATCATCCCCACAGAGTGAACCCCAATTACACTCTGTCCAGAATCTAAACTTCCCCACAGATTGAACTGTAATTACATTCTGTCCAGAATCAAATGTTCCGCACAAACTGAATGCAAATTCCACTCTGTCCAGAATCTAATCCTCCCCTCCCATTGAACCCAAAGTACGTCTGTCCAGAATCTAATCTTCCACACAGATTGAACACGAATTATACTCTGTCTAGAATGTAATCTTCCGCACAGATTGAACAGTAATTACACTCTGTGCAGAATCTCATCTCCCCCACAGACTGAACCCAAATTACATTCAGTCCAGAATCTAATCTTCCCCAGAGATTAAATCCAAATTACTCTCTTTCCAGAATTTAATCTTCCCCACAGATTGAGCCTGAATTACACTCTGTCCTGAATCAAATCTTCCCCACAGATTGAAACCCAATTGCACTCTGTCCAGAATCTAATCTGCCCCACAGATTGAACCCAAATTACTCTCTGTCCAGTATCTAATCTTCCCCTCAGATTGAATCCCAATTACACTCTTTCCAGAATCTAATCTTCACCAGAGATTGATCCCGAATTACGCTCTGTCCAGAATCTAATCCTCCGCACCGATTGAACCCAAATTACGTCTGTCCAGAATCTAATCTTCCTCACAAATTGAACCCGTTCTACACTGTACAAAATTTAATCTTCCCCACAGATTGAACCCCAATTACAATGAGTCCAGAATCAAATCTTCCCCACAGATTGAACCCCAATTACAATGTGCCCAGAATCAAATCTTCCCCACAGATTGAACCGTAATTACACTCTGTCCAGAATCAAATCTTCCCCATAGTTTGAACCCCAATTACACTCAGCCCAGAATCTAATCTTCCCCACAGATTGAACCATAATTACACTCTGTCCAGAAACAAATGTTCCGCACAAATTGAACCCCAATTACGAACTGTCCAGAATCTAATCATCCCCACAGATTGAACCCCAATTACACTCTGTCCAGAATCTAATCTTCCCCACAGATTGAAACGTAATTACACTCTGTGCAGAATCTCATCTCCCCCACAGATTGAACCCAAATTACATTCAGTCCAGAATCTAATATTCCCCAGAGATTAAATCCAAATTACTCTCTTTCCAGAATTTAATCTTCCCCACAGATTGAGCCCGAATTACACTCTGTCCTGAATCAAATCTTCCCCACAGATTGAAACGTAATTACAATCTGTCCAGAATCAAATGTTCCGCACAAACTGAACGCAAATTACACTCTGTCCAGAATCTAATCTTCCTCACAAATTGAACCCGTTCTACACTGTACAAAATTTAATCTTCCCCACAGATTGAACCCCAATTACCCTCTGTCCAGAATGTAATCTTCCCCACAGACTTAACCCAAATTCCGCTCTGTCCAGAATGTCATCTTCCCCAGAGATTGAACACGAATTATACTCTGTCTAGAAGCTAATCATCCCCACAGATTGTACCCGAATGACACTCTGTCCAGAATCTAATCTCCCCCAGAGACTGATCCCGAATTACGATCTGTGCAGAATCAAATCTTCCTCACAAATTGAACCCCTACTACACTGTACAAAATTTAATCTTCCCCACAGATTGAACCCCAATTACAATGTGTCCAGAATCAAATCTTGCCCACAGATTGAACCGTAATTACACTCTGTCCAGAATCAAATCGTCCCCAGAGATTGAACCGTAATTACACTCTGTCCAGAATAAAATGTTCCGCACAAACTGAACCCCAATTACGAACTGTCCAGAATCTAATCATCCCCACAGATTGAACCCCAATTACACTCTGTCCAGAATCTCATCTTCCCCACAGATTGAACCGTAATTACACTCTGTCCAGAATCAAATGTTCAGCACAAACTGAACGCAAATTACACTCTGTCCAGAAAATAAACTTCCCCACAGATTGAACCCAAATTACACTCTGTCCGGTATCTAATCTTCCCCATAGATTGAATCCCAATTACACTCATTCCAGAATCTAATCTTTACCAGAGATTGATCCCGAATTATGCTCTGTCCAGAATCTAATCCTCCCCACCGATTGAACCCAAAGTACGTCTGTCCAGAATCTAATCTTCCTCACAAATTGAACCCCTACTACACTGTACAAAATTTAATCTTCCCCACAGATTGAACCCCAATTACACTCTGTCCAGAATGTAATCTTCCCCTCAGACTTAACCCAAATTAGGCTCTGTCCAGAATGGCATCTTCCCCAGAGATTGAACCCGAATTATACTCTGTCTAGAATCTAATCATCCCCACAGATTGAACCCGAATGACACTCTGTCCAGAATCTAATCTTCCCCACAGATTGAACATTAATTACACTCTGTCCAGAATCTACTCTTCCCCACAGATTGAACGTGAATTACTCTCTGTCCAGAATCTGAGCTTCCCCACAGATTGAACCCCAATTACACTCTGTCCAGTACGTAATCTTACCCACAGATTGAACACGAATTATACTCTGTCGAGAATGTAATCTTCCCCACAGATTGAACAGTAATTACACTCTGAGCAGAATCTAATCTTCCCCACAGATTGAACAGTAATTACACTCTGTCCAGAATCTAATCTTCCCCACAGATTGAATCCCAATGACACTCTCTCCAGAATCTAATCTCCAGCAGAGAATGATCCCGAATTACGCTCTGTCCAGAATCTAATCTTCCTCACAAATTGAACCCCTACTACACTGTACAAAATTTAATCTTCCCCACAGATTGAACCCCAATTACAATGTGTCCAGAATCAAATCTTCCCCACAGATTGAACCGTAATTACACTCTGTCCAGAATCAAATCTTCCCCACAGATTGAACCCCAATTACACTCTGCCCAGAATCTAATCTTCCTGACAGATTGAACCGTAATTACACTCTGTCCAGAAACAAAAGTTCGGCACAAACTGAACCCCAATTACGAACTGTCCAGAATCTAATCATCCCCACAGAGTGAACCCCAATTACACTCTGTCCAGAATCTAAACTTCCCCACAGATTGAACCGTAATTACATTCTGTCCAGAATCAAATGTTCCGCACAAACTGAATGCAAATTCCACTCTGTCCAGAATCTAATCCTCCCCTCCGATTGAACCCAAAGTACGTCTGTCCAGAATTTAATCTTCCTCACAAATTGAACCCGTACTACACTGTACAAAATTTAATCTTCCCCACAGATTGAACCCCAATTACACTCTGTCCAGAATCTAATCCTCCCCTCCGATTGAACCCAAAGCACGTCTGTCCAGAATCTAATCTTCCACACAGATTGAACACGAATTATACTCGGTCTAGAATGTAATTTTCCGCACAGATTGAACAGTAATTACACTCTGTGCAGAATCTCATCTCCCCCACAGATTGAACCCAAATTACATTCAGTCCAGAATCTAATCTTCCCCAGAGATTAAATCCAAATTACTCTCTTTCCAGAATTTAATCTTCCCCACAGATTGAGCCTGAATTACACTCTGTCCTGAATCAAATCCTCCCCACAGATTGAAACCCAATTGCACTCTGTCCAGAATCTAATCTGCCCCACAGATTGAACCCAAATTACTCTCTGTCCAGTATCTAATCTTCCCCTCAGATTGAATCCCAATTACACTCTTTCCAGAATCTAATCTTCACCAGAGATTGATCCCGAATTACGCTCTGTCCAGAATCTAATCCTCCCCACCGATTGAACCCAAATTACGTCTGTCCAGAATCTAATCTTCCTCACAAATTGAACCACTACTACACTGTACAAAATTTAATCTTCCCCACAGATTGAACCCCAATTACAATGTGTCCAGAATCAAATCTTCCCCACAGATTGAACCGTAATTACACTCTGTCCAGAATCAAATCTTCCCCACAGATTGAACACAAATTACACTCTGTCCAGTATCTAATCTTCCCCCACACACTGAATCCCAATTACACTCTTTCCAGAATCTAAACTTAACCAGAGATTGATCCCGAATTACGCTCTGTCCAGTATCTAATCCTCCCCACCGATTGAACCCAAAGTACGTCTGTCCAGAATCTAATCTTCCTCACAAATTGAACCCGTTCTACACTGTACAAAATTTAATCTTCCCCACAGATTGAACCCCAATTACCCTCTGTCCAGAATGTAATCTTCCCCACAGACTTAACCCAAATTCCGCTCTGTCCAGAATGTCATCTTCCCCAGAGATTGAACACGAATTATACTCTGTCTAGAAGCTAATCATCCCCACAGATTGTACCCGAATGACACTCTGTCCAGAATCTAATCTCCCCCAGAGACTGATCCCGAATTATGATCTGTGCAGAATCAAATCTTCCTCACAAATTGAACCCCTACTACACTGTACAAAATTTAATCTTCCCCACAGATTGAACCCCAATTACAATGTGTCCAGAATCAAATCTTGCCCACAGATTGAACCGTAATTACACTCTGTCCAGAATCAAATCGTCCCCAGAGATTGAACCGTAATTACACTCTGTCCAGAATAAAATGTTCCGCACAAACTGAACCCCAATTACGAACTGTCCAGAATCTAATCATCCCCACAGATTGAACCCCAATTACACTCTGTCCAGAATCTCATCTTCCCCACAGATTGAACCATAATTACACTCTGTCCAGAATCAAATGTTCAGCACAAACTGAACGCAAATTACACTCTGTCCAGAAAATAAACTTCCCCACAGATTGAACCCAAATTACACTCTGTCCGGTATCTAATCTTCCCCATAGATTGAACCCCTACTACACTGTACAAAATTTAATCTTCCCCACAGATTGAACCCCAATTACACTCTGTCCAGAATGTAATCTTCCCCTCAGACTTAACCCAAATTAGGCTCTGTCCAGAATGGCATCTTCCCCAGAGATTGAACCCGAAATATACTCTGTCTAGAATCTAATCATCCCCACAGATTGAACCCGAATGACACTCTGTCCAGAATCTAATCTTCCCCACAGATTGAACATTAATTACACTCTGTCCAGAATCTACTCTTCCCCACAGATTGAACGTGAATTACTCTCTGTCCAGAATCTGAGCTTCCCCACAGATTGAACCCCAATTACACTCTGTCCAGTACGTAATCTTACCCACAGATTGAACACGAATTATACTCTGTCGAGAATGTAATCTTCCCCACAGATTGAACAGTAATTACACTCTGAGCAGAATCTAATCTTCCCCACAGATTGAACAGTAATTACACTCTGTCCAGAATCTAATCTTCCCCACAGATTGAATCCCAATGACACTCTCTCCAGAATCTAATCTCCAGCAGAGAATGATCCCGAATTACGCTCTGTCCAGAATCTAATCTTCCTCACAAATTGAACCCCTACTACACTGTACAAAATTTAATCTTCCCCACAGATTGAACCCCAATTACAATGTGTCCAGAATCAAATCTTCCCCACAGATTGAACCGTAATTACACTCTGTCCAGAATCAAATCTTCCCCACAGATTGAACCCCAATTACACTCTGCCCAGAATCTAATCTTCCTGACAGATTGAACCGTAATTACACTCTGTCCAGAAACAAAAGTTCGGCACAAACTGAACCCCAATTACGAACTGTCCAGAATCTAATCATCCCCACAGAGTGAACCCCAATTACACTCTGTCCAGAATCTAAACTTCCCCACAGATTGAACCGTAATTACATTCTGTCCAGAATCAAATGTTCCGCACAAACTGAATGCAAATTCCACTCTGTCCAGAATCTAATCCTCCCCTCCGATTGAACCCAAAGTACGTCTGTCCAGAATTTAATCTTCCTCACAAATTGAACCCGTACTACACTGTACAAAATTTAAACTTCCCCACAGATTGAACCCCAATTACACTCTGTCCAGAATCTAATCCTCCCCTCCGATTGAACCCAAAGCACGTCTGTCCAGAATCTAATCTTCCACACAGATTGAACACGAATTATACTCGGTCTAGAATGTAATTTTCCGCACAGATTGAACAGTAATTACACTCTGTGCAGAATCTCATCTCCCCCACAGATTGAACCCAAATTACATTCAGTCCAGAATCTAATCTTCCCCAGAGATTAAATCCAAATTACTCTCTTTCCAGAATTTAATCTTCCCCACAGATTGAGCCTGAATTACACTCTGTCCTGAATCAAATCTTCCCCACAGATTGAAACCCAATTGCACTCTGTCCAGAATCTAATCTGCCCCACAGATTGAACCCAAATTACTCTCTGTCCAGTATCTAATCTTCCCCTCAGATTGAATCCCAATTACACTCTTTCCAGAATCTAATCTTCACCAGAGATTGATCCCGAATTACGCTCTGTCCAGAATCTAATCCTCCCCACCGATTGAACCCAAATTACGTCTGTCCAGAATCTAATCTTCCTCACAAATTGAACCACTACTACACTGTACAAAATTTAATCTTCCCCACAGATTGAACCCCAATTACAATGTGTCCAGAATCAAATCTTCCCCACAGATTGAACCGTAATTACACTCTGTCCAGAATCAAATCTTCCCCATAGATTGAACCCCAATTACACTCTGCCCAGAATCTAATTTTCCACACAGATTGAACCGTAATTACACTCTGTCAAGAAACAAATGTTCCGCACAAACTGAACCCCAATTACGAACTGTCCAGAATCTAATCATCCCCACAGATTGAACCCCAATTACACTCTGTCCAGAATCTCATTTTCCCCACAGATTGAACCATAATTACACTCTGTCCAGAATCAAATGTTCAGCACAAACTGAACGCAAATTACACTCTGTCCAGAAAATAATCTTCCCCACAGATTGAACCCAAATTACACTCTGTCCGGTTTCTAATCTTCCCCATAGATTGAATCCCAATTACACTCATTCCAGAATCTAATCTTTACCAGAGATTGATCCCGAATTATGCTCTGTCCAGAATCTAATCCTCCCCACCGATTGAACCCAAAGTACGTCTGTCCAGAATCTAATCTTCCTCACAAATTGAACCCCTACTACACTGTACAAAATTTAATCTTCCCCACAGATTGAACCCCAATTACACTCTGTCCAGAATGTAATCTTCCCCTCAGACTTAACCCAAATTAGGCTCTGTCCAGAATGGCATCTTCCCCAGAGATTGAACCCGAATTACACTCTGTCTAGAATCTAATCATCCCCACAGATTGAACCCGAATGACACTCTGTCCAGAATCTAATCTTCCCCACAGATTGAACATTAATTACACTCTGTCCAGAATCTACTCTTCCCCACAGATTGAACGTGAATTATACTCTGTCGAGAATGTAATCTTCCCCACAGATTGAACCCCAATTACACTCTGTCCAGTACGTAATCTTACCCACAGATTGAACACGAATTATACTCTGTCTAGAATGTAAACTTCCCCACAGATTGAACGTGAATTACTCTCTGTATAGAATCTTAGCTTCCCCACAGATTGAACAGTAATTACACTCTGTGCAGAATCTAATCTTCCCCACAGATTGAACAGTAATTACACTCTGTCCAGAATCTAATCTTCCCCACAGATTAAATCCCAATGACACTCTCTCCAGAATCTAATCTCCAGCAGAGAATGATCCCGAATTACGCTCTGTCCAGAATCTAATCTTCCTCACAAATTGAACCCCTACTACACTGTACAAAATTTAATCTTCCCCACAGATTGAACCCCAATTACAATGTGTCCAGAATCAAATCTTCCCCACAGATTGAACCGTAATTACACTCTGTCCAGAATCAAATCTTCCCCACAGATTGAACCCCAATTACACTCTGCCCAGAATCTAATCTTCCTGACAGATTGAACCGTAATTACACTCTGTCCAGAAACAAAAGTTCGGCACAAACTGAACCCCAATTACGAACTGTCCAGAATCTAATCATCCCCACAGAGTGAACCCCAATTACACTCTGTCCAGAATCTAAACTTCCCCACAGATTGAACTGTAATTACATTCTGTCCAGAATCAAATGTTCCGCACAAACTGAATGCAAATTCCACTCTGTCCAGAATCTAATCCTCCCCTCCCATTGAACCCAAAGTACGTCTGTCCAGAATCTAATCTTCCACACAGATTGAACACGAATTATACTCTGTCTAGAATGTAATCTTCCGCACAGATTGAACAGTAATTACACTCTGTGCAGAATCTCATCTCCCCCACAGACTGAACCCAAATTACATTCAGTCCAGAATCTAATCTTCCCCAGAGATTAAATCCAAATTACTCTCTTTCCAGAATTTAATCTTCCCCACAGATTGAGCCTGAATTACACTCTGTCCTGAATCAAATCTTCCCCACAGATTGAAACCCAATTGCACTCTGTCCAGAATCTAATCTGCCCCACAGATTGAACCCAAATTACTCTCTGTCCAGTATCTAATCTTCCCCTCAGATTGAATCCCAATTACACTCTTTCCAGAATCTAATCTTCACCAGAGATTGATCCCGAATTACGCTCTGTCCAGAATCTAATCCTCCGCACCGATTGAACCCAAATTACGTCTGTCCAGAATCTAATCTTCCTCACAAATTGAACCACTACTACACTGTACAAAATTTAATCTTCCCCACAGATTGAACCCCAATTACAATGAGTCCAGAATCAAATCTTCCCCACAGATTGAACCCCAATTACAATGTGCCCAGAATCAAATCTTCCCCACAGATTGAACCGTAATTACACTCTGTCCAGAATCAAATCTTCCCCATAGTTTGAACCCCAATTACACTCAGCCCAGAATCTAATCTTCCCCACAGATTGAACCATAATTACACTCTGTCCAGAAACAAATGTTCCGCACAAATTGAACCCCAATTACGAACTGTCCACAATCTAATCATCCCCACAGATTGAACCCCAATTACACTCTGTCCAGAATCTAATCTTCCCCACAGATTGAAACGTAATTACACTCTGTCCAGAATCAAATGTTCCGCACAAACTGAACGCAAATTACACTCTGTCCAGAATCTAATCTTCCCCACAGATTGAACCCAAATTACACTCTGTCCAGTATCTAATCTTCCCCCACACATTGAATCCCAATTACACTCTTTCCAGAATCTAAACTTAACCAGAGATTGATCCCGAATTACGCTCTGTCCAGTATCTAATCCTCCCCACCGTTTGAACCCAAAGTACATCTGTCCAGAATCAAATCTTCCCCACAGATTGAACCCCAATTACCCTCTGTCCAGAATGTCATCTTCCCCACAGACTTAACCCAAATTCCGCTCTGTCCAGAATGTCATCTTCCCCAGAGATTGAACACGAATTATACTCTGTCTAGAATCTAATCATCCCCACAGATTGAACCGTAATTACACTCTGTCCAGAATGTAATCTTCCCCACAGACTTAACCCAAATTACGCTCTGTCCAGAATGTCATCTTCCCCAGAGATTGAACCCGAATTATACTCTGTCTAGAAGCTAATCATCCCCACAGATTGTACCTGAATGACACTCTGTCCAGAATCTAATCTCCCCCAGAGACTGATCCCGAATTACGATCTGTGCAGAATCAAATCTTCCTCACAAATTGAACCCCTACTACACTGTACAAAATTTAATCTTCCCCACAGATTGAACGCCAATTACAATGTGTCCAGAATCAAATCTTGCCCACAGATTGAACCGTAATTACACTCTGTCCAGAATCAAATCTTCCCCAGAGATTGAACCCCAAATTAAACTCTGCCCAAAATCTAATCTTCCCCTCAGATTGAACCGTAATTACACTCTGTCCAGAATAAAATGTTCTGCACAAACTGAACCCCAATTACGAACTGCCCAGAATCTCATCTTCCCCACAGATTGAACCGTAATTACACTCTGTCCAGAATCAAATGTTCAGCACAAACTGAACGCAAATTACACTCATTCCAGAATCTAATCTTTACCAGAGATTGATCCCGAATTATGCTCTGTCCAGAATCTAATCCTCCCCACCGAATGAACCCAAAGTACGTCTGTCCAGAATCTAATCTTCCTCACAAATTGAACCCCTACTACACTGTACAAAATTTAAACTTCCCCACAGATTGAACCCCAATTACACTCTGTCCAGTAGGTAATCTTACCCACAGATTGAACACGAATTATACTCTGTCTAGAATGTAAACTTCCCCACAGATTGAACGTGAATTACTCTCTGTCCAGAATCTTAGCTTCCCCACAGATTGAATCCCAATTAGACTCTGTCCTGAATGTAATCTTACCCACAGATTGAACACGAATTATACTCTGTCGAGAATGTAATCTTCCCCACAGATTGAACAGTAATTACACTCTGTCCAGAATCTAATCTTCCCCACAGATTGAATCCCAATGACACTCTCTCCAGAATCTAATCTCCAGCAGAGAATGATCCCGAATTACGCTCCGTCCAGAATCTAATCTTCCTCACAAATTGAACCCCAATTACACTCTGTCCAGAATCTCATCTTCCCCACAGATTGAACCGTAATTACACTCTGTCCAGAATCAAATGTTCAGCACAAACTGAACGCAAATTACACTCTGTCCAGAAAATAAACTTCCCCACAGATTGAACCCAAATTACACTCTGTCCGGTATCTAATCTTCCCCATAGATTGAATCCCAATTACACTCATTCCAGAATCTAATCTTTACCAGAGATTGATCCCGAATTATGCTCTGTCCAGAATCTAATCCTCCCCACCGATTGAACCCAAAGTACGTCTGTCCAGAATCTAATCTTCCTCACAAATTGAACCCCTACTACACTGTACAAAATTTAATCTTCCCCACAGATTGAACTCCAATTACACTCTGTCCAGAATCTAATCATCCCCACAGATTGAACCCGAATGACACTCTGTCCAGAATCTAATCTTCCTCACAAATTGAACCCCTACTACACTGTACGAAATTTAATCTTCCCCAGAGATTGAACCCGAATTATACTCTGTCTAGAATCTAATCATCCCGACAGATTGAACCCGAATGACACTCTGTCCAGAATCTAATCATCCCCACAGATTGAACCCGAATGACACTCTGTCCAGAATCTAATCTTCCCCACAGATTGAACATTAATTACACTCTGTCCAGAATCTACTCTTCCCCACAGATTGAACGTGAATTACTCTCTGTCCAGAATCTGATCTTCCCCACAGATTGAACCCCAATTACACTCTGTCCAGTACGTAATCTTACCCACAGATTGAACACGAATTATACTCTGTCTAGAATGTAAACTTCCCCACAGATTGAACGTGAATTACTCTCTGTCCAGAATCTTAGCTTCCCCACAGATTGAACCCCAATTACACTCTGTCCTGAATGTAATCTTACCCACAGATTGAACACGAATTATACTCTGTCGAGAATGTAATCTTCCCCACAGATTGAACAGTAATTACACTCTGTCCAGAATCTAATCTTCCCCACAGATTGAATCCCAATGACACTCTCTCCAGAATCTAATCTCCAGCAGAGAATGATCCCGAATTATGCTCTGTCCAGAATCTAATCCTCCCCACCGATTGAACCCAAAGTACGTCTGTCCAGAATCTAATCTTCCTCACAAATTGAACCCCTACTACACTGTACGAAATTTAATCTTCCCCAGAGATTGAACCCGAATTATACTCTGTCTAGAATCTAATCATCCCCACAGATTGAACCCCAATGACACTCTCTCCAGAATCTAATCTCCAGCAGAGAATGATCCCGAATTACGCTCTGTCCAGAATCTAATCTTCCTCACAAATTGAACCCCTACTACACTGTACAAAATTTAATCTTCCCCACAGATTGAACCGTAATTACACTCTGTCCAGAATCAAATCTTCCCCACAGATTGAACCACAAATACACTCTGCCCAGAATCTAATCTTCCTGACAGATTGAACCGTAATTACACTCTGTCCAGAAACAAAAGTTCGGCACAAACTGATCCCCAATTACGAACTGTCCAGAATCTAATCATCCCCACAGAGTGAACCCCAATTACACTCTGTCCAGAATCTAAACTTCCCCACAGATTGAACCGTAATTACACTCTGTCCAGAATCAAATGTTCAGCACAAACTGAACGCAAATTACACTCTGTCCAGAAAATAATCTTCCCCACAGATTGAACCCAAATTACACTCTGTCCGGTATCTAATCTTCCCCATAGATTGAATCCCAATTACACTCATTCCAGAATCTAATCTTTACCAGAGATTGATCCCGAATTATGCTCTGTCCAGAATCTAATCCTCCCCACCGATTGAACCCAAAGTACGTCTGTCCAGAATCTAATCTTCCTCACAAATTGAACCCCTACTACACTGTACGAAATTTAATCTTCCCCAGAGATTGAACCCGAATTATACTCTGTCTAGAATCTAATCATCCCCACAGATTGAACCCGAATGACACTCTGTCCAGAATCTAATCTTCCCCACAGATTGAACATTAATTACACTCTGTCCAGAATCTACTCTTCCCCACAGATTGAACGTAAATTACTCTCTGTCCAGAATCTGAGCTTCCCCACAGATTGAACCCCAATTACACTCTGTCCAGTACGTAATCTTACCCACAGATTGAACACGAATTATACTCTGTCTAGAATGTAAACTTCCCCACAGATTGAACGTGAATTACTCTCTGTCCAGAATCTTAGCTTCCCCACAGATTGAACCCCAATTACACTCTGTCCTGAATGTAATCTTACCCACAGATTTAACACGAATTATACTCTGTCGAGAATGTAATCTTCCCCACAGATTGAACAGTAATTACACTCTGTGCAGAATCTAATCTTCCCCACAGATTGAACAGTAATTGCACTCTGTCCAGAATCTAATCTTCCCCACAGATTGAATCCCAATGACACTCTCTCCAGAATCTAATCTCCAGCAGAGAATGATCCCGAATTACGCTCTGTCCAGAATCTAATCTTCCTCACAAATTGAACCCCTACTACACTGTAAAAAATTTAATCTTCCCCACAGATTGAACCCCAATTACAATGTGTCCAGAATCAAATATTCCCCACAGATTGAACCATAATTACACTCTGTCCAGAATCAAAGCTTCCCCAGAGATTGAACCCCAGTTACACTCCGTCCAGAATGTAATTTTCCCCACAGACAGAACCCAAATTACGCTCTGTCCAGAATGACATCTTCCCCAGAGATTCAACCCAAATTATACTCTGTCTAGAATCTAATCATCCCCCAGATTGAACGCGAATGACACTCTGTCCAGAATCTAATCTTCCCCACAGATTGAACCGTAATTACACTCTGTCAAGAATCTAATCTTCCCCACAGATTGAACGTGAATTACTCTCTGTCCAGAATCTTAGCTTCCCCCAGATTGATCCCCAATTGCACTCTGTCCAGAATGTAATCTTACCCACAGAATGAACAGGAATTATACTCTGTCTAGAATGTAATCTTCCCCACAGATTGAACAGTAATTACACTCTGTGCAGAATATAATCTCCCCCACAGATTGAACCAGAATTACACTCAGTCCAGAATCTAATCTTCCCCAGAGATTGAATCTAAATTACGCTCTTTCCTGAATTTAATCTTCCCCACAGATTGAACACAAATTACACTCTGTCCAGCATCTAATCTTCCTCACAGATTGAAACGTAATTACACTCTGTCCAGAATAAAATGTTCCGCACAAACGGAACGCAAATTGCACTCTGTCCAGAATCTAATCTGCCTCACAGATTGAACCCAAAGTACTCTCTGTCCAGTGTCTAATCTTCCACACAGATTGAACCGTAATTACACTCTGTCCAGAATCAAATGTTCCGCACAAACTGAATACAGATTACACTCTGTCCAGAATATAATCTTCCCCACAGATTGAACCCAAATTACACTCTGTCCAGTATCTAATCTTCCCCATAGATTGAATCCCAATTACACTCTTTCCAGAATCTAATCTTTACCAGAGATTGATCCCGAATTACGCTCTGTCCAGAATCTAATCCTCCCCACCGATTGAACCCAAAGTACGTCTGTCCAGAATCTAATCTTCCTCACAAATTGAACCCCTACTACACTGTACAAAATTCAATCTTCCCCACAGATTGAACCCCAATTACACTCTGTCCAGAATGTAATCTTCCCCTCAGACTTAACCCAAATTATACTCTGTCTAGAATCTAATCATCCCCACAGATTGAACCCGAATGACACTCTGTCCAGAATCTAATCTTCCCCACAGATTGAACATTAATTACACTCTGTCCAGAATCTAATCTTCCCCACAGATTGAACATGAATTACTCTCTGTCCAGAATCTGAGCTTCCCCACAGACTGAACCCCAATTACACTCTGCCCAGAATCTAATCTTCCTGACAGATTGAACTGTAATTACACTCTGTCCAGAAACAAAAGTTCGGCACAAACTGAACCCCAATTACGAACCGTCCAGAATCTAATCTAGCCCACAGAGTGAACCCCAATTACACTCCGTCCAGAATCTAAACTTCCCCACAGATTGAACCGTAATTACATTCTGTCCAGAATCAAATGTTCCGCACAAACTGAATGCAAATTCCACTCTGTCCAGAATCTAATCCTCCCCTCCGATTCAACCCAAAGTACGTCTGTCCAGAATCTAATCTTCCTCACAAATTGAACCCGTACTACACTGTACAAAATTTAATCTTCCCCACAGATTGAACCCCAATTACACTCTGCCCAGAATCTAATTTTCCCCACAGATTGAACCGTAATTACACTCTGTCCAGAATCTAATGTTCCGCACAAACTGAACGCAAATTACACTCTGTCCAGAATCTAATCTTCCCCACAGATTGAACCCAAATTACACTCTGTCCAGTATCTAATCTTCCCCCACACATTGAATCCCAATTACACTCTTTCCAGAATCTAAACTTAACCAGAGATTGATCCCGAATTACGCTCTGTCCAGTATCTAATCCTCCCCACCGATTGAACCCAAAGTACGTCTGTCCAGAATCTAATCTTCCCCACAGATTGAACCCCAATTACCCTCTGTCCAGAATGTCATCTTCCCCACAGACTTAACCCAAATTCCGCTCTGTCCAGAATGTCATCTTCCCCAGAGATTGAACACGAATTATACTCTGTCTAGAATCTAATCATCCCCACAGATTGAACCGTAATTACACTCTGTCCAGAATGTAATCTTCCCCACAGACTTAACCCAAATTACGCTCTGTCCAGAATGTCATCTTCCCCAGAGATTGAACCCGAATTATACTCTGTCTAGAAGCTAATCATCCCCACAGATTGTACCTGAATGACACTCTGTCCAGAATCTAATCTCCCCCAGAGACTGATCCCGAATTACGATCTGTGCAGAATCAAATCTTCCTCACAAATTGAACCCCTACTACACTGTACAAAATTTAATCTTCCCCACAGATTGAACCCCAATTACACTCTGTCCAGAATCAAATCTTCCCCAGAGATTGAACCCCAAATTAAACTCTGCCCAAAATCTAATCTTCCCCTCAGATTGAACCGTAATTACACTCTGTCCAGAATAAAATGTTCTGCACAAACTGAACCTCAATTACGAACTGCCCAGAATCTAATCATCCCACAGATTGAACCCCAATTACACTCTGTCCAGAATCTCATCTTCCCCACAGATTGAACCGTAATTACACTCTGTCCAGAATCAAATGTTCAGCACAAACTGAACGCAAATTACACTCTGTCCAGAAAATAATCTTCCCCACAGATTGAACCCAAATTACACTCTGTCCGGTATCTAATCTTCCCCATAGATTGAATCCCAATTACA
The DNA here is from genome assembly GCF_048418815.1 of Hemitrygon akajei. Taxonomy (NCBI): domain Eukaryota; kingdom Metazoa; phylum Chordata; class Chondrichthyes; order Myliobatiformes; family Dasyatidae; genus Hemitrygon; species Hemitrygon akajei. The sequence continues at coordinate 166,107,827 of NC_133126.1, forward strand.
CTCATTCCAGAATCTAATCTTTACCAGAGATTGATCCCGAATTATGCTCTGTCCAGAATCTAATCCTCCCCACCGATTGAACCCAAAGTACGTCTGTCCAGAATCTAATCTTCCTCACAAATTGAACCCCTACTACACTGTACAAAATTTAATCTTCCCCACAGATTGAACCGTAATTACACTCTGTCCAGAATCAAATCTTCCCCACAGATTGAACCCCAATTACACTCTGCCCAGAATCTAATCTTCCTGACAGATTGAACCGTAATTACACTCTGTCCAGAAACAAAAGTTCGGCACAAACTGATCCCCAATTACGAACTGTCCAGAATCTAATCATCCCCACAGAGTGAACCCCAATTACACTCTGTCCAGAATCTAAACTTCCCCACAGATTGAACCGTAATTACACTCTGTCCAGAATCAAATGTTCAGCACAAACTGAACGCAAATTACACTCTGTCCAGAAAATAATCTTCCCCACAGATTGAACCCAAATTACACTCTGTCCGGTATCTAATCTTCCCCATTGATTGAATCCCAATTACACTCATTCCAGAATCTAATCTTTACCAGAGATTGATCCCGAATTATGCTCTGTCCAGAATCTAATCCTCCCCACCGATTGAACCCAAAGTACGTCTGTCCAGAATCTAATCTTCCTCACAAATTGAACCCCTACTACACTGTACAAAATTTAATCTTCCCCACAGATTGAACTCCAATTACACTCTGTCCAGAATCTAATCATCCCCACAGATTGAACCCGAATGACACTCTGTCCAGAATCTAATCTTCCTCACAAATTGAACCCCTACTACACTGTACGAAATTTAATCTTCCCCAGAGATTGAACCCGAATTATACTCTGTCTAGAATCTAATCATCCCCACAGATTGAACCCAAATGACACTCTGTCCAGAATCTAATCATCCCCACAGATTGAACCCGAATGACACTCTGTCCAGAATCTAATCTTCCCCACAGATTGAACATTAATTACTCTCTGTCCAGAATCTGATCTTCCCCACAGATTGAACCCCAATTACACTCTGTCCAGTACGTAATCTTACCCACAGATTGAACACGAATTATACTCTGTCTAGAATGTAAACTTCCCCACAGATTGAACGTGAATTACTCTCTGTCCAGAATCTTAGCTTCCCCACAGATTGAACCCCAATTACACTCTGTCCTGAATGTAATCTTACCCACAGATTGAACACGAATTATACTCTGTCGAGAATGTAATCTTCCCCACAGATTGAACAGTAATTACACTCTGTCCAGAATCTAATCTTCCCCACAGATTGAATCCCAATGACACTCTCTCCAGAATCTAATCTCCAGCAGAGAATGATCCCGAATTACGCTCTGTCCAGAATCTAATCTTCCTCACAAGTTGAACCCCTACTACACTGTACAAAATTTAATCTTCCCCACAGATTGAACCGTAATTACACTCTGTAAAGAATCAAATCTTCCCCACAGATTGAACCACAATTACACTCTGCCCAGAATCTAATCTTCCTGACAGATTGAACCGTAATTACACTCTGTCCAGAAACAAAAGTTCGGCACAAACTGATCCCCAATTACGAACTGTCCAGAATCTAATCATCCCCACAGAGTGAACCCCAATTACACTCTGTCCAGAATCTAAACTTCCCCACAGATTGAACCCCAATTACACTCTGTCCAGTACGTAATCTTACCCACAGATTGAACACGAATTATACTCTGTCTAGAATGTAAACTTCCCCACAGATTGAACGTGAATTACTCTCTGACCAGAATCTTAGCTTCCCCACAGATTGAACCCCAATTACGCTCTGTCCTGAATGTAATCTTACCCACAGATTGAACACGAATTATACTCTGTCGAGAATGTAATCTTCCCCACAGATTGAACAGTAATTACACTCTGTGCAGAATCTAATCTTCCCCACAGATTGAACAGTAATTACACTCTGTCCAGAATCTAATCTTCCCCACAGATTGAATCCCAATGACACTCTCTCCAGAATCTAATCTCCAGCAGAGAATGATCCCGAATTACGCTCTGTCCAGAATCTAATCTTCCCCAGAGATTAAATCCAAATTACTCTCTTTCCAGAATTTAATCTTCCCCACAGATTGAGCCCGAATTACACTCTGTCCTGAATCAAATCTTCCCCACAGATCGAAACCCAATTACTCTCTGTCCAGTATCTAATCGTCCCCTCAGATTGAATCCCAATTACACTCTTTCCAGAATCTAATCTTCACCAGAGATTGATCCCGAATTACGCTCTGTCCAGAATCTAATCCTCCGCACCGATTGAACCCAAATTACGTCTGTCCAGAATCTAATCTTCCTCACAAATTGAACCCCTACTACACTGTACAAAATTTAATCTTCCCCACAGATTGAACCCCAATTACAATGTGTCCAGAATCAAATCTTCCCCACAGATTGAACCCCAATTACATTCTGCCCAGAATCTAATCTTCCCCACAGATTGAACCGTAATTACACTCAGTCCAGAAACAAATGTTCCGCACAAACTGAACCCCAATTACAAACTGTCCAGAATCTAATCATCCCCACAGATTGAACCCCAATTACACTCTGTCCAGAATCTAATCTTCCCCACAGATTGAAACGTAATTACACTCGGTCCAGAATCAAATGTTCCGCACAAACTGAACGCAAATTACACTCTGTCCAGAATCTAATCTTCCCCACAGATTGAACCCAAATTACACTCTGTCCAGTATCTAATCTTCCCCCACACATTGAATCCCAATTACACTCTTTCCAGAATCTAAACTTAACCAGAGATTGACCCGAATTACGCTCTGTCCAGTATCTAATCCTCCCCACCGATTGAACCCAAACTACGTCTGTCCAGAATCTAATCTTCCTCACAAATTGAACCCATTCTACACTGTACAAAATTTAATCTTCCCCACAGACTTAACCCAAATTACGCTCTGTCCTGAATGTCATCTTCCCCAGAGATTGAACACGAATTACACTCTGTCTAGAATCTAATCATCCCCACAGATTGAACCGTAATTACACTCTGTCCAGAATCTAATCTTCCCCACAGATTGAACAGTAATTACACTCTGTCCAGAATGTAATCTTCCCCACAGACTTAACCCAAATTACGCTCTGTCCAGAATGTCATCTTCCCCAGACATTGAACCCGAATTATACTCTGTCTAGAAGCTAATCATCCCCACAGATTGTACCCGAATGAAACTCTGTCCAGAATCTAATCTCCCCCAGAGACTGATCCCGAATTACGATCTGTGCAGAATCAAATCTTCCTCACAAATTGAACCCCTACTACACTGTACAAAATTTAATCTTCCCCACAGATTGAACCCCAATTACAATGTGTCCAGAATCAAATCTTGCCCACAGATTGAACCGTAATTACACTCTGTGCAGAATCAAAAATTCTCCAGAGATTGAACCCCAAATTAAACTCTGCCCAAAATCTAATCTTCCCCTCAGATTGAACCGTAATTACACTCTGTCCAGAATAAAATGTTCCGCACAAACTGAACCCCAATTACAAACTGTCCAGAATCTAATCATCCCCACAGATTGAACCCCAATTACACTCTGTCCAGAATCTCATCTTCCCCACAGATTGAACCGTAATTACACTCTGTCCAGAATCAAATGTTCAGCACAAACTGAACGCAAATTACACTCTGTCCAGTAAATAAACTTCCCCACAGATTGAACCCAAATTACACTCTGTCCGGTATCTAATCTTCCCCATAGATTGAATCCCAATTACACTCATTCCAGAATCTAATCTTTACCAGAGATTGATCCCGAATTATGCTCTGTCCAGAATCTAATCCTCCCCACCGATTGAACCCAAAGTACGTCTGTCCAGAATCTAATCTTCCTCACAAATTGAACCCCTACTACACTGTACGAAATTTAATCTTCCCCAGAGATTGAACCCGAATTATACTCTGTCTAGAATCTAATCATCCCCACAGATTGAACCCCAATGACACTCTCTCCAGAATCTAATCTCCAGCAGAGAATGATCCCGAATTACGCTCTGTCCAGAATCTAATCTTCCTCACAAATTGAACCCCTACTACACTGTACAAAATTTAATCTTCCCCACAGATTGAACCGTAATTACACTCTGTCCAGAATCAAATCTTCCCCACAGATTGAACCACAAATACACTCTGCCCAGAATCTAATCTTCCTGACAGATTGAACCGTAATTACACTCTGTCCAGAAACAAAAGTTCGGCACAAACTGATCCCCAATTACGAACTGTCCAGAATCTAATCATCCCCACAGAGTGAACCCCAATTACACTCTGTCCAGAATCTAAACTTCCCCACAGATTGAACCGTAATTACACTCTGTCCAGAATCAAATGTTCAGCACAAACTGAACGCAAATTACACTCTGTCCAGAAAATAATCTTCCCCACAGATTGAACCCAAATTACACTCTGTCCGGTATCTAATCTTCCCCATAGATTGAATCCCAATTACACTCATTCCAGAATCTAATCTTTACCAGAGATTGATCCCGAATTATGCTCTGTCCAGAATCTAATCCTCCCCACCGATTGAACCCAAAGTACGTCTGTCCAGAATCTAATCTTCCTCACAAATTGAACCCCTACTACACTGTACGAAATTTAATCTTCCCCAGAGATTGAACCCGAATTATACTCTGTCTAGAATCTAATCATCCCCACAGATTGAACCCGAATGACACTCTGTCCAGAATCTAATCTTCCCCACAGATTGAACATTAATTACACTCTGTCCAGAATCTACTCTTCCCCACAGATTGAACGTAAATTACTCTCTGTCCAGAATCTGAGCTTCCCCACAGATTGAACCCCAATTACACTCTGTCCAGTACGTAATCTTACCCACAGATTGAACACGAATTATACTCTGTCTAGAATGTAAACTTCCCCACAGATTGAACGTGAATTACTCTCTGTCCAGAATCTTAGCTTCCCCACAGATTGAACCCCAATTACACTCTGTCCTGAATGTAATCTTACCCACAGATTTAACACGAATTATACTCTGTCGAGAATGTAATCTTCCCCACAGATTGAACAGTAATTACACTCTGTGCAGAATCTAATCTTCCCCACAGATTGAACAGTAATTGCACTCTGTCCAGAATCTAATCTTCCCCACAGATTGAATCCCAATGACACTCTCTCCAGAATCTAATCTCCAGCAGAGAATGATCCCGAATTACGCTCTGTCCAGAATCTAATCTTCCTCACAAATTGAACCCCTACTACACTGTAAAAAATTTAATCTTCCCCACAGATTGAACCCCAATTACAATGTGTCCAGAATCAAATATTCCCCACAGATTGAACCATAATTACACTCTGTCCAGAATCAAAGCTTCCCCAGAGATTGAACCCCAGTTACACTCCGTCCAGAATGTAATTTTCCCCACAGACAGAACCCAAATTACGCTCTGTCCAGAATGACATCTTCCCCAGAGATTCAACCCAAATTATACTCTGTCTAGAATCTAATCATCCCCCAGATTGAACGCGAATGACACTCTGTCCAGAATCTAATCTTCCCCACAGATTGAACCGTAATTACACTCTGTCAAGAATCTAATCTTCCCCACAGATTGAACGTGAATTACTCTCTGTCCAGAATCTTAGCTTCCCCCAGATTGATCCCCAATTGCACTCTGTCCAGAATGTAATCTTACCCACAGAATGAACAGGAATTATACTCTGTCTAGAATGTAATCTTCCCCACAGATTGAACAGTAATTACACTCTGTGCAGAATATAATCTCCCCCACAGATTGAACCAGAATTACACTCAGTCCAGAATCTAATCTTCCCCAGAGATTGAATCTAAATTACGCTCTTTCCTGAATTTAATCTTCCCCACAGATTGAACACAAATTACACTCTGTCCAGCATCTAATCTTCCTCACAGATTGAAACGTAATTACACTCTGTCCAGAATAAAATGTTCCGCACAAACGGAACGCAAATTGCACTCTGTCCAGAATCTAATCTGCCTCACAGATTGAACCCAAAGTACTCTCTGTCCAGTGTCTAATCTTCCACACAGATTGAACCGTAATTACACTCTGTCCAGAATCAAATGTTCCGCACAAACTGAATACAGATTACACTCTGTCCAGAATATAATCTTCCCCACAGATTGAACCCAAATTACACTCTGTCCAGTATCTAATCTTCCCCATAGATTGAATCCCAATTACACTCTTTCCAGAATCTAATCTTTACCAGAGATTGATCCCGAATTACGCTCTGTCCAGAATCTAATCCTCCCCACCGATTGAACCCAAAGTACGTCTGTCCAGAATCTAATCTTCCTCACAAATTGAACCCCTACTACACTGTACAAAATTCAATCTTCCCCACAGATTGAACCCCAATTACACTCTGTCCAGAATGTAATCTTCCCCTCAGACTTAACCCAAATTAGGCTCTGTCCAGAATGACATCTTCACCAGAGATTGAACCCAAATTATACTCTGTCTAGAATCTAATCATCCCCACAGATTGAACCCGAATGACACTCTGTCCAGAATCTAATCTTCCCCACAGATTGAACATTAATTACACTCTGTCCAGAATCTAATCTTCCCCACAGATTGAACATGAATTACTCTCTGTCCAGAATCTGAGCTTCCCCACAGACTGAACCCCAATTACACTCTGCCCAGAATCTAATCTTCCTGACAGATTGAACTGTAATTACACTCTGTCCAGAAACAAAAGTTCGGCACAAACTGAACCCCAATTACGAACCGTCCAGAATCTAATCATTCCCACAGAGTGAACCCCAATTACACTCCGTCCAGAATCTAAACTTCCCCACAGATTGAACCGTAATTACATTCTGTCCAGAATCAAATGTTCCGCACAAACTGAATGCAAATTCCACTCTGTCCAGAATCTAATCCTCCCCTCCGATTCAACCCAAAGTACGTCTGTCCAGAATCTAATCTTCCTCACAAATTGAACCCGTACTACACTGTACAAAATTTAATCTTCCCCACAGATTGAACCCCAATTACACTCTGCCCAGAATCTAATTTTCCCCACAGATTGAACCGTAATTACACTCTGTCAAGAAACAAATTACTCTCTGTCCAGAATCTGATCTTCCCCACAGATTGAACCCCAATTACACTCTGTCCAGTACGTAATCTTACCCACAGATTGAACACGAATTATACTCTGTCTAGAATGTAAACTTCCCCACAGATTGAACGTGAATTACTCTCTGTCCAGAATCTTAGCTTCCCCACAGATTGAACCCCAATTACGCTCTGTCCTGAATGTAATCTTACCCACAGATTGAACACGAATTATACTCTGTCGAGAATGTAATCTTCCCCACAGATTGAACAGTAATTACACTCTGTGCAGAATCTAATCTTCCCCACAGATTGAACAGTAATTACACTCTGTCCAGAATCTAATCTTCCCCACAGATTGAATCCCAATGACACTCTCTCCAGAATCTAATCTCCAGCAGAGAATGATCCCGAATTACGCTCTGTCCAGAATCTAATCTTCCCCAGAGATTAAATCCAAATTACTCTCTTTCCAGAATTTAATCTTCCCCACAGATTGAGCCCGAATTACACTCTGTCCTGAATCAAATCTTCCCCACAGATCGAAACCCAATTACTCTCTGTCCAGTATCTAATCGTCCCCTCAGATTGAATCCCAATTACACTCTTTCCAGAATCTAATCTTCACCAGAGATTGATCCCGAATTACGCTCTGTCCAGAATCTAATCCTCCGCACCGATTGAACCCAAATTACGTCTGTCCAGAATCTAATCTTCCCCACCGATTGAACGTGAATTACTCTCTGTCCAGAATCTGAGCTTCCCCACAGATTGAACCCCAATTACACTCTGTCCAGTATGTAATCTTACCCACAGATTGAACACGAATTATACTCTGTCTAGAATGTAAACTTCCCCACAGATTGAACGTGAATTACTCTCAGTCCAGAATCTTAGCTTCCCCACAGATTGAACCCCAATTACGCTCTGTCCTGAATGTAATCTTACCCACAGATTGAATCCCAATGACACTCTCTCCAGAATCTAATCTCCAGCAGAGAATGATCCCGAATTACGCTCTGTCCAGAATCTAATCTTCCTCACAAATTGAACCCCTACTACACTGTACAAAATTTAATCTTCCCCACAGATTGAACCCCAATTACAATGTGTCCAGAATCAAATCTTCCCCACAGATTGAACCGTAATTACACTCTGTCCAGAATCAAATCTTCCCCACAGATTGAACCCCAATTACACTCTGCCCAGAATCTAATCTTCCTGACATATTGAACCGTAATTACACTCTGTCCAGAAACAAAAGTTCGGCACAAACTGAACCCCAATTACGAACTGTCCAGAATCTAATCATCCCCACAGAGTGAACCCCAATTACACTCAGTCCAGAATCTAAACTTCCCCACAGATTGAACTGTAATTACATTCTGTCCAGAATCAAATGTTCCGCACAAACTGAATGCAAATTCCACTCTGTCCAGAATCTAATCCTCCCCTCCCATTGAACCCAAAGTACGTCTGTCCAGAATCTAATCTTCCTCACAAATTGAACCCGTACTACACTGTACAAAATTTAATCTTCCCCACAGATTGAACCCCAATTACACTCTGTCCAGAATCTAATCCTCCCCTCCGATTGAACACAAAGTACGTCTGTCCAGAATCTAATCTTCCACACAGATTGAACACGAATTATACTCTGTCTAGAATGTAATCTTCCGCACAGATTGAACAGTAATTACACTCTGTGCAGAATCTCATCTCCCCCACAGATTGAACCCAAATTACATTCAGTCCAGAATCTAATCTTCCCCAGAGATTAAATCCAAATTACTCTCTTTCCAGAATTTAATCTTCCCCACAGATTGAGCCCGAATTACACTCTGTCCTGAATCAAATCTTCCCCACAGATTGAAACCCAATTGCACTCTGTCCAGAATCTAATCTGCCCCAAAGATTGAACCCAAATTACTCTCTGTCCAGTATCTAATCTTCCCCTCAGATTGAATCCCAATTACACTCTTTCCAGAATCTAATCTTCACCGGAGATTGATCCCGAATTACGCTCTGTACAGAATCTAATCCTCCGCACCGATTGAACCCAAATTACGTCTGTCCAGAATCTAATCTTCCTCACAAATTGAACCCCTACTACACTGTACAAACTTTAATCTTCCCCACAGATTGAACCCCAATTACAATGTGTCCAGAATCAAATCTTCCCCACAGATTGAACCCCAATTACAATGTGCCCAGAATCAAATCTTCCCCACAGATTGAACCGTAATTACACTCTGTCCAGAATCAAATCTTCCCCATAGATTGAACCCCAATTACACTCTGCCCAGAATCTAATCTTCCCCACAGATTGAACCGTAATTTCACTCTGTCCAGAAACAAATGTTCCTCACAAACTGAACCCCAATTACAAACTGTCCAGAATCTAATCATCCCCACAGATTGAACCCCAATTACACTCTGTCCAGAATCTAATCTTCCCCACAGATTGAAACGTAATTACACTCTGTCCAGAATCAAATGTTCCGCACAAACTGAACGGAAATTACACTCTGTCCAGAATCTAATCTTCTCCACAGATTGAACCGAAATTACACTCTCTCCAGTATCTAATCTTCCCCACACATTGAATCCCAATTACACTCTTTCCAGAATCTAATCTACACGTGAGATTGATCCCGAATTACGCTCTGTCCAGAATCAAATCCTCCCCACCGATTGAACCCAAATTACGTCTGTCCAGAATCAAATTTTCCTCACAAATTGAACCCCTACTAAACTGTACAAAATATAATCTTCCCCACAGATTGAACCCCAATTACAATGTGTCCAGAATCAAATCTTCCCCAAAGATTGAACCGTAATTACACTCGGTCCAGAATCAAAGCTTCCCCAGAGATTGAACCCCAATTACACTCCGTCCAGAATGTAATTTTCCCCACAGACAGAACCCAAATTACGCTCTGTCCAGAATGTCATCTTCCCCAGAGTTTGAACCCAAATTATACTCTGTCTAGAATCTAATCATCCCCCAGATTGAACGCGAATGACACTCTGTCCAGAATCTAATCTTCCCCACAGATTGAACCGTAATTACACTCTGTCAAGAATCTAATCTTCCCCACAGATTGAACGTGAATTATTCTCTGTCCAGAATCTTAGCTTCCCCCAGATTGATCCCCAATTGCACTCTGTCCAGAATGTAATCTTACCCACAGAATGAACAGGAATTATACTCTGTCTAGAATGTAATTTTCCCCACAGATTGAACAGTAATTACACTCTGTGCAGAATATAATCTCCCCCACAGATTGAACCAGAATTACACTCAGTCCAGAATCTAATCTTCCCCAGAGATTGAATCTAAATTACGCTCTTTCCTGAATATAATCTCCCCCACAGATTGAACACAAATTACACTCTGTCCAGCATCTAATCTTCCTCACAGATTGAAACGTAATTACACTCTGTCCAGAATAAAATGTTCCGCACAAACTGAACGCAAATTACACTCTGTCCAGAATCTAATCTGCCCCACAGATTGAACCCAAAGTACTCTCTGTCCAGTGTCTAATCTTCCACACAGATTGAACCGTAATTACACTCTGTCCAGAATCAAATGTTCCGCACAAACTGAATGCAGATTACACTCTGTCCAGAAAATAATGTTCCCCACAGATTGAACCCAAATTACACTCTGTCCCGTATCTAATCTTCCCCATAGATTGAATCCCAATTACACTCTTTCCAGAATCTAATCTTTACCAGAGATTGATCCCGAATTACGCTCTGTCCAGAATCTAATCCTCCCCACCGATTGAACCCAAAGTACGTCTGTCCAGAATCTAATCTTCCTCACAAATTGAACCCCTACTACACTGTACAAAATTTAATCTTCCCCACAGATTGAACCCCAATTACACTCTGTTCAGAATGTAATCTTCCCCTCAGACTTAACCCAAATTAGGCTCTGTCCAGAATGACATCTTCCCCAAAGATTGAACCCAAATCATACTCTGTCTAGAATCTAATCATCCCCACAGATTGAACCCGAATGACACTCTGTCCAGAATCTAATCTTCCCCACAGATTGAACATTAATTACACTCTGTCCAGAATCTAATCTTCCCCACAGATTGAACGTGAATTACTCTCTGTCCAGAATCGGAGCTTCCCCACAGACTGAACCCCAATTACACTCTGTCCAGTACGTAATCTTACCCACAGATTGAACACGAATTATACTCTGTCGAGAATGTAATCTTCCCCATAGATTGAACAGTAATTACACCCTGTGCAGAATCTAATCTTCCCCACAGATTGAACAGTAATTACACTCTGCCCAGAATCTAATCTTCCCCAGAGATTGAGCCCCAATTACATTCTGTCCTGAATCAAATCTTCCCCACAGATTGAAACCCAATTGCACTCTGTTCAGAATCTAATCTTCCTCACAGATTGAATCCCAATGACACTCTCTCCAGAATCTAATCTCCCCCAGAGAATGATCCCGAATTACGCTCTGTCCAGAATCTAATCTTCCTCACTAATTGATCCCCTACTACACTGTACAAAATTTAATCTTCCGCACAGATTGAACCCCAATTACAATGTGTCCAGAATCAAATCTTCCCCACAGATTGAACCGTAATTACACTCTGTCCAGAATCAAATCTTCCCCACAGATTGAACCCCAATTACACTCTGCCCAGAATCTAATCTTCCTGACAGATTGAACCGTAATTACACTCTGTCCAGAATCAAATGTTCGGCACAAACGGAACCCCAATTACGAACTGTCCAGAATCTAATCATCCCCACAGAGTGAACCCCAATTACACTCTGTCCAGAATCTAAACTTCCCCACAGATTGAACCGTAATTACACTCTGTCCAGAATCAAATGTTCCGCACAAACTGAACGCAAATTACACTCTGTCCAGAATCTAATCCTCCCCTCTGATTGAACCCAAAGTACGTCTGTACAGAATTTAATCTTCCTCACAAATTGAACCCGTACTACACTGTACAAAATTTAATCTTCCCCACAGATTGAACCCCAATTACACTCTGTCCAGAATCTAATCCTCCCCTCCGATTGAACCCAAAGTACGTCTGTCCAGAATCTAATCTTCCACACAGATTGAACACGAATTATACTCTGTCTAGAATGTAATCTTCCCCACAGATTGAACAGTAATTACACTCTGTGCAGAATCTCATCTCCCCCACAGATTGAACCCAAATTACATTCATTCCAGAATCTAATCTTCCCCAGAGATTAAATCCAAATTACTCTCTTTCCAGAAATTAATCTTCCCCACAGATTGAGCCCGAATTACACTCTGTCGTGAATCAAATCTTCCCCACAGATTGAAACCCAATTGCACTCTGTCCAGAATCTAATCTGCCCCACAGATTGAACCCAAATTACTCTCTGTCCAGTATCTAATCTTCCCCTCAGATTGAATCCCAATTACACTCTTTCTAGAATCTAATCTTCACCAGAGATTGATCCCGAACTACGCTCTGTCCAGAATCTAATCCTCCCCACCGATTGAACCCAAATTACGTCTGTCCAGAATCTAATCGTCCTCACAAATTGAACCCCTACTACACTGTACAAAATTTAATCTTGCCCACAGATTGAACCCCAATTACAATGTGTCCAGAATTAGATGTTCCCCACACATTGAACCCCAATTACAATGTGTCCAGAATCAAATCTTCCCCACAGATTGAACCGTAATTACACTCTGTCCAGAATCAAATCTTCCCCATAGATTGAACCCCAATTACACTCTGCCCAGAATCTAATCTTCCCCACAGATTGAACCGTAATTACACTCTGTCCAGAAACAAATGTTCCGCACAAACTGAACCCCAATTACAAACTGTCCAGAATCTAATCATCCCCACAGTATGAACCCCAATTACACTCTGTCCAGAATCTAATCTTCCCCATAGATTGAAACGTAATTACACTCTGCCCAGAATCTAATCTTCCCCAGAGATTGAGCCCCAATTACATTCTGTCCTGAATCAAATCTTCCCCACAGATTGAAACCCAATTGCACTCTGTTCAGAATCTAATCTTCCTCACAGATTGAATCCCAATGACACTCTCTCCAGAATCTAATCTCCCCCAGAGAATGATCCCGAATTACGCTCTGTCCAGAATCTAATCTTCCTCACTAATTGATCCCCTACTACACTGTACAAAATTTAATCTTCCGCACAGATTGAACCCCAATTACAATGTGTCCAGAATCAAATCTTCCCCACAGATTGAACCGTAATTACACTCTGTCCAGAATCAAATCTTCCCCACAGATTGAACCCCAATTACACTCTGCCCAGAATCTAATCTTCCTGACAGATTGAACCGTAATTACACTCTGTCCAGAATCAAATGTTCGGCACAAACGGAACCCCAATTACGAACTGTCCAGAATCTAATCATCCCCACAGAGTGAACCCCAATTACACTCTGTCCAGAATCTAAACTTCCCCACAGATTGAACCGTAATTACACTCTGTCCAGAATCAAATGTTCCGCACAAACTGAACGCAAATTACACTCTGTCCAGAATCTAATCCTCCCCTCTGATTGAACCCAAAGTACGTCTGTACAGAATTTAATCTTCCTCACAAATTGAACCCGTACTACACTGTACAAAATTTAATCTTCCCCACAGATTGAACCCCAATTACACTCTGTCCAGAATCTAATCCTCCCCTCCGATTGAACCCAAAGTACGTCTGTCCAGAATCTAATCTTCCACACAGATTGAACACGAATTATACTCTGTCTAGAATGTAATCTTCCCCACAGATTGAACAGTAATTACACTCTGTGCAGAATCTCATCTCCCCCACAGATTGAACCCAAATTACATTCATTCCAGAATCTAATCTTCCCCAGAGATTAAATCCAAATTACTCTCTTTCCAGAAATTAATCTTCCCCACAGATTGAGCCCGAATTACACTCTGTCGTGAATCAAATCTTCCCCACAGATTGAAACCCAATTGCACTCTGTCCAGAATCTAATCTGCCCCACAGATTGAACCCAAATTACTCTCTGTCCAGTATCTAATCTTCCCCTCAGATTGAATCCCAATTACACTCTTTCTAGAATCTAATCTTCACCAGAGATTGATCCCGAACTACGCTCTGTCCAGAATCTAATCCTCCCCACCGATTGAACCCAAATTACGTCTGTCCAGAATCTAATCGTCCTCACAAATTGAACCCCTACTACACTGTACAAAATTTAATCTTGCCCACAGATTGAACCCCAATTACAATGTGTCCAGAATTAGATGTTCCCCACAGATTGAACCCCAATTACAATGTGTCCAGAATCAAATCTTCCCCACAGATTGAACCGTAATTACACTCTGTCCAGAATCAAATCTTCCCCATAGATTGAACCCCAATTACACTCTGCCCAGAATCTAATCTTCCCCACAGATTGAACCGTAATTACACTCTGTCCAGAAACAAATGTTCCGCACAAACTGAACCCCAATTACAAACTGTCCAGAATCTAATCATCCCCACAGTATGAACCCCAATTACACTCTGTCCAGAATCTAATCTTCCCCATAGATTGAAACGTAATTACACTCTGTCCAGAATCAAATGTTCCGCACAAACTGAACGCAAATTACACTCTGTCCAGAATCTAATCTTCCCCACAGATTGAACCCAAATTACACTCTGTCCAGTATCTAATCTTCCCCCACACATTGAATCCCAATTACACTCTTTCCAGAAGCTAATCTTAACCAGAGATTGATCCCGAATTACGCTCTGTCCAGTATCTAATCCTCCCCACCGATTGAACCCAAAGTACGTCTGTCCAGAATCTAATCTTCCTCACAAATTGAACCCCTACTACACTGTACAAAATTTAATCTTCCCCACACATTGAACCCCAATTACAATGTGTCCAGAATCAAATCTTGCCCACAGATTGAACATTAATTACACTGTGTCCAGAATCTAATCTTCCCCACAGATTGAACGTGAATTACTCTCTGTCCAGAATCTGAGCTTCCCCACAGACTGAACCCCAATTACACTCTGTCCAGTACGTAATCTTACCCACAGATTGAACACGAATTATACTCTGTCGAGAATGTAATCTTCCCCATAGATTGAACAGTAATTACACTCTGTGCAGAATCTAATCTTCCCCACAGATTGAACAGTAATTACACTCTGTCCAGAATCTAATCTTCCCCAGAGATTGAGCCCCAATTACATTCTGTCCTGAATCAAATCTTCCCCACAGATTGAAACCCAATTGCACTCTGTTCAGAATCTAATCTTCCCCACAGATTGAATCCCAATGACACTCTCTCCAGAATCTAATCTCGCCCAGAGAATCATCCCGAATTACGCTCTGTCCAGAATCTAATCTTCCTCACTAATTGATCCCCTACTACACTGTACAAAATTTAATCTTCCCCACAGATTGAACCCCAATTACAATGTGTCCAGAATCAAATCTTCCCCACAGATTGAACCGTAATTACACTCTGTCCAGAATCAAATCTTCCCCACAGATTGAACCCCAATTACACTCTGCCCAGAATCTAATCTTCCTGACATATTGAACCGTAATTACACTCTGTCCAGAAACAAAAGTTCGGCACAAACTGAACCCCAATTACGAACTGTCCAGAATCTAATCATCCCCACAGAGTGAACCCCAATTACACTCAGTCTAGAATCTAAACTTCCCCACAGATTGAACTGTAATTACATTCTGTCCAGAATCAAATGTTCCGCACAAACTGAATGCAAATTCCACTCTGTCCAGAATCTAATCCTCCCCTCCCATTGAACCCAAAGTACGTCTGTCCAGAATCTAATCTTCCTCACAAATTGAACCCGTACTACACTGTACAAAATTTAATCTTCCCCACAGATTGAACCCCAATTACACTCTGTCCAGAATCTAATCCTCCCCTCCGATTGAACACAAAGTACGTCTGTCCAGAATCTAATCTTCCACACAGATTGAACACGAATTATACTCTGTCTAGAATGTAATCTTCCGCACAGATTGAACAGTAATTACACTCTGTGCAGAATCTCATCTCCCCCACAGATTGAACCCAAATTACATTCAGTCCAGAATCTAATCTTCCCCAGAGATTAAATCCAAATTACTCTCTTTCCAGAATTTAATCTTCCCCACAGATTGAGCCCGAATTACACTCTGTCCTGAATCAAATCTTCCCCACAGATTGAAACCCAATTGCACTCTGTCCAGAATCTAATCTGCCCCAAAGATTGAACCCAAATTACTCTCTGTCCAGTATCTAATCTTCCCCTCAGATTGAATCCCAATTACACTCTTTCCAGAATCTAATCTTCACCGGAGATTGATCCCGAATTACGCTCTGTACAGAATCTAATCCTCCGCACCGATTGAACCCAAATTACGTCTGTCCAGAATCTAATCTTCCTCACAAATTGAACCCCTACTACACTGTACAAACTTTAATCTTCCCCACAGATTGAACCCCAATTACAATGTGTCCAGAATCAAATCTTCCCCACAGATTGAACCCCAATTACAATGTGCCCAGAATCAAATCTTCCCCACAGATTGAACCGTAATTACACTCTGTCCAGAATCAAATCTTCCCCATAGATTGAACCCCAATTACACTCTGCCCAGAATCTAATCTTCCCCACAGATTGAACCGTAATTTCACTCTGTCCAGAAACAAATGTTCCTCACAAACTGAACCCCAATTACAAACTGTCCAGAATCTAATCATCCCCACAGATTGAACCCCAATTACACTCTGTCCAGAATCTAATCTTCCCCACAGATTGAAACGTAATTACACTCTGTCCAGAATCAAATGTTCCGCACAAACTGAACGGAAATTACACTCTGTCCAGAATCTAATCTTCTCCACAGATTGAACCGAAATTACACTCTCTCCAGTATCTAATCTTCCCCACACATTGAATCCCAATTACACTCTTTCCAGAATCTAATCTACACCAGAGATTGATCCCGAATTACGCTCTGTCCAGAATCAAATCCTCCCCACCGATTGAACCCAAATTACGTCTGTCCAGAATCAAATTTTCCTCACAAATTGAACCCCTACTAAACTGTACAAAATATAATCTTCCCCACAGATTGAACCCCAATTACAATGTGTCCAGAATCAAATCTTCCCCAAAGATTGAACCGTAATTACACTCGGTCCAGAATCAAAGCTTCCCCAGAGATTGAACCCCAATTACACTCCGTCCAGAATGTAATTTTCCCCACAGACAGAACCCAAATTACGCTCTGTCCAGAATGTCATCTTCCCCAGAGTTTGAACCCAAATTATACTCTGTCTAGAATCTAATCATCCCCCAGATTGAACGCGAATGACACTCTGTCCAGAATCTAATCTTCCCCACAGATTGAACCGTAATTACACTCTGTCAAGAATCTAATCTTCCCCACAGATTGAACGTGAATTATTCTCTGTCCAGAATCTTAGCTTCCCCCAGATTGATCCCCAATTGCACTCTGTCCAGAATGTAATCTTACCCACAGAATGAACAGGAATTATACTCTGTCTAGAATGTAATTTTCCCCACAGATTGAACAGTAATTACACTCTGTGCAGAATATAATCTCCCCCACAGATTGAACCAGAATTACACTCAGTCCAGAATCTAATCTTCCCCAGAGATTGAATCTAAATTACGCTCTTTCCTGAATATAATCTCCCCCACAGATTGAACACAAATTACACTCTGTCCAGCATCTAATCTTCCTCACAGATTGAAACGTAATTACACTCTGTCCAGAATAAAATGTTCCGCACAAACTGAACGCAAATTACACTCTGTCCAGAATCTAATCTGCCCCACAGATTGAACCCAAAGTACTCTCTGTCCAGTGTCTAATCTTCCACACAGATTGAACCGTAATTACACTCTGTCCAGAATCAAATGTTCCGCACAAACTGAATGCAGATTACACTCTGTCCAGAAAATAATGTTCCCCACAGATTGAACCCAAATTACACTCTGTCCCGTATCTAATCTTCCCCATAGATTGAATCCCAATTACACTCTTTCCAGAATCTAATCTTTACCAGAGATTGATCCCGAATTACGCTCTGTCCAGAATCTAATCCTCCCCACCGATTGAACCCAAAGTACGTCTGTCCAGAATCTAATCTTCCTCACAAATTGAACCCCTACTACACTGTACAAAATTTAATCTTCCCCACAGATTGAACCCCAATTACACTCTGTTCAGAATGTAATCTTCCCCTCAGACTTAACCCAAATTAGGCTCTGTCCAGAATGACATCTTCCCCAAAGATTGAACCCAAATCATACTCTGTCTAGAATCTAATCATCCCCACAGATTGAACCCGAATGACACTCTGTCCAGAATCTAATCTTCCCCACAGATTGAACATTAATTACACTCTGTCCAGAATCTAATCTTCCCCACAGATTGAACGTGAATTACTCTCTCCAGAATCGGAGCTTCCCCACAGACTGAACCCCAATTACACTCTGTCCAGTACGTAATCTTACCCACAGATTGAACACGAATTATACTCTGTCGAGAATGTAATCTTCCCCATAGATTGAACGGTAATTACACCCTGTGCAGAATCTAATCTTCCCCACAGATTGAACAGTAATTACACTCTGCCCAGTATCTAATCTTCCCCAGAGATTGAGCCCCAATTACATTCTGTCCTGAATCAAATCTTCCCCACAGATTGAAACCCAATTGCACTCTGTTCAGAATCTAATCTTCCTCACAGATTGAATCCCAATGACACTCTCTCCAGAATCTAATCTCCCCCAGAGAATGATCCCGAATTACGCTCTGTCCAGAATCTAATCTTCCTCACTAATTGATCCCCTACTACACTGTACAAAATTTAATCTTCCGCACAGATTGAACCCCAATTACAATGTGTCCAGAATCAAATCTTCCCCACAGATTGAACCGTAATTACACTCTGTCCAGAATCAAATCTTCCCCACAGATTGAACCCCAATTACACTCTGCCCAGAATCTAATCTTCCTGACAGATTGAACCGTAATTACACTCTGTCCAGAATCAAATGTTCGGCACAAACGGAACCCCAATTACGAACTGTCCAGAATCTAATCATCCCCACAGAGTGAACCCCAATTACACTCTGTCCAGAATCTAAACTTCCCGACAGATTGAACCGTAATTACACTCTGTCCAGAATCAAATGTTCCGCACAAACTGAACGCAAATTACACTCTGTCCAGAATCTAATCCTCCCCTCTGATTGAACCCAAAGTACGTCTGTACAGAATTTAATCTTCCTCACAAATTGAACCCGTACTACACTGTACAAAATTTAATCTTCCCCACAGATTGAACCCCAATTACACTCTGTCCAGAATCTAATCCTCCCCTCCGATTGAACCCAAAGTACGTCTGTCCAGAATCTAATCTTCCACACAGATTGAACACGAATTATACTCTGTCTAGAATGTAATCTTCCCCGCAGATTGAACAGTAATTACACTCTGTGCAGAATCTCATCTCCCCCACAGATTGAACCCAAATTACATTCATTCCAGAATCTAATCTTCCCCAGAGATTAAATCCAAATTACTCTCTTTCCAGAAATTAATCTTCCCCACAGATTGAGCCCGAATTACACTCTGTCGTGAATCAAATCTTCCCCACAGATTGAAACCCAATTGCACTCTGTCCAGAATCTAATCTGCCCCACAGATTGAACCCAAATTACTCTCTGTCCAGTATCTAATCTTCCCCTCAGATTGAATCCCAATTACACTCTTTCTAGAATCTAATCTTCACCAGAGATTGATCCCGAACTACGCTCTGTCCAGAATCTAATCCTCCCCACCGATTGAACCCAAATTACGTCTGTCCAGAATCTAATCGTCCTCACAAATTGAACCCCTACTACACTGTACAAAATTTAATCTTGCCCACAGATTGAACCCCAATTACAATGTGTCCAGAATTAGATGTTCCCCACAGATTGAACCCCAATTACAATGTGTCCAGAATCAAATCTTCCCCACAGATTGAACCGTAATTACACTCTGTCCAGAATCAAATCTTCCCCATAGATTGAACCCCAATTACACTCTGCCCAGAATCTAATCTTCCCCACAGATTGAACCGTAATTACACTCTGTCCAGAAACAAATGTTCCGCACAAACTGAACCCCAATTACAAACTGTCCAGAATCTAATCATCCCCACAGAATGAACCCCAATTACACTCTGTCCAGAATCTAATCTTCCCCATAGATTGAAACGTAATTACACTCTGTCCAGAATCAAATGTTCCGCACAAACTGAACGCAAATTACACTCTGTCCAGAATCTAATCTTCCCCACAGATTGAACCCAAATTACACTCTGTCCAGTATCTAATCTTCCCCCACACATTGAATCCCAATTACACTCTTTCCAGAAGCTAATCTTAACCAGAGATTGATCCCGAATTACGCTCTGTCCAGTATCTAATCCTCCCCACCGATTGAACCCAAAGTACGTCTGTCCAGAATCTAATCTTCCTCACAAATTGAACCCCTACTACACTGTACAAAATTTAATCTTCCCCACACATTGAACCCCAATTACAATGTGTCCAGAATCAAATCTTGCCCACAGATTGAACATTAATTACACTGTGTCCAGAATCTGAGCTTCCCCACAGACTGAACCCCAATTACACTCTGTCCAGTACGTAATCTTACCCACAGATTGAACACGAATTATACTCTGTCGAGAATGTAATCTTCCCCATAGATTGAACAGTAATTACACTCTGTGCAGAATCTAATCTTCCCCACAGATTGAACAGTAATTACACTCTGTCCAGAATCTAATCTTCCCCAGAGATTGAGCCCCAATTACATTCTGTCCTGAATCAAATCTTCCCCACAGATTGAAACCCAATTGCACTCTGTTCAGAATCTAATCTTCCCCACAGATTGAATCCCAATGACACTCTCTCCAGAATCTAATCTCGCCCAGAGAATCATCCCGAATTACGCCCTGTCCAGAATCTAATCTTCCTCACTAATTGATCCCCTACTACACTGTACAAAATTTAATCTTCCCCGCAGATTGAACCCCAATTACAATGTGTCCAGAATCAAATCTTCCCCACAGATTGAACCGTAATTACACTCTGTGCAGAATCAAATCTTCCCCACAGATTGATCCCCAATTACACTCTGCCCAGAATCTAATCTTCCTGACAGATTGAACCGTAATTACACTCTGTCCAGAAAGAAATGTTTGGCACAAACAGAACCCCAATTACGAACTGTCCAGAATCTAATCATCCCCACAGAGTGAACCCCAATTACACTCTGTCCAGAATCTAAACTTCCCCACAGATTGAACCCCAATTACACTCTGTCTAGAATGTAATCTTCCCCACAGATTGAACAGTAATTACACTCTGTGCAGAATCTCATCTCCCCCACAGATTGAACCCAAATTACATTCAGTCCAGAATCTAATCTTCCCCAGAGATTAAATCCAAATTACACTCTTTCCAGAATTTAATCTTCCCCACAGATCGAGCCCGAATTATAATCTGTCCTGAATCAAATCTTCCCCACAGATTGAAACCCAATTGCACTCTGTCCAGAATCTAATCTGCCCCACAGATTGAACCCAAATTACTCTCTGTCCAGTATCTAATCTTCCCCTCAGATTGAATCCCAATTACACTCATTCTAGAATCTAATCTTCACCAGAGATTGATCCCGAATTACGCTCTGTCCAGAATCTAATCCTCCCCACCAATTGAACCCAAATTACGTATGTCCAGAATCTAATCTTCCTCACAAATTGAACCCCTACTACACTGTACAAAATTTAATCTTGCCCACAGATTGAACCCCAATTACAATGTGTCCAGAATTAGATCTTCCCCACAGATTGAACCCCAATTACAATGTGTCCAGAATCAAATCTTCCCCACAGATTGAACCGTCATTACACTCTGTCCAGAATCAAATCTTCCCCATAGATTGAACCCCAATTACACTCTGCCCAGAATCTAATCTTCCCCACAGATTGAACCGTAATTACACTCTGTCCAGAAACAAATGTTCCGCACAAACTGAACCCCAATTACAAACTGTCCAGAATCTAATCATCCCCACAGATTGAACCCCAATTACACTCTGTCCAGAATCTAATCTTCCCCACAGATTGAACCGTAATTACACTCTGTCCAGAATCAAATGTTCCGCACAAACTGAACGCAAATTACACTCTGTCCAGAATCTAATCTTCCCCACAGATAGAACCCAAATTACACTCTGTCCAGTATCTAATCTTCCCCCACACATTGAATCCCAATTACACTCTTTCCAGAATCTAAACTTAACCAGAGATTGATCACGAATTACGCTCTGTCCAGTATCTAATCCTCCCCACCGATTGAACCCAAAGTACGTCTGCCCAGAATCTAATCTTCCTCACAAATTGAACCCGTTCTACACTGTACAAAATTTAATCTTCCCCACAGACTTAACCCAAATTACGCTCTGTCCAGAATGTCATCTTCCCCAGAGATTGAACACGAATTATACTCTGTCTAGAATCTAATCATCCCCACAGATTGAACCGTAATTACACTCTGTCCAGAATCTAATCTTCCCCACAGATTGAACAGTAATTACACTCTGTCCAGAATGTAATCTTCCCCACAGACTTAACCCAAATTACGCTCTGTCCAGAATGTCATCTTCCCCAGAGATTGAACCCGAATTATACTCTGTCTAGAAGCTAATCATCCCCACAGATTGTACCCGAATGACACTCTGTCCAGAATCTAATCTCCCCCAGAGACTGATCCCGAATTACGATCTTTGCAGAATCAAATCTTCCTCACAAATTGAACCCCTACTACACTGTACAAAATTTAATCTTCCCCACAGAATAAACCCCAATTGCAATGTGTCCAGAATCAAATCTTGCCCACAGATTGAACCGTAATTACACTCTGTGCAGAATCAAATCTTCCCCAGAGATTGAACCCCAAATTAAACTCTGCCCAAAATCTAATCTTCCCCTCAGATTGAACCGTAATTACACTCTGTCCAGAATAAAATGTTCCGCACAAACTGAACCCCAATTACGAACTGTCCAGAATCTAATCATCCCCACAGATTGAACCCCAATTACACTCTGTCCAGAATCTCATCTTCCCCACAGATTGAACCGTAATTACACTCTGTCCAGAATCAAATGTTCAGCACAAACTGAACGCAAATTACACTCTGTCCAGAAAATAATCTTCCCCACAGATTGAACCCAAATTACACTCTGTCCGGTATCTAATCTTCCCCATAGATTGAATCCCAATTACACTCATTCCAGAATCTAATCTTTACCAGAGATTGATCCCGAATTATGCTCTGTCCAGAATCTAATCCTCCCCACCGAATGAACCCAAAGTACGTCTGTCCAGAATCTAATCTTCCTCACAAATTGAACCCCTACTACACTGTACAAAATTTAATCTTCCCCACAGATTGAACCCTATTTACACTCTGTCCAGAATGTAATCTTCCCCTCAGACTTAACCCAAATTAGGCTCTGTCCAGAATGGCATCTTCCCCAGAGATTGAACCCGAATTATACTCTGTCCAGAATCTAATCTTCCCCACAGATTGAACATTAATTACACTCTGTCCAGAATCTACTCTTCCCCACAGATTGAACGTGAATTACTCTCTGTCCAGAATCTGAGCTTCCCCACAGATTGAACACGAATTATACTCTGTCGAGAATGTAATCTTCCCCACAGATTGAACAGTAATTACACTCTGTCCAGAATCTAATCTTCCCCACAGATTGAATCCCAATGACACTCTCTCCAGAATCTAATCTCCAGCAGAGAATGATCCCGAATTACGCTCTGTCCAGAATCTAATCTTCCTCACAAATTGAACCCCTACTACACTGTACAAAATTTAATCTTCCCCACAGATTGAACCCCAATTACAATGTGTCCAGAATCAAATCTTCCCCACAGATTGAACCGTAATTCCACTCTGTCCAGAATCAAATCCTCCCCACAGATTGAACCCCAATTACACTCTGCCCAGAATCTAATCTTCCTGACAGATTGAACCGTAATTACACTCTGTCCAGAAACAAAAGTTCGGCACAAACTGAACCCCAATTACGAACTGTCCAGAATCTAATCATCCCCACAGAGTGAACCCCAATTACACTCTGTCCAGAATCTAAACTTCCCCACAGAGTGAACCGTAATTACATTCTGTCCAGAATCAAATGTTCCGCACAAACTGAATGCAAATTCCACTCTGTCCAGAATCTAATCCTCCCCTCCGATTGAACCCAAAGTACGTCTGTCCAGAATCTAATCTTCCTCACAAATTGAACCTGTACTACACTGTACAAAATTTAATCTTCCCCACAGATTGAACCCCAATTACACTCTGTCCAGAATCTAATCCTCCCCTCCGATTGAACCCAAAGTACGTCTGTCCAGAATCTAATCTTCCTCACAAATTGAACCCGTACTACACTGTACAAAATTTAATCTTCCCCACAGATTGAACATTAATTACACTCTGTCCAGAATCTAATCCTCCCCTCCGATTGAACCCAAAGTACGTCTGTCCAGAATCTAATCTTCCACACAGATTGAACACGAATTATACTCTGTCTAGAATGTAATCTTCCGCACAGATTGAACAGTAATTACACTCTATGCAGAATCTCATCTTCCCCACAGATTGAACCCAAATTACATTCAGTCCAGAATCTAGTCTTCCCCAGAGATTAAATCCAAATTACTCTCTTTCCAGAATTTAATCTTCCCCACAGATTGAGCCCGAATTACACTCTGTCCAGAATCAAATCTTCCCCACAGATTGAAACCCAATTGCACTCTGTCCAGAATCTAATCTGCCCCACAGATTGAACCCAAATTACTCTCTGTCCAGTATCTAATCTTCCCCTCAGATTGAATCCCAATTACACTCTTTCCAGAATCTAATCATCCCCACAGATTGAACCGTAATTACACTCTGTCCAGAATCTAATCTTTCCCACAGATTGAACAGTAATTACACTCTGTCCAGAATGTAATCTTCCCCAAAGACTTAACCCAAATTACGCTCTGTCCAGAATGTAATCTTCCCCACAGACTTAACCCAAATTACGCTCTGTCCAGAATGTCATCTTCCCCAGACATTGAACCCGAATTATACTCTGTCTAGAAGCTAATCATCCCCACAGATTGTACCCGAATGACACTCTGTCCAGAATCTAATCTCCCCCAGAGACTGATCCCGAATTACGATCTGTGCAGAATCAAATCTTCCTCACAAATTGAACCCCTACTACACTGTACAAAATTTAATCTTCCCCACACATTGAACCCCAATTACAATGTGTCCAGAATCAAATCTTGCCCACAGATTGAACATTAATTACACTGTGTCCAGAATCTAATTTTCCCCACAGATTGAACGTGAATTACTCTCTGTCCAGAATCTGAGCTTCCCCACAGACTGAACCCCAATTACACTCTGTCCAGTACGTAATCTTACCCACAGATTGAACACGAATTATACTCTGTCGAGAATGTAATCTTCCCCATAGATTGAACAGTAATTACACTCTGTGCAGAATCTAATCTTCCCCACAGATTGAACAGTAATTACACTCTGTCCAGAATCTAATCTTCCCCACAGATTGAGCCCCAATTACATTCTGTCCTGAATCAAATCTTCCCCACAGATTGAAACCCAATTGCACTCTGTTCAGAATCTAATCTTCCCCACAGATTGAATCCCAATGACACTCTCTCCAGAATCTAATCTCGCCCAGAGAATGATCCCGAATTACGCTCTGTCCAGAATCTAATCTTCCTCACTAATTGATCCCCTACTACACTGTACAAAATTTAATCTTCCCCGCAGATTGAACCCCAATTACAATGTGTCCAGAATCAAATCTTCCCCACAGATTGAACCGTAATTACACTCTGTGCAGAATCAAATCTTCCCCACAGATTGAACCCCAATTACACTCTGCCCAGAATCTAATCTTCCTGACAGATTGAACCGTAATTACACTCTGTCCAGAAAGAAATGTTTGGCACAAACAGAACCCCAATTACGAACTGTCCAGAATCTAATCATCCCCACAGAGTGAACCCCAATTACACTCTGTCCAGAATCTAAACTTCCCCACAGATTGAACCGTAATTACACTCTGTCCAGAATCAAATATTCCGCACAAACTGAACGCAAATTACACTCTGTCCAGAATCTAATCCTCCCCTCTGATTGAACCCAAAGTACGTCTGTCCAGAATTTAATCTTCCTCACAAATTAAACCCGTACTACACTGTACAAAATTTAATCTTCCCCACAGATTGAACCCCAATTACACTCTGTCCAGAATCTAATCCTCCCCTCCGATTGAACCCAAAGTACGTCTGTCCAGAATCTAATCTTCCACACAGATTGAACACTAATTATACTCTGTCTAGAATGTAATCTTCCCCACAGATTGAACAGTAATTACACTCTGTGCAGAATCTCATCTCCCCCACAGATTGAACCCAAATTACATTCAGTCCAGAATCTAATCTTCCCCAGAGATTAAATCCAAATTACACTCTTTCCAGAATTTAATCTTCCCCACAGATCGAGCCCGAATTATACTCTGTCCTGAATCAAATCTTCCCCACAGATTGAAACCCAATTGCACTCTGTCCAGAATCTAATCTGCCCCACAGATTGAACCCAAATTACTCTCTGTCCAGTATCTAATCTTCCCCTCAGATTGAATCCCAATTACACTCATTCTAGAATCTAATCTTCACCAGAGATTGATCCCGAATTACGCTCTGTCCAGAATCTAATCCTCCCCACCAATTGAACCCAAATTACGTATGTCCAGAATCTAATCTTCCTCACAAATTGAACCCCTACTACACTGTACAAAATTAATCTTGCCCACAGATTGAACCCCAATTACAATGTGTCCAGAATTAGATGTTCCCCACAGATTGAACCCCAATTACAATGTGTCCAGAATCAAATCTTCCCCACAGATTGAACCGTAATTACACTCTGTCCAGAATCAAATCTTCCCCATAGATTGAACCCCAATTACACTCTGCCCAGAATCTAATCTTCCCCACAGATTGAACCGTAATTACACTCTGTCCAGAAACAAATGTTCCGCACAAACTGAACCCCAATTACAAACTGTCCAGAATCTAATCATCCCCACAGATTGAACCCCAATTACACTCTGTCCAGAATCTAATCTTCCCCACAGATTGAAACGTAATTACACTCTGTCCAGAATCAAATGTTCCGCACAAACTGAACGCAAATTACACTCTGTCCAGAATCTAATCTTCCCCACAGATTGAACCCAAATTACACTCTGTCCGGTATCTAATCTTCCCCATAGATTGAATCCCAATTACACTCATTCCAGAATCTAATCTTTACCAGAGATTGATCCCGAATTATGCTCTGTCCAGAATCTAATCCTCCCCACCGAATGAACCCAAAGTACGTCTGTCCAGAATCTAATCTTCCTCACAAATTGAACCCCTACTACACTGTACAAAATTTAATCTTCCCCACAGATTGAACCCTATTTACACTCTGTCCAGAATGTAATCTTCCCCTCAGACTTAACCCAAATTAGGCTCTGTCCAGAATGGCATCTTCCCCAGAGATTGAACCCGAATTATACTCTGTCCAGAATCTAATCTTCCCCACAGATTGAACATTAATTACACTCTGTCCAGAATCTACTCTTCCCCACAGATTGAACGTGAATTACTCTCTGTCCAGAATCTGAGCTTCCCCACAGATTGAACCCCAATTACACTCTGTCCAGTACGTAATCTTACCCACAGATTGAACACGAATTATACTCTGTCTAGAATGTAAACTTCCCCACAGATTGAACGTGAATTACTCTCTGTCCAGAATCTTAGCTTCCCCACAGATTGAACCCCAATTACACTCTGTCCTGAATGTAATCTTACCCACAGATTGAACACGAATTATACTCTGTCGAGAATGTAATCTTCCCCACAGATTGAACAGTAATTACACTCTGTCCAGAATCTAATCTTCCCCACAGATTGAATCCCAATGACACTCTCTCCAGAATCTAATCTCCAGCAGAGAATGATCCCGAATTACGCTCTGTCCAGAATCTAATCTTCCTCACAAATTGAACCCCTACTACACTGTCCAGAATCAAATCTTCCCCACAGATTGAACCCCAATTACACTCTGCCCAGAATCTAATCTTCCTGACAGATTGAACCGTAATTACACTCTGTCCAGAAACAAAAGTTCGGCACAAACTGAACCACAATTACGAACTGTACAGAATCTAATCATCCCCACAGAGTGAACCCCAATTACACTCTGTCCAGAATCTAAACTTCCCCACAGATTGAACCGTAATTACATTCTGTCCAGAATCAAATGTTCCGCACAAACTGAATGCAAATTCCACTCTGTCCAGAATCTAATCCTCCCCTCCGATTGAACCCAAAGTACGTCTGTCCAGAATCTAATCTTCCTCACAAATTGAACCCGTACTACACTGTACAAAATTTAATCTTCCCCACAGATTGAACCCCAATTACACTCTGTCCAGAATCTAATCCTCCCCTCCGATTGAACCCAAAGTACGTCTGTCCAGAATCTAATCTTCCTCACAAATTGAACCCGTACTACACTGTACAAAATTTAATCTTCCCCACAGATTGAACATTAATTACACTCTGTCCAGAATCTAATCCTCCCCTCCGATTGAACCCAAAGTACGTCTGTCCAGAATCTAATCTTCCACACAGATTGAACACGAATTATACTCTGTCTAGAATGTAATCTTCCGCACAGATTGAACAGTAATTACACTCTATGCAGAATCTCATCTCCCCCACAGATTGAACCCAAATTACATTCAGTCCAGAATCTAATCTTCCCCAGAGATTAAATCCAAATTACTCTCTTTCCAGAATTTAATCTTCCCCACAGATTGAGCCCGAATTACACTCGGTCCAGAATCAAATCTTCCCCACAGATTGAAACCCAATTGCACTCTGTCCAGAATCTAATCTGCCCCACAGATTGAACCCAAATTACTCTCTGTCCAGTATCTAATCTTCCCCTCAGATTGAATCCCAATTACACTCTTTCCAGAATCTAATCATCCCCACAGATTGAACCGTAATTACACTCTGTCCAGAATCTAATCTTTCCCACAGATTGAACAGTAATTACACTCTGTCCAGAATGTAATCTTCCCCAAAGACTTAACCCAAATTACGCTCTGTCCAGAATGTCATCTTCCCCAGAGATTGAACCCGAATTATACTCTGTCTAGAAGCTAATCATCCCCACAGATTGTACCCGAATGACACTCTGTCCAGAATCTAATCTCCCCCAGAGACTGATCCCGAATTACGATCTGTGCAGATTCAAATCTTCCTCACAAATTGAACCCCTACTACACTGTACAAAATTTAATCTTCCCCACACATTGAACCCCAATTACAATGTGTCCAGAATCAAATCTTGCCCACAGATTGAACATTAATTACACTGTGTCCAGAATCTAATTTTCCCCACAGATTGAACGTGAATTACTCTCTGTCCAGAATCTGAGCTTCCCCACAGACTGAACCCCAATTACACTCTGTCCAGTACGTAATCTTACCCACAGATTGAACACGAATTATACTCTGTCGAGAATGTAATCTTCCCCATAGATTGAACAGTAATTACACTCTGTCCAGAATCTAATCTTCCCCAGAGATTGAGCCCCAATTACATTCTGTCCTGAATCAAATCTTCCCCACAGATTGAAACCCAATTGCACTCTGTTCAGAATCTAATCTTCCCCACAGATTGAATCCCAATGACACTCTCTCCAGAATCTAATCTCGCCCAGAGAATGATCCCGAATTACGCTCTGTCCAGAATCTAATCTTCCTCACTAATTGATCCCCTACTACACTGTACAAAATTTAATCTTCCCCGCAGATTGAACCCCAATTACAATGTGTCCAGAATCAAATCTTCCCCACAGATTGAACCGTAATTACACTCTGTGCAGAATCAAATCTTCCCCACAGATTGAACCCCAATTACACTCTGCCCAGAATCTAATCTTCCTGACAGATTGAACCGTAATTACACTCTGTCCAGAAAGAAATGTTTGGCACAAACAGAACCCCAATTACGAACTGTCCAGAATCTAATCATCCCCACAGAGTGAACCCCAATTACACTCTGTCCAGAATCTAAACTTCCCCACAGATTGAACCGTAATTACACTCTGTCCAGAATCAAATATTCCGCACAAACTGAACGCAAATTACACTCTGTCCAGAATCTAATCCTCCCCTCTGATTGAACCCAAAGTACGTCTGTCCAGAATTTAATCTTCCTCACAAATTAAACCCGTACTACACTGTACAAAATTTAATCTTCCCCACAGATTGAACCCCAATTACACTCTGTCCAGAATCTAATCCTCCCCTCCGATTGAACCCAAAGTACGTCTGTCCAGAATCTAATCTTCCACACAGATTGAACACTCATTATACTCTGTCTAGAATGTAATCTTCCCCACAGATTGAACAGTAATTACACTCTGTGCAGAATCTCATCTCCCCCACAGATTGAACCCAAATTACATTCAGTCCAGAATCTAATCTTCCCCAGAGATTAAATCCAAATTACACTCTTTCCAGAATTTAATCTTCCCCACAGATCGAGCCCGAATTATACTCTGTCCTGAATCAAATCTTCCCCACAGATTGAAACCCAATTGCACTCTGTCCAGAATCTAATCTGCCCCACAGATTGAACCCAAATTACTCTCTGTCCAGTATCTAATCTTCCCCTCAGATTGAATCCCAATTACACTCATTCTAGAATCTAATCTTCACCAGAGATTGATCCTGAATTACGCTCTGTCCAGAATCTAATCCTCCCCACCAATTGAACCCAAATTACGTATGTCCAGAATCTAATCTTCCTCACAAATTGAACCCCTACTACACTGTACAAAATTTAATCTTGCCCACAGATTGAACCCCAATTACAATGTGTCCAGAATTAGATCTTCCCCACAGATTGAACCCCAATTACAATGTGTCCAGAATCAAATCTTCCCCACAGATTGAACCGTAATTACACTCTGTCCAGAATCAAATCTTCCCCATAGATTGAACCCCAATTACACTCTGCCCAGAATCTAATCTTCCCCACAGATTGAACCGTAATTACACTCTGTCCAGAAACAAATATTCCGCACAAACTGAACCCCAATTACAAACTGTCCAGAATCTAATCATCCCCACAGATTGAACCCCAATTACACTCTGTCCAGAATCTAATCTTCCCCACAGATTGAAACGTAATTACACTCTGTCCAGAATCAAATGTTCCGCACAAACTGAACGCAAATTACACTCTGTCCAGAATCTAATCTTCCCCACAGATAGAACCCAAATTACACTCTGTCCAGTATCTAATCTTCCCCCACACATTGAATCCCAATTACACTCTTTCCAGAATCTAAACTTAACCAGAGATTGATCACGAATTACGCTCTGTCCAGTATCTAATCCTCCCCACCGATTGAACCCAAAGTACGTCTGCCCAGAATCTAATCTTACTCACAAATTGAACCCGTTCTATACTGTACAAAATTTAATCTTCCCCACAGATTGAACCCCAATTACCCTCTGCCCAGAATGTAATCTTCCCCACAGACTTAACCCAAATTACGCTCTGTCCAGAATGTCATCTTCCCCAGAGATTGAACACGAATTATACTCTGTCTAGAATCTAATCATCCCCACAGATTGAACCGTAATTACTCTCTGTCCAGAATCTAATCTTCCCCACAGACTTAACCCAAATTACGCTCTGTCCAGAATGTCATCTTCCCCAGAGATTGAACCCGAATTATACTCTGTCTAGAAGCTAATCATCCCCACAGATTGTACCCGAATGACACTCTGTCCAGAATCTAATCTCCCCCAGAGACTGATCCCGAATTACGATCTTTGCAGAATCAAATCTTCCTCACAAATTGAACCCCTACTACACTGTACAAAATTTAATCTTCCCCACAGATTGAACCCCAATTACAATGTGTCCAGAATCAAATCTTGCCCACAGATTGAACCGTAATTACACTCTGTGCAGAATCAAATCTTCCCCAGAGATTGAACCCCAAATTAAACTCTGCCCAAAATCTAATCTTCCCCTCAGATTGAACCGTAATTACACTCTGTCCAGAATAAAATGTTCCGCACAAACTGAACCCCAATTACGAACTGTCCAGAATCTAATCATCCCCACAGATTGAACCCCAATTACACTCTGTCCAGAATCTCATCTTCCCCACAGATTGAACCGTAATTACACTCTGTCCAGAATCAAATGTTCAGCACAAACTGAACGCAAATTACACTCTGTCCAGAAAATAATCTTCCCCACAGATTGAACCCAAATTACACTCTGTCTGGTATCTAATCTTCCCCTTAGATTGAATCCCAATTACACTCATTCCAGAATCTAATCTTTACCAGAGATTGATCCCGAATTATGCTCTGTCCAGAATCTAATCCTCCCCACCGAATGAACCCAAAGTACGTCTGTCCAGAATTTAATCTTCCTCACAAATTGAACCCCTACTACACTGTACAAAATTTAATCTTCCCCACAGATTGAACCCTAATTACACTCTGTCCAGAATGTAATCTTCCCCTCAGACTTAACCCAAATTAGGCTCTGTCCAGAATGGCATCTTCCCCAGAGATTGAACCCGAATTATACTCTGTCCAGAATCTAATCTTCCCCACAGATTGAACATTAATTACACTCTGTCCAGAATCTACTCTTCCCCACAGATTGAACGTGAATTACTCTCTGTCCAGAATCTGAGCTTCCCCACAGATTGAACCCCAATTACACTCTGTCCAGTACGTAATCTTACCCACAGATTGAACACGAATTATACTCTGTCTAGAATGTAAACTTCCCCACAGATTGAACGTGAATTACTCTCTGTCCAGAATCTTAACTTCCCCACAGATTGAACCCCAATTACACTCTGTCCTGAATGTAATCTTACCCACAGATTCAACACGAATTATACTCTGTCGAGAATGTAATCTTCCCCACAGATTGAACCCCAATTACACTCTGTCCTGAATGTAATCTTACCCACAGATTGAACCCCAATTACACTCTGTCCAGAATCTAAACTTCCCCACAGATTGAACCGTAATTACATTCTGTCCAGAATCAAATGTTCCGCACAAACTGAATGCAAATTCCACTCTGTCCAGAATCTAATCCTCCCCTCCGATTGAACCCAAAGTACGTCTGTCCAGAATCTAATCTTCCTCACAAATTGAACCCGTACTACACTGTACAAAATTTAATCTTCCCCACAGATTGAACCCCAATTACACTCTGTCCAGAATCTAATCCTCCCCTCCGATTGAACCCAAAGTACGTCTTTCCAGAATCTAATCTTCCTCACAAATTGAACCCGTACTACACTGTACAAAATTTAATCTTCCCCACAGATTGAACATTAATTACACTCTGTCCAGAATCTAATCCTCCCCTCCGATTGAACCCAAAGTACGTCTGTCCAGAATCTAATCTTCCACACAGATTGAACACGAATTATACTCTGTCTAGAATGTAATCTTCCGCACAGATTGAACAGTAATTACACTCTATGCAGAATCTCATCTCCCCCACAGATTGAACCCAAATTACATTCAGTCCAGAATCTAATCTTCCCCAGAGATTAAATCCAAATTACTCTCTTTCCAGAATTTAATCTTCCCCACAGATTGAGCCCGAATTACACTCTGTCCAGAATCAAATCTTCCCCACAGATTGAAACCCAATTGCACTCTGTCCAGAATCTAATCTGCCCCACAGATTGAACCCAAATTACTCTCTGTCCAGTATCTAATCTTCCCCTCAGATTGAATCCCAATTACACTCTTTCCAGAATCTAATCATCCCCACAGATTGAACCGTAATTACACTCTGTCCAGAATCTAATCTTTCCCACAGATTGAACAGTAATTACACTCTGTCCAGAATGTAATCTTCCCCAAAGACTTAACCCAAATTACGCTCTGTCCAGAATGTCATCTTCCCCAGAGATTGAACCCGAATTATACTCTGTCTAGAAGCTAATCATCCCCACAGATTGTACCCGAATGACACTCTGTCCAGAATCTAATCTCCCCCAGAGACTGATCCCGAATTACGATCTGTGCAGATTCAAATCTTCCTCACAAATTGAACCCCTACTACACTGTACAAAATTTAATCTTCCCCACACATTGAACCCCAATTACAATGTGTCCAGAATCAAATCTTGCCCACAGATTGAACATTAATTACACTGTGTCCAGAATCTAATTTTCCCCACAGATTGAACGTGAATTACTCTCTGTCCAGAATCTGAGCTTCCCCACAGACTGAACCCCAATTACACTCTGTCCAGTACGTAATCTTACCCACAGATTGAACACGAATTATACTCTGTCGAGAATGTAATCTTCCCCATAGATTGAACAGTAATTACACTCTGTCCAGAATCTAATCTTCCCCAGAGATTGAGCCCCAATTACATTCTGTCCTGAATCAAATCTTCCCCACAGATTGAAACCCAATTGCACTCTGTTCAGAATCTAATCTTCCCCACAGATTGAATCCCAATGACACTCTCTCCAGAATCTAATCTCGCCCAGAGAATGATCCCGAATTACGCTCTGTCCAGAATCTAATCTTCCTCACTAATTGATCCCCTACTACACTGTACAAAATTTAATCTTCCCCGCAGATTGAACCCCAATTACAATGTGTCCAGAATCAAATCTTCCCCACAGATTGAACCGTAATTACACTCTGTGCAGAATCAAATCTTCCCCACAGATTGAACCCCAATTACACTCTGCCCAGAATCTAATCTTCCTGACAGATTGAACCGTAATTACACTCTGTCCAGAAAGAAATGTTTGGCACAAACAGAACCCCAATTACGAACTGTCCAGAATCTAATCATCCCCACAGAGTGAACCCCAATTACACTCTGTCCAGAATCTAAACTTCCCCACAGATTGAACCGTAATTACACTCTGTCCAGAATCAAATATTCCGCACAAACTGAACGCAAATTACACTCTGTCCAGAATCTAATCCTCCCCTCTGATTGAACCCAAAGTACGTCTGTCCAGAATTTAATCTTCCTCACAAATTAAACCCGTACTACACTGTACAAAATTTAATCTTCCCCACAGATTGAACCCCAATTACACTCTGTCCAGAATCTAATCCTCCCCTCCGATTGAACCCAAAGTACGTCTGTCCAGAATCTAATCTTCCACACAGATTGAACACTAATTATACTCTGTCTAGAATGTAATCTTCCCCACAGATTGAACAGTAATTACACTCTGTGCAGAATCTCATCTCCCCCACAGATTGAACCCAAATTACATTCAGTCCAGAATCTAATCTTCCCCAGAGATTAAATCCAAATTACACTCTTTCCAGAATTTAATCTTCCCCACAGATCGAGCCCGAATTATACTCTGTCCTGAATCAAATCTTCCCCACAGATTGAAACCCAATTGCACTCTGTCCAGAATCTAATCTGCCCCACAGATTGAACCCAAATTACTCTCTGTCCAGTATCTAATCTTCCCCTCAGATTGAATCCCAATTACACTCATTCTAGAATCTAATCTTCACCAGAGATTGATCCCGAATTACGCTCTGTCCAGAATCTAATCCTCCCCACCAATTGAACCCAAATTACGTATGTCCAGAATCTAATCTTCCTCACAAATTGAACCCCTACTACACTGTACAAAATTTAATCTTGCCCACAGATTGAACCCCAATTACAATGTGTCCAGAATTAGATCTTCCCCACAGATTGAACCCCAATTACAATGTGTCCAGAATCAAATCTTCCCCACAGATTGAACCGTAATTACACTCTGTCCAGAATCAAATCTTCCCCATAGATTGAACCCCAATTACACTCTGCCCAGAATCTAATCTTCCCCACAGATTGAACCGTAATTACACTCTGTCCAGAAACAAATATTCCGCACAAACTGAACCCCAATTACAAACTGTCCAGAATCTAATCATCCCCACAGATTGAACCCCAATTACACTCTGTCCAGAATCTAATCTTCCCCACAGATTGAAACGTAATTACACTCTGTCCAGAATCAAATGTTCCGCACAAACTGAACGCAAATTACACTCTGTCCAGAATCTAATCTTCCCCACAGATAGAACCCAAATTACACTCTGTCCAGTATCTAATCTTCCCCCACACATTGAATCCCAATTACACTCTTTCCAGAATCTAAAATTAACCAGAGATTGATCCCGAATTACGCTCTGTCCAGTATCTAATCCTCCCCACCGATTGAACCCAAAGTACGTCTGCCCAGAATCTAATCTTACTCACAAATTGAACCCGTTCTACACTGTACAAAATTTAATCTTCCCCACAGATTGAACCCCAATTACCCTCTGCCCAGAATGTAATCTTCCCCACAGACTTAACCCAAATTACGCTCTGTCCAGAATGTCATCTTCCCCAGAGATTGAACACGAATTATACTCTGTCTAGAATCTAATCATCCCCACAGATTGAACCGTAATTACTCTCTGTCCAGAATCTAATCTTCCCCACAGATTGAACAGTAATTACACTCTGTCCAGAATGTAATCTTCCCCACAGACTTAACCCAAATTACGCTCTGTCCAGAATGTCATCTTCCCCAGAGATTGAACCCGAATTATACTCTGTCTAGAAGCTAATCATCCCCACAGATTGTACCCGAATGACACTCTGTCCAGAATCTAATCTCCCCCAGAGACTGATCCCGAATTACGATCTTTGCAGAATCAAATCTTCCTCACAAATTGAACCCCTACTACACTGTACAAAATTTAATCTTCCCCACAGATTGAACCCCAATTACAATGTGTCCAGAATCAAATCTTGCCCACAGATTGAACCGTAATTACACTCTGTGCAGAATCAAATCTTCCCCAGAGATTGAACCCCAAATTAAACTCTGCCCAAAATCTAATCTTCCCCTCAGATTGAACCGTAATTACACTCTGTCCAGAATAAAATGTTCCGCACAAACTGAACCCCAATTACGAACTGTCCAGAATCTAATCATCCCCACAGATTGAACCCCAATTACACTCTGTCCAGAATCTCATCTTCCCCACAGATTGAACCGTAATTACACTCTGTCCAGAATCAAATGTTCAGCACAAACTGAACGCAAATTACACTCTGTCCAGAAAATAATCTTCCCCACAGATTGAACCCAAATTACACTCTGTCTGGTATCTAATCTTCCCCATAGATTGAATCCCAATTACACTCATTCCAGAATCTAATCTTTACCAGAGATTGATCCCGAATTATGCTCTGTCCAGAATCTAATCCTCCCCACCGAATGAACCCAAAGTACGTCTGTCCAGAATCTAATCTTCCTCACAAATTGAACCCCTACTACACTGTACAAAATTTAATCTTCCCCACAGATTGAACCCTAATTACACTCTGTCCAGAATGTAATCTTCCCCTCAGACTTAACCCAAATTAGGCTCTGTCCAGAATGGCATCTTCCCCAGAGATTGAACCCGAATTATACTCTGTCCAGAATCTAATCTTCCCCACAGATTGAACATTAATTACACTCTGTCCAGAATCTACTCTTCCCCACAGATTGAACGTGAATTACTCTCTGTCCAGAATCTGAGCTTCCCCACAGATTGAACCCCAATTACACTCTGTCCAGTACGTAATCTTACCCACAGATTGAACACGAATTATACTCTGTCTAGAATGTAAACTTCCCCACAGATTGAACGTGAATTACTCTCTGTCCAGAATCTTAGCTTCCCCACAGATTGAACCCCAATTACACTCTGTCCTGAATGTAATCTTACCCACAGATTCAACACGAATTATACTCTGTCGAGAATGTAATCTTCCCCACAGATTGAACAGTAATTACACTCTGTCCAGAATCTAATCTTCCCCACAGATTGAATCCCAATGACACTCTCTCCAGAATCTAATCTCCAGCAGAGAATGATCCCGAATTACGCTCTGTCCAGAATCTAATCTTCCTCACAAATTGAACCCCTACTACACTGTACAAAATTTAATCTTCCCCACAGATTGAACCCCAATTACAATGTGTCCAGAATCAAATCTTCCCCACAGATTGAACCGTAATTACACTCTGTCCAGAATCAAATCTTCCCCACAGATTGAACCCCAATTACACTCTGCCCAGAATCTAATCTTCCTGACAGATTGAACCGTAATTACACTCTGTTCAGAAACAAAAGTTCGGCACAAACTGAACCCCAATTACGAACTGTCCAGAATCTAATCATCCCCACAGAGTGAACCCCAATTACACTCTGTCCAGAATCTAAACTTCCCCACAGATTGAACCGTAATTACATTCTGTCCAGAATCAAATGTTCCACACAAACTGAATGCAAATTCCACTCTGTCCAGAATCTAATCCTCCCCTCCGATTGAACCCAAAGTACGTCTGTCCAGAATCTAATCTTCCTCACAAATTGAACCCATACTACACTGTACAAAATTTAATCTTCCCCACAGATTGAACCCCAATTACACTCTGTCCAGAATCTAATCCTCCCCTCCGATTGAACCCAAAGTACGTCTGTCCAGAATCTAATCTTCCTCACAAATTGAACCCGTACTACACTGTACAAAATTTAATCTTCCCCACAGATTGAACATTAATTACACTCTGTCCAGAATCTAATCCTCCCCTCCGATTGAACCCAAAGTACGTCTGTCCAGAATCTAATCTTCCACACAGATTGAACACGAATTATACTCTGTCTAGAATGTAATCTTCCGCACAGATTGAACAGTAATTACACTCTATGCAGAATCTCATCTCCCCCACAGATTGAACCCAAATTACATTCAGTCCAGAATCTAATTTTCCCCAGAGATTAAATCCAAATTACTCTCTTTCCAGAATTTAATCTTCCCCACAGATTGAGCCCGAATTACACTCTGTCCAGAATCAAATCTTCCCCACAGATTGAAACCCAATTGCACTCTGTCCAGAATCTAATCTGCCACACAGATTGAACCCAAATTACTCTCTGTCCAGTATCTAATCTTCCCCTCAGATTGAATCCCAATTACACTCTTTCCAGAATCTAATCATCCCCACAGATTGAACCGTAATTACACTCTGTCCAGAATCTAATCTTTCCCACAGATTGAACAGTAATTACACTCTGTCCAGAATGTAATCTTCCCCAAAGACTTAACCCAAATTACGCTCTGTCCAGAATGTCATCTTCCCCAGAGATTGAACCCGAATTATACTCTGTCTAGAAGCTAATCATCCCCACAGATTGTACCCGAATGACACTCTGTCCAGAATCTAATCTCCCCCAGAGACTGATCCCGAATTACGATCTGTGCAGATTCAAATCTTCCTCACAAATTGAACCCCTACTACACTGTACAAAATTTAATCTTCCCCACACATTGAACCCCAATTACAATGTGTCCAGAATCAAATCTTGCCCACAGATTGAACATTAATTACACTGTGTCCAGAATCTAATTTTCCCCACAGATTGAACGTGAATTACTCTCTGTCCAGAATCTGAGCTTCCCCACAGACTGAACCCCAATTACACTCTGTCCAGTACGTAATCTTACCCACAGATTGAACACGAATTATACTCTGTCGAGAATGTAATCTTCCCCATAGATTGAACAGTAATTACACTCTGTCCAGAATCTAATCTTCCCCAGAGATTGAGCCCCAATTACATTCTGTCCTGAATCAAATCTTCCCCACAGATTGAAACCCAATTGCACTCTGTTCAGAATCTAATCTTCCCCACAGATTGAATCCCAATGACACTCTCTCCAGAATCTAATCTCGCCCAGAGAATGATCCCGAATTACGCTCTGTCCAGAATCTAATCTTCCTCACTAATTGATCCCCTACTACACTGTACAAAATTTAATCTTCCCCGCAGATTGAACCCCAATTACAATGTGTCCAGAATCAAATCTTCCCCACAGATTGAACCGTAATTACACTCTGTGCAGAATCAAATCTTCCCCACAGATTGAACCCCAATTACACTCTGCCCAGAATCTAATCTTCCTGACAGATTGAACCGTAATTACACTCTGTCCAGAAAGAAATGTTTGGCACAAACAGAACCCCAATTACGAACTGTCCAGAATCTAATCATCCCCACAGAGTGAACCCCAATTACACTCTGTCCAGAATCTAAACTTCCCCACAGATTGAACCGTAATTACACTCTGTCCAGAATCAAATATTCCGCACAAACTGAACGCAAATTACACTCTGTCCAGAATCTAATCCTCCCCTCTGATTGAACCCAAAGTACGTCTGTCCAGAATTTAATCTTCCTCACAAATTAAACCCGTACTACACTGTACAAAATTTAATCTTCCCCACAGATTGAACCCCAATTACACTCTGTCCAGAATCTAATCCTCCCCTCCGATTGAACCCAAAGTACGTCTGTCCAGAATCTAATCTTCCACACAGATTGAACACTAATTATACTCTGTCTAGAATGTAATCTTCCCCACAGATTGAACAGTAATTACACTCTGTGCAGAATCTCATCTCCCCCACAGATTGAACCCAAATTACATTCAGTCCAGAATCTAATCTTCCCCAGAGATTAAATCCAAATTACACTCTTTCCAGAATTTAATCTTCCCCACAGATCGAGCCCGAATTATACTCTGTCCTGAATCAAATCTTCCCCACAGATTGAAACCCAATTGCACTCTGTCCAGAATCTAATCTGCCCCACAGATTGAACCCAAATTACTCTCTGTCCAGTATCTAATCTTCCCCTCAGATTGAATCCCAATTACACTCATTCTAGAATCTAATCTTCACCAGAGATTGATCCCGAATTACGCTCTGTCCAGAATCTAATCCTCCCCACCAATTGAACCCAAATTACGTATGTCCAGAATCTAATCTTCCTCACAAATTGAACCCCTACTACACTGTACAAAATTTAATCTTGCCCACAGATTGAACCCCAATTACAATGTGTCCAGAATTAGATCTTCCCCACAGATTGAACCCCAATTACAATGTGTCCAGAATCAAATCTTCCCCACAGATTGAACCGTAATTACACTCTGTCCAGAATCAAATCTTCCCCATAGATTGAACCCCAATTACACTCTGCCCAGAATCTAATCTTCCCCACAGATTGAACCGTAATTACACTCTGTCCAGAAACAAATATTCCGCACAAACTGAACCCCAATTACAAACTGTCCAGAATCTAATCATCCCCACAGATTGAACCCCAATTACACTCTGTCCAGAATCTAATCTTCCCCACAGATTGAAACGTAATTACACTCTGTCCAGAATCAAATGTTCCGCACAAACTGAACGCAAATTACACTCTGTCCAGAATCTAATCTTCCCCACAGATAGAACCCAAATTACACTCTGTCCAGTATCTAATCTTCCCCCACACATTGAATCCCAATTACACTCTTTCCAGAATCTAAACTTAACCAGAGATTGATCCCGAATTACGCTCTGTCCAGTATCTAATCCTCCCCACCGATTGAACCCAAAGTACGTCTGCCCAGAATCTAATCTTACTCACAAATTGAACCCGTTCTACACTGTACAAAATTTAATCTTCCCCACAGATTGAACCCCAATTACCCTCTGCCCAGAATGTAATCTTCCCCACAGACTTAACCCAAATTACGCTCTGTCCAGAATGTCATCTTCCCC
Organism: Hemitrygon akajei; assembly: GCF_048418815.1. NCBI lineage: Eukaryota > Metazoa > Chordata > Chondrichthyes > Myliobatiformes > Dasyatidae > Hemitrygon > Hemitrygon akajei. Next base: position 166,149,984 of record NC_133126.1, read on the forward strand.
AGAGATTGAACACGAATTATACTCTGTCTAGAATCTAATCATCCCCACAGATTGAACCGTAATTACTCTCTGTCCAGAATCTAATCTTCCCCACAGATTGAACAGTAATTACACTCTGTCCAGAATGTAATCTTCCCCACAGACTTAACCCAAATTACGCTCTGTCCAGAATGTCATCTTCCCCAGAGATTGAACCCGAATTATACTCTGTCTAGAAGCTAATCATCCCCACAGATTGTACCCGAATGACACTCTGTCCAGAATCTAATCTCCCCCAGAGACTGATCCCGAATTACGATCTTTGCAGAATCAAATCTTCCTCACAAATTGAACCCCTACTACACTGTACAAAATTTAATCTTCCCCACAGATTGAACCCCAATTACAATGTGTCCAGAATCAAATCTTGCCCACAGATTGAACCCCAAATTAAACTCTGCCCAAAATCTAATCTTCCCCTCAGATTGAACCGTAATTACACTCTGTCCAGAATAAAATGTTCCGCACAAACTGAACCCCAATTACGAACTGTCCAGAATCTAATCATCCCCACAGATTGAACCCCAATTACACTCTGTCCAGAATCTCATCTTCCCCACAGATTGAACCGTAATTACACTCTGTCCAGAATCAAATGTTCAGCACAAACTGAACGCAAATTACACTCTGTCCAGAAAATAATCTTCCCCACAGATTGAACCCAAATTACACTCTGTCTGGTATCTAATCTTCCCCATAGATTGAATCCCAATTACACTCATTCCAGAATCTAATCTTTACCAGAGATTGATCCCGAATTATGCTCTGTCCAGAATCTAATCCTCCCCACCGAATGAACCCAAAGTACGTCTGTCCAGAATCTAATCTTCCTCACAAATTGAACCCCTACTACACTGTACAAAATTTAATCTTCCCCACAGATTGAACCCTAATTACACTCTGTCCAGAATGTAATCTTCCCCTCAGACTTAACCCAAATTAGGCTCTGTCCAGAATGGCATCTTCCCCAGAGATTGAACCCGAATTATACTCTGTCCAGAATCTAATCTTCCCCACAGATTGAACATTAATTACACTCTGTCCAGAATCTACTCTTCCCCACAGATTGAACGTGAATTACTCTCTGTCCAGAATCTGAGCTTCCCCACAGATTGAACCCCAATTACACTCTGTCCAGTACGTAATCTTACCCACAGATTGAACACGAATTATACTCTGTCTAGAATGTAAACTTCCCCACAGATTGAACGTGAATTACTCTCTGTCCAGAATCTTAGCTTCCCCACAGATTGAACCCCAATTACACTCTGTCCTGAATGTAATCTTACCCACAGATTCAACACGAATTATACTCTGTCGAGAATGTAATCTTCCCCACAGATTGAACAGTAATTACACTCTGTCCAGAATCTAATCTTCCCCACAGATTGAATCCCAATGACACTCTCTCCAGAATCTAATCTCCAGCAGAGAATGATCCCGAATTACGCTCTGTCCAGAATCTAATCTTCCTCACAAATTGAACCCCTACTACACTGTACAAAATTTAATCTTCCCCACAGATTGAACCCCAATTACAATGTGTCCAGAATCAAATCTTCCCCACAGATTGAACCGTAATTACACTCTGTCCAGAATCAAATCTTCCCCACAGATTGAACCCCAATTACACTCTGCCCAGAATCTAATCTTCCTGACAGATTGAACCGTAATTACACTCTGTTCAGAAACAAAAGTTCGGCACAAACTGAACCCCAATTACGAACTGTCCAGAATCTAATCATCCCCACAGAGTGAACCCCAATTACACTCTGTCCAGAATCTAAACTTCCCCACAGATTGAACCGTAATTACATTCTGTCCAGAATCAAATGTTCCACACAAACTGAAAGCAAATTCCACTCTGTCCAGAATCTAATCCTCCCCTCCGATTGAACCCAAAGTACGTCTGTCCAGAATCTAATCTTCCTCACAAATTGAACCCATACTACACTGTACAAAATTTAATCTTCCCCACAGATTGAACCCCAATTACACTCTGTCCAGAATCTAATCCTCCCCTCCGATTGAACCCAAAGTACGTCTGTCCAGAATCTAATCTTCCTCACAAATTGAACCCGTACTACACTGTACAAAATTTAATCTTCCCCACAGATTGAACATTAATTACACTCTGTCCAGAATCTAATCCTCCCCTCCGATTGAACCCAAAGTACGTCTGTCCAGAATCTAATCTTCCACACAGATTGAACACGAATTATACTCTGTCTAGAATGTAATCTTCCGCACAGATTGAACAGTAATTACACTCTATGCAGAATCTCATCTCCCCCACAGATTGAACCCAAATTACATTCAGTCCAGAATCTAATTTTCCCCAGAGATTAAATCCAAATTACTCTCTTTCCAGAATTTAATCTTCCCCACAGATTGAGCCCGAATTACACTCTGTCCAGAATCAAATCTTCCCCACAGATTGAAACCCAATTGCACTCTGTCCAGTATCTAATCTTCCCCTCAGATTGAATCCCAATTACACTCTTTCCAGAATCTAATCTTTCCCACAGATTGAACAGTAATTACACTCTGTCCAGAATCTAATCTTTCCCACAGATTGAACAGTAATTACACTCTGTCCAGAATGTAATCTTCCCCAAAGACTTAACCCAAATTACGCTCTGTCCAGAATGTCATCTTCCCCAGAGATTGAACCCGAATTATACTCTGTCTAGAAGCTAATCATCCCCACAGATTGTACCCGAATGACACTCTGTCCAGAATCTAATCTCCCCCAGAGACTGATCCCGAATTACGATCTGTGCAGAATCAAATCTTCCTCACAAATTGAACCCCTACTACACTGTACAAAATTTAATCTTCCCCACACATTGAACCCCAATTACAATGTGTCCAGAATCAAATCTTGCCCACAGATTGAACATTAATTACACTGTGTCCAGAATCTAATTTTCCCCACAGATTGAACGTGAATTACTCTCTGTCCAGAATCTGAGCTTCCCCACAGACTGAACCCCAATTACACTCTGTCCAGTACGTAATCTTACCCACAGATTGAACACGAATTATACTCTGTCGAGAATGTAATCTTCCCCATAGATTGAACAGTAATTACACTCTGTCCAGAATCTAATCTTCCCCAGAGATTGAGCCCCAATTACATTCTGTCCTGAATCAAATCTTCCCCACAGATTGAAACCCAATTGCACTCTGTTCAGAATCTAATCTTCCCCACAGATTGAATCCCAATGACACTCTCTCCAGAATCTAATCTCGCCCAGAGAATGATCCCGAATTACGCTCTGTCCAGAATCTAATCTTCCTCACTAATTGATCCCCTACTACACTGTACAAAATTTAATCTTCCCCGCAGATTGAACCCCAATTACAATGTGTCCAGAATCAAATCTTCCCCACAGATTGAACCATAATTACACTCTGTGCAGAATCAAATCTTCCCCACAGATTGAACCCCAATTACACTCTGCCCAGAATCTAATCTTCCTGACAGATTGAACCGTAATTACACTCTGTCCAGAAAGAAATGTTTGGCACAAACAGAACCCCAATTACGAACTGTCCAGAATCTAATCATCCCCACAGAGTGAACCCCAATTACACTCTGTCCAGAATCTAAACTTCCCCACAGATTGAACCGTAATTACACTCTGTCCAGAATCAAATATTCCGCACAAACTGAACGCAAATTACACTCTGTCCAGAATCTAATCCTCCCCTCTGATTGAACCCAAAGTACGTCTGTCCAGAATTTAATCTTCCTCACAAATTAAACCCGTACTACACTGTACAAAATTTAATCTTCCCCACAGATTGAACCCCAATTACACTCTGTCCAGAATCTAATCCTCCCCTCCGATTGAACCCAAAGTACGTCTGTCCAGAATCTAATCTTCCACACAGATTGAACACTAATTATACTCTGTCTAGAATGTAATCTTCCCCACAGATTGAACAGTAATTACACTCTGTGCAGAATCTCATCTCCCCCACAGATTGAACCCAAATTACATTCAGTCCAGAATCTAATCTTCCCCAGAGATTAAATCCAAATTACACTCTTTCCAGAATTTAATCTTCCCCACAGATCGAGCCCGAATTATACTCTGTCCTGAATCAAATCTTCCCCACAGATTGAAACCCAATTGCACTCTGTCCAGAATCTAATCTGCCCCACAGATTGAACCCAAATTACTCTCTGTCCAGTATCTAATCTTCCCCTCAGATTGAATCCCAATTACACTCATTCTAGAATCTAATCTTCACCAGAGATTGATCCCGAATTACGCTCTGTCCAGAATCTAATCCTCCCCACCAATTGAACCCAAATTACGTATGTCCAGAATCTAATCTTCCTCACAAATTGAACCCCTACTACACTGTACAAAATTTAATCTTGCCCACAGATTGAACCCCAATTACAATGTGTCCAGAATTAGATCTTCCCCACAGATTGAACCCCAATTACAATGTGTCCAGAATCAAATCTTCCCCACAGATTGAACCGTAATTACACTCTGTCCAGAATCAAATCTTCCACATAGATTGAACCCCAATTACACTCTGCCCAGAATCTAATCTTCCCCACAGATTGAACCGTAATTACACTCTGTCCAGAAACAAATATTCCGCACAAACTGAACCCCAATTACAAACTGTCCAGAATCTAATCATCCCCACAGATTGAACCCCAATTACACTCTGTCCAGAATCTAATCTTCCCCACAGATTGAAACGTAATTACACTCTGTCCAGAATCAAATGTTCCGCACAAACTGAACGCAAATTACACTCTGTCCAGAATCTAATCTTCCCCACAGATAGAACCCAAATTACACTCTGTCCAGTATCTAATCTTCCCCCACACATTGAATCCCAATTACACTCTTTCCAGAATCTAAACTTAACCAGAGATTGATCCCGAATTACGCTCTGTCCAGTATCTAATCCTCCCCACCGATTGAACCCAAAGTACGTCTGCCCAGAATCTAATCTTACTCACAAATTGAACCCGTTCTACACTGTACAAAATTTAATCTTCCCCACAGATTGAACCCCAATTACCCTCTGCCCAGAATGTAATCTTCCCCACAGACTTAACCCAAATTACGCTCTGTCCAGAATGTCATCTTCCCCAGAGATTGAACACGAATTATACTCTGTCTAGAATCTAATCATCCCCACAGATTGAACCGTAATTACTCTCTGTCCAGAATCTAATCTTCCCCACAGATTGAACAGTAATTACACTCTGTCCAGAATGTAATCTTCCCCACAGACTTAACCCAAATTACGCTCTGTCCAGAATGTCATCTTCCCCAGAGATTGAACCCGAATTATACTCTGTCTAGAAGCTAATCATCCCCACAGATTGTACCCGAATGACACTCTGTCCAGAATCTAATCTCCCCCAGAGACTGATCCCGAATTACATTCAGTCCAGAATCTAATCTTCCCCAGAGATTAAATCCAAATTACACTCTTTCCAGAATTTAATCTTCCCCACAGATCGAGCCCGAATTATACTCTGTCCTGAATCAAATCTTCCCCACAGATTGAAACCCAATTGCACTCTGTCCAGAATCTAATCTGCCCCACAGATTGAACCCAAATTACTCTCTGTCCAGTATCTAATCTTCCCCTCAGATTGAATCCCAATTACACTCATTCTAGAATCTAATCTTCACCAGAGATTGATCCCGAATTACGCTCTGTCCAGAATCTAATCCTCCCCACCAATTGAACCCAAATTACGTATGTCCAGAATCTAATCTTCCTCACAAATTGAACCCCTACTACACTGTACAAAATTTAATCTTGCCCACAGATTGAACCCCAATTACAATGTGTCCAGAATTAGATCTTCCCCACAGATTGAACCCCAATTACAATGTGTCCAGAATCAAATCTTCCCCACAGATTGAACCGTAATTACACTCTGTCCAGAATCAAATCTTCCACATAGATTGAACCCCAATTACACTCTGCCCAGAATCTAATCTTCCCCACAGATTGAACCGTAATTACACTCTGTCCAGAAACAAATATTCCGCACAAACTGAACCCCAATTACAAACTGTCCAGAATCTAATCATCCCCACAGATTGAACCCCAATTACACTCTGTCCAGAATCTAATCTTCCCCACAGATTGAAACGTAATTACACTCTGTCCAGAATCAAATGTTCCGCACAAACTGAACGCAAATTACACTCTGTCCAGAATCTAATCTTCCCCACAGATAGAACCCAAATTACACTCTGTCCAGTATCTAATCTTCCCCCACACATTGAATCCCAATTACACTCTTTCCAGAATCTAAACTTAACCAGAGATTGATCCCGAATTACGCTCTGTCCAGTATCTAATCCTCCCCACCGATTGAACCCAAAGTACGTCTGCCCAGAATCTAATCTTACTCACAAATTGAACCCGTTCTACACTGTACAAAATTTAATCTTCCCCACAGATTGAACCCCAATTACCCTCTGCCCAGAATGTAATCTTCCCCACAGACTTAACCCAAATTACGCTCTGTCCAGAATGTCATCTTCCCCAGAGATTGAACACGAATTATACTCTGTCTAGAATCTAATCATCCCCACAGATTGAACCGTAATTACTCTCTGTCCAGAATCTAATCTTCCCCACAGATTGAACAGTAATTACACTCTGTCCAGAATGTAATCTTCCCCACAGACTTAACCCAAATTACGCTCTGTCCAGAATGTCATCTTCCCCAGAGATTGAACCCGAATTATACTCTGTCTAGAAGCTAATCATCCCCACAGATTGTACCCGAATGACACTCTGTCCAGAATCTAATCTCCCCCAGAGACTGATCCCGAATTACGATCTTTGCAGAATCAAATCTTCCTCACAAATTGAACCCCTACTACACTGTACAAAATTTAATCTTCCCCACAGATTGAACCCCAATTACAATGTGTCCAGAATCAAATCTTGCCCACAGATTGAACCGTAATTACACTCTGTGCAGAATCAAATCTTCCCCAGAGATTGAACCCCAAATTAAACTCTGCCCAAAATCTAATCTTCCCCTCAGATTGAACCCCAATTACACTCTGCCCAGAATCTAATCTTCCTGACAGATTGAACCGTAATTACACTCTGTTCAGAAACAAAAGTTCGGCACAAACTGAACCCCAATTACGAACTGTCCAGAATCTAATCATCCCCACAGAGTGAACCCCAATTACACTCTGTCCAGAATCTAAACTTCCCCACAGATTGAACCGTAATTACATTCTGTCCAGAATCAAATGTTCCACACAAACTGAATGCAAATTCCACTCTGTCCAGAATCTAATCCTCCCCTCCGATTGAACCCAAAGTACGTCTGTCCAGAATCTAATCTTCCTCACAAATTGAACCCGTACTACACTGTACAAAATTTAATCTTCCCCACAGATTGAACCCCAATTACACTCTGTCCAGAATCTAATCCTCCCCTCCGATTGAACCCAAAGTACGTCTGTCCAGAATCTAATCTTCCTCACAAATTGAACCCGTACTACACTGTACAAAATTTAATCTTCCCCACAGATTGAACATTAATTACACTCTGTCCAGAATCTAATCCTCCCCTCCGATTGAACCCAAAGTACGTCTGTCCAGAATCTAATCTTCCACACAGATTGAACACGAATTATACTCTGTCTAGAATGTAATCTTCCGCACAGATTGAACAGTAATTACACTCTATGCAGAATCTCATCTCCCCCACAGATTGAACCCAAATTACATTCAGTCCAGAATCTAATCTTCCCCAGAGATTAAATCCAAATTACTCTCTTTCCAGAATTTAATCTTCCCCACAGATTGAGCCCGAATTACACTCTGTCCAGAATCAAATCTTCCCCACAGATTGAAACCCAATTGCACTCTGTCCAGAATCTAATCTGCCCCACAGATTGAACCCAAATTACTCTCTGTCCAGTATCTAATCTTCCCCTCAGATTGAATCCCAATTACACTCTTTCCAGAATCTAATCATCCCCACAGATTGAACCGTAATTACACTCTGTCCAGAATCTAATCTTTCCCACAGATTGAACAGTAATTACACTCTGTCCAGAATGTAATCTTCCCCAAAGACTTAACCCAAATTACGCTCTGTCCAGAATGTCATCTTCCCCAGAGATTGAACCCGAATTATACTCTGTCTAGAAGCTAATCATCCCCACAGATTGTACCCGAATGACACTCTGTCCAGAATCTAATCTCCCCCAGAGACTGATCCCAAATTACATTCAGTCCAGAATCTAATCTTCCCCAGAGATTAAATCCAAATTACTCTCTTTCCAGAATTTAATCTTCCCCACAGATTGAGCCCGAATTACACTCTGTCCAGAATCAAATCTTCCCCACAGATTGAAACCCAATTGCACTCTGTCCAGAATCTAATCTGCCCCACAGATTGAACCCAAATTACTCTCTGTCCAGTATCTAATCTTCCCCTCAGATTGAATCCCAATTACACTCTTTCCAGAATCTAATCATCCCCACAGATTGAACCGTAATTACACTCTGTCCAGAATCTAATCTTTCCCACAGATTGAACAGTAATTACACTCTGTCCAGAATGTAATCTTCCCCAAAGACTTAACCCAAATTACGCTCTGTCCAGAATGTCATCTTCCCCAGAGATTGAACCCGAATTATACTCTGTCTAGAAGCTAATCATCCCCACAGATTGTACCCGAATGACACTCTGTCCAGAATCTAATCTCCCCCAGAGACTGATCCCGAATTACGATCTGTGCAGAATCAAATCTTCCTCACAAATTGAACCCCTACTACACTGTACAAAATTTAATCTTCCCCACACATTGAACCCCAATTACAATGTGTCCAGAATCAAATCTTGCCCACAGATTGAACATTAATTACACTGTGTCCAGAATCTAATTTTCCCCACAGATTGAACGTGAATTACTCTCTGTCCAGAATCTGAGCTTCCCCACAGACTGAACCCCAATTACACTCTGTCCAGTACGTAATCTTACCCACAGATTGAACACGAATTATACTCTGTCGAGAATGTAATCTTCCCCATAGATTGAACAGTAATTACACTCTGTCCAGAATCTAATCTTCCCCAGAGATTGAGCCCCAATTACATTCTGTCCTGAATCAAATCTTCCCCACAGATTGAAACCCAATTGCACTCTGTTCAGAATCTAATCTTCCCCACAGATTGAATCCCAATGACACTCTCTCCAGAATCTAATCTCGCCCAGAGAATGATCCCGAATTACGCTCTGTCCAGAATCTAATCTTCCTCACTAATTGATCCCCTACTACACTGTACAAAATTTAATCTTCCCCGCAGATTGAACCCCAATTACAATGTGTCCAGAATCAAATCTTCCCCACAGATTGAACCGTAATTACACTCTGTGCAGAATCAAATCTTCCCCACAGATTGAACCCCAATTACACTCTGCCCAGAATCTAATCTTCCTGACAGATTGAACCGTAATTACACTCTGTCCAGAAAGAAATGTTTGGCACAAACAGAACCCCAATTACGAACTGTCCAGAATCTAATCATCCCCACAGAGTGAACCCCAATTACACTCTGTCCAGAATCTAAACTTCCCCACAGATTGAACCGTAATTACACTCTGTCCAGAATCAAATATTCCGCACAAACTGAACGCAAATTACACTCTGTCCAGAATCTAATCCTCCCCTCTGATTGAACCCAAAGTACGTCTGTCCAGAATTTAATCTTCCTCACAAATTAAACCCGTACTACACTGTACAAAATTTAATCTTCCCCACAGATTGAACCCCAATTACACTCTGTCCAGAATCTAATCCTCCCCTCCGATTGAACCCAAAGTACGTCTGTCCAGAATCTAATCTTCCACACAGATTGAACACTAATTATACTCTGTCTAGAATGTAATCTTCCCCACAGATTGAACTGTAATTACACTCTGTGCAGAATCTCATCTCCCCCACAGATTGAACCCAAATTACATTCAGTCCAGAATCTAATCTTCCCCAGAGATTAAATCCAAATTACACTCTTTCCAGAATTTAATCTTCCCCACAGATCGAGCCCGAATTATACTCTGTCCTGAATCAAATCTTCCCCACAGATTGAAACCCAATTGCACTCTGTCCAGAATCTAATCTGCCCCACAGATTGAACCCAAATTACTCTCTGTCCAGTATCTAATCTTCCCCTCAGATTGAATCCCAATTACACTCATTCTAGAATCTAATCTTCACCAGAGATTGATCCCGAATTACGCTCTGTCCAGAATCTAATCCTCCCCACCAATTGAACCCAAATTACGTATGTCCAGAATCTAATCTTCCTCACAAATTGAACCCCTACTACACTGTACAAAATTTAATCTTGCCCACAGATTGAACCCCAATTACAATGTGTCCAGAATTAGATCTTCCCCACAGATTGAACCCCAATTACAATGTGTCCAGAATCAAATCTTCCCCACAGATTGAACCGTAATTACACTCTGTCCAGAATCAAATCTTCCCCATAGATTGAACCCCAATTACACTCTGCCCAGAATCTAATCTTCCCCACAGATTGAACCGTAATTACACTCTGTCCAGAAACAAATATTCCGCACAAACTGAACCCCAATTACAAACTGTCCAGAATCTAATCATCCCCACAGATTGAACCCCAATTACACTCTGTCCAGAATCTAATCTTCCCCACAGATTGAAACGTAATTACACTCTGTCCAGAATCAAATGTTCCGCACAAACTGAACGCAAATTACACTCTGTCCAGAATCTAATCTTCCCCACAGATAGAACCCAAATTACACTCTGTCCAGTATCTAATCTTCCCCCACACATTGAATCCCAATTACACTCTTTCCAGAATCTAAACTTAACCAGGGATTGATCCCGAATTACGCTCTGTCCAGTATCTAATCCTCCCCACCGATTGAACCCAAAGTACGTCTGCCCAGAATCTAATCTTACTCACAAATTGAACCCGTTCTACACTGTACAAAATTTAATCTTCCCCACAGATTGAACCCCAATTACCCTCTGCCCAGAATGTAATCTTCCCCACAGACTTAACCCAAATTACGCTCTGTCCAGAATGTCATCTTCCCCAGAGATTGAACACGAATTATACTCTGTCTAGAATCTAATCATCCCCACAGATTGAACCGTAATTACTCTCTGTCCAGAATCTAATCTTCCCCACAGATTGAACAGTAATTACACTCTGTCCAGAATGTAATCTTCCCCACAGACTTAACCCAAATTACGCTCTGTCCAGAATGTCATCTTCCCCAGAGATTGAACCCGAATTATACTCTGTCTAGAAGCTAATCATCCCCACAGATTGTACCCGAATGACACTCTGTCCAGAATCTAATCTCCCCCAGAGACTGATCCCGAATTACGATCTTTGCAGAATCAAATCTTCCTCACAAATTGAACCCCTACTACACTGTACAAAATTTAATCTTCCCCACAGATAGAACCCCAATTACAATGTGTCCAGAATCAAATCTTGCCCACAGATTGAACCGTAATTACACTCTGTGCAGAATCAAATCTTCCCCAGAGATTGAACCCCAAATTAAACTCTGCCCAAAATCTAATCTTCCCCTCAGATTGAACCGTAATTACACTCTGTCCAGAATAAAATGTTCCGCACAAACTGAACCCCAATTACGAACTGTCCAGAATCTAATCATCCCCACAGACTGAACCCCAATTACACTCTGTCCAGAATCTCATCTTCCCCACAGATTGAACCGTAATTACACTCTGTCCAGAATCAAATGTTCAGCACAAACTGAACGCAAATTACACTCTGTCCAGAAAATAATCTTCCCCACAGATTGAACCCAAATTACACTCTGTCTGGTATCTAATCTTCCCCATAGATTGAATCCCAATTACACTCATTCCAGAATCTAATCTTTACCAGAGATTGATCCCGAATTATGCTCTGTCCAGAATCTAATCCTCCCCACCGAATGAACCCAAAGTACGTCTGTCCAGAATCTAATCTTCCTCACAAATTGAACCCCTACTACACTGTACAAAATTTAATCTTCCCCACAGATTGAACCCTATTTACACTCTGTCCAGAATGTAATCTTCCCCTCAGACTTAACCCAAATTAGGCTCTGTCCAGAATGGCATCTTCCCCAGAGATTGAACCCGAATTATACTCTGTCCAGAATCTAATCTTCCCCACAGATTGAACATTAATTACACTCTGTCCAGAATCTACTCTTCCCCACAGATTGAACGTGAATTATTCTCTGTCCAGAATCTGAGCTTCCCCACAGATTGAACCCCAATTACACTCTGTCCAGTACGTAATCTTACCCACAGATTGAACACGAATTATACTCTGTCTAGAATGTAAACTTCCCCACAGATTGAACGTGAATTACTCTGTCCAGAATCTTAGCTTCCCCACAGATTGAACCCCAATTACACTCTGTCCTGAATGTAATCTTACCCACAGATTCAACACGAATTATACTCTGTCGAGAATGTAATCTTCCCCACAGATTGAACAGTAATTACACTCTGTCCAGAATCTAATCTTCCCCACAGATTGAATCCCAATGACACTCTCTCCAGAATCTAATCTCCAGCAGAGAATGATCCCGAATTACGCTCTGTCCAGAATCTAATCTTCCTCACAAATTGAACCCCTACTACACTGTACAAAATTTAATCTTCCCCACAGATTGAACCCCAATTACAATGTGTCCAGAATCAAATCTTCCCCACAGATTGAACCGTAATTACACTCTGTCCAGAATCAAATCTTCCCCACAGATTGAACCCCAATTACACTCTGCCCAGAATCTAATCTTCCTGACAGATTGAACCGTAATTACACTCTGTTCAGAAACAAAAGTTCGGCACAAACTGAACCCCAATTACGAACTGTCCAGAATCTAATCATCCCCACAGAGTGAACCCCAATTACACTCTGTCCAGAATCTAAACTTCCCCACAGATTGAACCGTAATTACATTCTGTCCAGAATCAAATGTTCCACACAAACTGAATGCAAATTCCACTCTGTCCAGAATCTAATCCTCCCCTCCGATTGAACCCAAAGTACGTCTGTCCAGAATCTAATCTTCCTCACAAATTGAACCCGTACTACACTGTACAAAATTTAATCTTCCCCACAGATTGAACCCCAATTACACTCTGTCCAGAATCTAATCCTCCCCTCCGATTGAACCCAAAGTACGTCTGTCCAGAATCTAATCTTCCTCACAAATTGAACCCGTACTACACTGTACAAAATTTAATCTTCCCCACAGATTGAACATTAATTACACTCTGTCCAGAATCTACTCTTCCCCACAGATTGAACGTGAATTACTCTCTGTCCAGAATCTGAGCTTCCCCACAGATTGAACCCCAATTACACACTGTCCAGTACGTAATCTTACACACAGATTGAACATGAATTATACTCTGTCTAGAATGTAAACTTCCCCACAGATTGAACGTGAATTACTCTCTGTCCAGAATCTTAGCTTCCCCACAGATTGAACCCCAATTACACTCTGTCCTGAATGTAATCTTACCCACAGATTGAACACGAATTATACTCTGTCGAGAATGTAATCTTCCCCACAGACTGAACAGTAATTACACTCTGTCCAGAATCTAATCTTCCCCACAGATTGAATCCCAATGACACTCTCTCCAGAATCTAATCTCCAGCAGAGAATGATCCCGAATTACGCTCTGTCCAGAATCCAATCTTCCTCACAAATTGAACCCCTACTACACTGTACAAAATTTAATCTTCCCCACAGATTGAACCCCAATTACAATGTGTCCAGAATCAAAACTTCCCCACAGATTGAACCGTAATTACACTCTGTCCAGAATCAAATCTTCCCCACAGATTGAACCCCAATTACACTCTGCCCAGAATCTAATCTTCCTGACAGATTGAACCGTAATTACACTCTGTCCAGAAACAAAAGTTCGACACAAACTGAACCCCAATTACCAAATGTACAGAATCTAATCATCCCCACAGAGTGAACCCCAATTACACTCTGTCCAGAATCTAAACTTCCCCACAGATTGAACCGTAATTACATTCTGTCCAGAATCAAATGTTCCGCACAAACTGAATGCAAATTCCACTCTGTCCAGAATCTAATCCTCCCCTCCGATTGAACCCAAAGTACGTCTGTCCAGAATCTAATCTTCCTCACAAATTGAACCCGTACTACACTGTACAAAATTTAATCTTCTCCACAGATTGAACCCCAATTACACTCTGTCCAGAATCTAATCCTCCCCTCCGATTGAACCCAAAGTACGTCTGTCCAGAATCTAATCTTCCTCACAAATTGAACCCGTACTACACTGTACAAAATTTAATCTCCCCACAGATTGAACCCCAATTACACTCTGTCCAGAATCTAATCTTCCACACAGATTGAACACGAATTATACTCTGTCTAGAATGTAATCTTCTGCACAGATTGAACAGTAATTACACTCTGTCCAGAATCAAATCTTCCCCATAGATTGAACCGTAATTACACTCTGTCCAGAATCAAATCTTCCCCATAGATTGAACCGTAATTACACTCTGTCCAGAATCAAATCTTTCCCATAGATTGAACCCGAATTATACTCTGTCTAGAATCTAATCATCCCCCAGATTGAACGCGAATGAGACTCTGTCCAGAATCTAATCTTCACCACAGATTGAACCGTAATTACACTCTGTCAAGAATCTAATCTTCCCCACATATTGAACGTGAATTACTCTCTGTACAGAATCTTAGCTTCCCCCAGATTGATCCCCAATTGCTCTCTGTCCAGAATGTAATCTTACCCACAGAATGAACAGGAATTATACTCTGTCTAGAATGTAATCTTCCCCACAGATTGAACAGTAATTACACTCTGTGCAGAATATAATCTCCCCCACAGATTGAACCAGAATTACACTCAGTCCAGAATCTAATCTTCCCCAGAGATTGAATCTAAATTACGCTCTTTCCAGAATTTAATCTTCCCCACAGATTGAACACAAATTACACTCTGTCCAGCATCTAATCTTCCTCACAGATTGAAACGTAATTACACTCTGTCCAGAATAAAATGTTCCGCACAAACTGAACGCAAATTGCACTCTGTCCAGAATCTAATCTGCCCCACAGATTGAACACAAAGTACTCTCTGTCCAGTGTCTAATCTTCCCCACAGATTGAACCGTAATTACACTCTGTCCAGAATCAAATGTTCCGCACAAACTGAATGCAGATTACACTCTGTCCGGAAAATAATCTTCCCCACAGATTGAGCCCGAATTACACTCTGTCCTGAATCAAATCTTCCCCACAGATTGAAACCCAATTGCACTCTGTCCAGAATGTAATCTGCCCCACAGATTGAACCCAAATTACTCTCTGTCCAGTATCTAATCTTCCCCTCAGATTGAATCCCAATTACACTCTTTCCAGAATCTAATCTTCACCAGAGATTGATCCTGAATTACGCTCTGTCCAGAATCTAATCTGCCCCACAGATTGAACCCAAATTACTCTCTGTCCAGTATCTAATCTTCCCCTCAGATTGAATCCTAATTACACTCTTTCCAGAATCTAATTTTCACCAGAGATTGATCCCGAATTACGCTCTGTCCAGAATCTAATCCTCCCCACCGATTGAACCGAAATTACATCTGTCCAGAATCTAATCTTCCTCACAAATTGAACCCCTACTACACTGTACAAAATTTAATCTTCCCCACAGATTGAACCCCAATTACAATGTGCCCAGAATCAAATCTTCCCCACAGATTGAACCGTAATTACACTCTGTCCAGAATCAAATCTTCCCCATAGATTGAACCCCAATTACACTCTGCCCAGAATCTAATCTTCCCCACAGATTGAACCGTAATTACACTCTGTCCAGAAACAAATGTTCCGCACAAACTGAACCCCAATTACGAACTGTCCAGAATCTAATCATCCCCACAGATTGAACCCCAATTACACTCTGTCCAGAATCTAATCTTCCCCACAGATTGAAACGTAATTACACTCTGTCCAGAATCAAATGTTCCGCACAAACTGAACGCAAATTACACTCTGTCCAGAATCTAATCTTCCCCACAGATTGAACCAAAATTACACTCTCTCCAGTATCTAATCTTCCCCACACATTGAATCCCAATTACACTCTTTCCAGAATCTAATCTACACCAGAGATTGATCCCGAATTACGCTCTGTCCAGAATCAAATCCTCCCCACCGATTGAACCCAAATTACGTCTGTCCAGAATCAAATTTTCCTCACAAATTGAACCCCTACTACACTGTACAAAATTTAATCTTCCCCACAGATTGAACCCCAATTACAATGTGTCCAGAATCAAATCTTCCCCAAAGATTGAACCGTAATTACACTCGGTCCAGAATCAAAGCTTCCCCAGAGATTGAACCCCAATTACACTCCGTCCAGAATGTAATTTTCCCCACAGACTGAACCCAAATTACGCTCTGTCCAGAATGTCACCTTCCCCAGAGATTGAACCCGAATTATACTCTGTCTAGAATCTAATCATCCCCCAGATTGAACGCGAATGAGACTCTGTCCAGAATCTAATCTTCACCACAGATTGAACCGTAATTACACTCTGTCAAGAATCTAATCTTCCCCACATATTGAACGTGAATTACTCTCTGTACAGAATCTTAGCTTCCCCCAGATTGATCCCCAATTGCACTCTGTCCAGAATGTAATCTTACCCACAGAATGAATAGGAATTATACTCTGTCTAGAATGTGATCTTCCCCACAGATTGAACAGTAATTACACTCTGTGCAGAATATAATCTCCCCCACAGATTGAACCAGAATTACACTCAGTCCAGAATCTAATCTTCCCCAGAGATTGAATCTAAATTACGCTCTTTCCAGAATTTAATCTTCCCCACAGATTGAACACAAATTACACTCTGTCCAGTATCTAATCTTCCTCACAGATTGAAACGTAATTACACTCTGTCCAGAATAAAATGTTCCGCACAAACTGAACGCAAATTGCACTCTGTCCAGAATCTAATCTGCCCCACAGATTGAACCCAAAGTACTCTCTGTCCAGTGTCTAATCTTCCACACAGATTGAACCGTAATTACACTCTGTCCAGAATCAAATGTTCCGCACAAACTGAACGCAAATTACACTCTGTCCAGAATCTAATCTGCCCCATAGATTGAACCCCAATTACACTCTGTCCAGAATCTCATCTTCCCCACAGATTGAACCCAAATTACACTCTATCCGGTATCTAATCTTCCCCATAGATTGAATCCCAATTACACTCATTCCAGAATCTAATCTTTACCAGAGATTGATCCCGAATTATGCTCTGTCCAGAATCTAATCCTCCCCACCGATTGAACCCAAAGTACGTCTGTCCAGAATCTAATCTTCCTCACAAATTGAACCCCTACTACACTGTACAAAATTTAATCTTCCCCACAGATTGAACCCCAATTACACTCTGTCCAGAATGTAATCTTCCCCTCAGACTTAACCCAAATTAGGCTCTGTCCAAAATGGCATCTTCCCCAGAGATTGAACCCGAATTATACTCTGTCTAGAATCTAATCATCCCCACAGATTGAACCCGAATGACACTCTGTCCAGAATCTAATCTTCCCCACAGATTGAACATTAATTACACTCTGTTCAGAATCTACTCTTCCCCACAGATTGAACGTGATTTATTCTCTGTCCAGAATCTGAGCTTCCCCACAGATTGAACCCCAATTAAACTCTGTCCAGTACATAATCTTACCCACAGATTGAACAAGAATTATACTCTGCCTAGAATGTAAACTTCCCCACAGATTGAACGTGAATTACTCTCTGTCCAGAATCTTAGCTTCCCCACAGATTGAACAGTAATTACACTCTGTCCAGAATCTAATCTTCCCCACAGTTTGAATCCCAATGACACTCTCTCCAGAATCTAATCTCCAGCAGAGAATGATCCCGAATTACGCTCTGTCCAGAATCTAATCTTCCTCACAAATTGAACCCCTACTACACTGTACAAAATTTAATCTTCCCCACAGATTGAACCCCAATTACAATGTGTCCAGAATCAAATCTTCCCCACAGATTGAACCGTAATTACACTCTGTGCAGAATCAAATCTTCCCCACAGATTGAACCCCAATTACACTCTGCCCAGAATCTAATCTTCCTGACAGATTGAACCGTAATTATACTCTGTCCAGAAACAAAAGTACGGCACAAACTGAACCCCAATTACGAACTGTCGAGAATCTAATCATCCCCACAGAGTGAACCCCAATTACACTCTGTCCAGAATCTAAACTTCCCCACAGATTGAACCGTAATTACATTCTGTCCAGAATCAAATGTTCCGCACAAACTGAATGCAAATTACACTCTGTCCAGAATCTAATCCACCCCTCCCATTGAACCCAAAGTACGTCTGTCCAGAATCTAATCTTCCTCACAAATTGAACCCGTACTACACTGTACAAAATTTAATCTTCCCCACAGATTGAACCCCAATTACACTCTGTCCAGAATCTAATCCTCCCCTCTGATTGAACCCAAAGTACGTCTGTCCAGAATCTAATCTTCCACACAGATTGAACACGAATTATACTCTGTCTAGAATGTAATCTTCCGCACAGATTGAACAGTAATTACACTCTGTGCAGAATCTCATCTCCCGCACAGATTGAACCCAAATTACATTCAGTCCAGAATCTAATCTTCCCCAGAGATTAAATCCAAATTACTCTCTTTCCAGAATTTAATCTTCCCCACAGATTGAGCCCGAATTACACTCTGTCCTGAATCAAATCTTCCCCACAGATTGAACCGCAATTATACTCTGCCCAGAATCTAATCTTCCTGACAGATTGAACCGTAATTACACTCTGTCCAGAAACAAAAGTACGGCACAAACTGAACCCCAATTACGAACTGTCCAGAATCTAATCTTCACCAGAGATTGATCCCGAATTACGCTCTGTCCAGAATCTAATCTGCCCCACAGATTGAACCCAAAGTACTCTCTGTCCAGTATCTAATCTTCCCCTCAGATTGAATCCTAATTACACTCTTTCCAGAATCTAATCTTCACCAGAGATTGATCCCGAATTACGCTCTGTCCAGAATCTAATCCTCCCCACCGATTGAACCCAAATTACGTCTGTCCAGAATCTAATCTTCCTCACAAATTGAACCCCTACTACACTGTACAAAATTTAATCTTCCCCACAGATTGAACCCCAATTACAATGTGTCCAGAATCAAATCTTCCCCACAGATTGAACCCCAATTACAATGTGCCCAGAATCAAATCTTCCCCACAGATTGAACCGTAATTACACTCTGTCCAGAATCGAATCTTCCCCATAGATTGAACCCCAATTACACTCTGCCCAGAATCTAATCTTCCCCACAGATTGAACCGTAATTACACTCTGTCCAGAAACAAATGTTCCGCACAAACTGAACCCCAATTACGAACTGTCCAGAATCTAATCATCCCCACAGATTGTACCCCAATTACACTCTGTCCAGAATCTAATCTTCCCCACAGATTGAAACGTAATTACACTCTGTCCAGAATCAAATGTTCCGCACAAACTGAACGCAAATTACACTCTGTCCAGAATCTAATCTTCCCCACAGATTGAACCAAAATTACACTCTCTCCAGTATCTAATCTTCCCCACACATTGAATCCCAATTACACTCTTTCCAGAATCTAATCTACACCAGAGATTGATCCCGAATTACGCTCTGTCCAGAATCAAATCCTCCCCACCGATTGAACCCAAATTACGTCTGTCCAGAATCAAATTTTCCTCACAAATTGAACCCCTACTACACTGTACAAAATTTAATCTTCCCCACAGATTGAACCCCAATTACAATGTGTCCAGAATCAAATCTTCCCCAAAGATTGAACCGTAATTACACTCGGTCCAGAATCAAAGCTTCCCCAGAGATTGAACCCCAATTACACTCCGTCCAGAATGTAATTTTCCCCACAGACTGAACCCAAATTACGCTCTGTCCAGAATGTCATCTTCCCCAGAGATTGAACCCGAATTATACTCTGTCTAGAATCTAATCATCCCCCAGATTGAACGCGAATGAGACTCTGTCCAGAATCTAATCTTCACCACAGATTGAACCGTAATTACACTCTGTCAAGAATCTAATCTTCCCCACATATTGAACGTGAATTACTCTCTGTACAGAATCTTAGCTTCCCCCAGATTGATCCCCAATTGCACTCTGTCCAGAATGTAATCTTACCCGCAGAATGAACAGGAATTATACTCTGTCTAGAATGTAATCTTCCCCACAGATTGAACAGTAATTACACTCTGTGCAGAATATAATCTCCCCCACAGATTGAACCAGAATTACACTCAGTCCAGAATCTAATCTTCCCCAGAGATTGAATCTAAATTACGCTCTTTCCAGAATTTAATCTTCCCCACAGATTGAACACAAATTACACTCTGTCCAGCATCTAATCTTCCTCACAGATTGAAACGTAATTACACTCTGTCCAGAATAAAATGTTCCGCACAAACTGAACGCAAATTGCACTCTGTCCAGAATCTAATCTGCCCACAGATTGAACCCAAAGTACTCTCTGTCCAGTGTCTAATCTTCCCCACAGATTGAACCGTAATTACACTCTGTCCAGAATCAAATGTTCCGCACAAACTGAATGCAGATTACACTCTGTCCGGAAAATAATCTTCCCCACAGATTGAACCCAAATTACACTCTGTCCAGAATCTAATCCTCCCCTCCGATTGAACCCAAAGTACGTCTGTCCTGAATCTAATCTTCCCCACAGATTGAGCCCGAATTACACTCTGTCCTGAATCAAATCCTCCCCACAGATTGAAACCCAATTGCACTCTGTCCAGAATCTAATCTGCCCCACAGATTGAACCCAAATTACTCTCTGTCCAGTATCTAATCTTCCCCTCAGATTGAATCCCAATTACACTCTTTCCAGAATCTAATCTTCACCAGAGATTGATCCCGAATTACGCTCTGTCCAGAATCTAATCTTCCCCACAGATTGAACCCAAATTACTCTCTGTCCAGTATCTAATCTTCCCCTCAGATTGAATCCTAATTACACTCTTTCCAGAATCTAATCTTCACCAGAGATTGATCCCGAATTACGCTCTGTCCAGAATCTAATCCTCCCCACCGATTGAACCCAAATTACGTATGTCCAGAATCTAATCTTCCTCACAAATTGAACCGCTACTACACTGTACAAAATTTAATCTTCCCCACAGATTGAACCCCAATTACAATGTGTCCAGAATCAAATCCTCCCCACAGATTGAACCCCAATTACAATGTGCCCAGAATCAAATTTTCCCCACAGATTGAACCGTAATTACACTCTGTCCAGAATCAAATCTTCCCCATAGATTGAACCCCAATTACACTCTGCCCAGAATCTAATCTTCCCCACAGATTGAACCGTAATTACACTCTGTCCAGAAACAAATGTTCCGCACAAACTGAACCACAATTACGAACTGTCCAGAATCTAATCATCCCCACAGATTGAACCCCAATTACACTCTGTCCAGAATCTAATCTTCCCCACAGATTGAACCCCAATTACAATGTGTCCAGAATCAAATCCTCCCCACAGATTGAACCCCAATTACAATGTGCCCAGAATCAAATTTTCCCCACAGATTGAACCGTAATTACACTCTGTCCAGAATCAAATCTTCCCCATAGATTGAACCCCAATTACACTCTGCCCAGAATCTAATCTTCCCCACAGATTGAACCGTAATTACACTCTGTCCAGAAACAAATGTTCCGCACAAACTGAACCACAATTACGAACTGTCCAGAATCTAATCATCCCCACAGATTGAACCCCAATTACACTCTGTCCAGAATCTAATCTTCCCCACAGATTGAACCAAAATTACACTCTCTCCAGTATCTAATCTTCCCCACACATTGAATCCCAATTACACTCTTTCCAGAATCTAATCTACACCAGAGATTGATCCCGAATTACGTCTGTCCAGAATCAAATTTTCCTCACAAATTGAACCCCTACTACACTGTACAAAATTTAATCTTCCCCACAGATTGAACCCCAATTACAATGTGTCCAGAATCAAATCTTCCCCAAAGATTGAACCGTAATTACACTCGGTCCAGAATCAAAGCTTCCCCAGAGATTGAACCCCAATTATACTCCGTCCAGAATGTAATTTTCCCCACAGACTGAACCCAAATTACGCTCTGTCCAGAATGTCATCTTCCCCAGAGATTGAACCCGAATTATACTCTGTCTAGAATCTAATCATCCCCCAGATTGAACGCGAATGAGACTCTGTCCAGAATCTAATCTTCACCACAGATTGAACCGTAATTACACTCTGTCAAGAATCGAATCTTCCCCACATATTGAACGTGAATTACTCTCTGTACAGAATCTTAGCTTCCCCCAGATTGATCCCCAATTGCACTCTGTCCAGAATGTAATCTTACCCACAGAATGAACAGGAATTATACTCTATCTAGAATGTAATCTTCCCCACAGATTGAACAGTAATTACACTCTGTGCAGAATATAATCTCCCCCACAGATTGAACCAGAATTACACTCAGTCCAGAATCTAATCTTCCCCAGAGATTGAATCTAAATTACACTCTTTCCAGAATTTAATCTTCCCCACAGATTGAACACAAATTACACTCTGTCCAGTATCTAATCTTCCTCACAGATTGAAACGTAATTACACTCTGTCCAGAATAAAATGTTCCGCACAAACTGAACGCAAATTGCACTCTGTCCAGAATCTAATCTGCCCCACAGATTGAACCCAATGTACTCTCTGTCCAGTGTCTAATCTTCCCTACAGATTGAACCGTAATTACACTCTGTCCAGAATCAAATGTTCCGCACAAACTGAATGCAGATTACACTCTGTCCGGAAAATAATCTTCCCCACAGATTGAACCCAAATTACACTCTGTCCAGAATCTAATCCTCCCCTCCGATTGAACCCAAAGTACGTCTGTCCAGAATCTAATCTTCCCCACAGATTGAGCCCGAATTACACTCTGTCCTGAATCAAATCCTCCCCACAGATTGAAACCCAATTGCACTCTGTCCAGAATCTAATCTGCCCCACAGATTGAACCCCAATTACACTCTGCCCAGAATCTAATCTTCCCCACAGATTGAACCGTAATTACACTCTGTCCAGAAACAAATGTTCCGCACAAACTGAACCCCAATTACAAACTGTCCAGAATCTAATCTTCCCCGCAGATTGAACCCAAATTACACTCTGTCCATTATCTAATCTTCCCCCACACATTGAATCCCAATTACACTCTTTCCAGAATCTAAACTTAACCAGAGATTGATCCCGAATTACGCTCTGTCCAGTATCTAATCCTCCCCACCGATTGAACCCAAAGTACGTCTGTCCAGAATCTAATCTTCCTCACAAATTGAACCCGTTCTACACTGTACAAAATTTAATCTTCCCCACAGATTGAACCCCAATTACCCTCTGTCCAGAATGTAATCTTCCCCACAGACTTAACCCAAATTACGCTCTGTCCAGAATGTCATCTTCCCCAGAGATTGAACCCGAATTATACTCTGTCTAGAAGCTAATCATCCCCACAGATTGTACCCGAATGACACTCTGTCCAGAATCTAATCTCCCCCAGAGACTGATCCCGAATTACGATCTGTGCAGAATCTAATCTTCCTCACAAATTGAACCCCTACTACACTGTACAAAATTTAATCTTCCTCACAGATTGAACCCCAATTACAATGTGTCCAGAATCAAATCTTGCCCACAGATTGAACCGTAATTACACTCTGTGCAGAATCAAATCTTCCCCAGTGATTGAACCCCAAATTAAACTCTGCCCAGTCTCTAATCTTCCCCTCAGATTGAACCGTAATTACACTCTGTCCAGAATAAAATGTTCCGCACAAACTGAACCCCAATTACGAACTGTCCAGAATCTAATCATCCCCACAGATTGAACCCCAATTACACTCTGTCCAGAATCTCATCTTCCCCACAGATTGAACGGTAATTACACTCTGTCCAGAATCAAATGTTCAGCACAAACTGAACGCAAATTACACTCTGTCCAGAAAATAATCTTCCCCACAGATTGAACCCAAATTACACTCTGTCCGGTATCTAATCTTCCCCATAGATTGAATCCCAATTACACTCATTCCAGAATCTAATCTTTACCAGAGATTGATCCCGAATTATGCTCTGTCCAGAATCTAATCCTCCCCACCGATTGAACCCAAAGTACGTCTGTCCAGAATCTAATCTTCCTCACAAATTGAACGCCTACTACACTGTACAAAATTTAATCATCCCCACAGATTGAACCCCAATTACACTCTGTCCAGAATCTAATCTTCCCCACAGATTGAACATTAATTACACTCTGTCCAGAATCTACTCTTCCCCACAGATTGAACGTGAATTACTCTCTGTCCAGAATCTTAGCTTCCCCACAGATTGAACCCCAATTACACTCTGTCCTGAATGTAATCTTACCCACAGATTGAACACGAATTATACTCTGTCGAGAATGTAATCTTCCCCACAGATTGAACAGTAATTACACTCTGTGCAGAATCTAATCTTCCCGACAGATTGAACAGTATTTACACTCTGTCCAGAATCTAATCTTCCCCACAGTTTGAATCCCAATGACACTCTCTCCAGAATCTAATCTCCAGCAGAGAATGATCCCGAATTACGCTCTGTCCAGAATCTAATCTTCCTCACAAATTGAACCCCTACTACACTGTACAAAATTTAATCTTCCCCACAGATTGAACCCCAATTACAATGTGTCATGAATCAAATCTTCCTGACAGATTGAACCGTAATTACACTCTGTCCAGAAACAAAAGTACGGCACAAACTGAACCCCAATTACGAACTGTCCAGAATCTAATCATCCCCACAGAGTGAACCCCAATTACACTCTGTCCAGAATCTAAACTTCCCCACAGATTGAACCGTAATTACATTCTGTCCAGAATCAAATGTTCCGCACAAACTGAATGCAAATTACATTCAGTCCAGAATCTAATCTTCCCCAGAGATTAAATCCAAATTACTCTCTTTCCAGAATTTAATCTTCCCCACAGATTGAGCCCGAATTACACTCTGTCCTGAATCAAATCTTCCCCACAGATTGAAACCCAATTGCACTCTGTCCAGAATCTAATCTGCCCCACAGATTGAACTCAAATTACTCTCTGCCCAGTATCTAATCTTCCCCTCAGATTGAATCCCAATTACACTCTTTCCAGAATCTAATCTTCACCAGAGATTGATCCCGAATTACGCTCTGTCCAGAATCTAATCTGCCCCACAGATTGAACCCAAATTACTCTCTGTCCAGTATCTAATCTTCCCCTCAGATTGAATCCTAATTACACTCTTTCCAGAATCTAATCTTCACCAGAGATTGATCCCGAATTACGCTCTGTCCAGAATCTAATCCTCCCTACCGATTGAACCCAAATTACGTCTGTCCAGAATCTAATCTTCCTCAGAAATTGAACCCCTACTACACTGTACAAAATTTAATCTTCCCCACAGATTGAACCCCAATTACAATGTGTCCAGAATCAAATCTTCCCCACAGATTGAACCCCAATTACAATGTGCCCAGAATCAAATCTTCCCCACAGATTGAACCGTAATTACACTCTGTCCAGAATCAAATCTTCCCCATAGATTGAACCCCAATTACACTCTGCCCAGAATCTAATCTTCCTGACAGATTGAACCGTAATTACACTCTGTCCAGAAACAAATGTTCCGCACAAACTGAACGCCAATTACGAACTGTCCAGAATCTAATCATCCCCACAGATTGAACCCCAATTACACTCTGTCCAGAATCTAATCTTCCCCACAGATTGAAACGTAATTACACTCTGTCCAGAATCAAATGTTCTGCACAAACTGAACGCAAATTACACTCTGTCCAGAATCTAATCTTCCCCACAGATTGAACCAAAATTACACTCTGTCCAGTATCTAATCTTCCCCACACATTGAATCCCAATTACACTCTTTCCAGAATCTAATCTACACCAGAGATTGATCCAAAATTACGCTCTGTCCAGAATCAAATCCTCCCCACCGATTGAACCCAAATTACGTCTGTCCAGAATCAAATTTTCCTCACAAATTGAACCCCTACTACACTGTACAAAATTTAATCTTCCCCACAGATTGAACCCCAATTACAATGTGTCCAGAATCAAATCTTCCCCAAAGATTGAACCGTAATTACACTCGGTCCAGAATCAAAGCTTCCCCACAGATTGAACCGTAATTACACTCTGTCCAGAATCAAATCTTCCCCATAGATTGAACCCCAATTACACTCTGCCCAGAATCTAATCTTCCCCACAGATTGAACCGTAATTACACTCTGTCCAGAAACAAATGTTCCGCACAAACTGAACCCCAATTACGAACTGTCCAGAATCTAATCATCCCCACAGATTGAACCCCAATTACACTCTGTCCAGAATCTAATCTTCCCTACAGATTGAAACGTAATTACACTCTGTCCAGAATCAAATGTTCCGCACAAACTGAATGCAAATTACACTCTGTCCAGAATCTAACCTTCCCCACAGATTGAACCAAAATTACACTCTCTCCAGTATCTAATCTTCCCCACACATTGAATCCCAATTACACTCTTTCCAGAACCTAATCTACACCAGAGATTGATCCCGAATTACGCTCTGTCCAGAATCAAATCCTCCCCACCGATTGAACCCAAATTACGTCTGTCCAGAATCAAATTTTCCTCACAAATTGAACCCCTACTACACTGTACAAAATTTAATCTTCCCCACAGATTGAACCGTAATTACACTCGGTCCAGAATCAAAGCTTCCCCAGAGATTGAACCCCAATTACACTCCGTCCAGAATGTAATTTTTCCCCACAGACTGAACCCAAATTACGCTCTGTCCAGAATGTCATCTTCCCCAGAGATTGAACCCGAATTATACTCTGTCTAGAATCTAATCATCCCCCAGATTGAACGCGAATGAGACTCTGTCCAGAATCTAATCTTCACCACAGATTGAACCGTAATTACACTCTGTCAAGAATCTAATCTTCCCCACATATTGAACGTGAATTACTCTCTGTACAGAATCTTAGCTTCCCCCAGATTGATCCCCAATTGCACTCTGTCCAGAATGTAATCTTACCCACAGAATGAACAGGAATTATACTCTGTAGAGAATGTAATCGTCCCCACAGATTGAACAGTAATTACACTCTGTGCAGAATATAATCTCCCCCACAGATTGAACCAGAATTAAACTCAGTCCAGAATCTAATCTTCCCCAGAGATTGAATCTAAATTACGCTCTTTCCAGAATTTAATCTTCCCCACAGATTGAACACAAATTACACTCTGTCCAGCATCTAATCTTCCTCACAGATTGAAACGTAATTACACTCTGTCCAGAATAAAATGTTCCGCACAAACTGAACGCAAATTGCACTCTGTCCAGAATCTAATCTGCCCCATAGATTGAACCCCAATTACACTCTGCCCAGAATCTAATCTTCCCCACAGATTGAACCGTAATTACACTCTGTCCAGAAACAAATGTTCCGCACAAACTGAACCCCAATTACAAACTGTCCAGAATCTAATCTTCCCCGCAGATTGAACCCAAATTACACTCTGTCCATTATCTAATCTTCCCCCACACATTGAATCCCAATTACACTCTTTCCAGAATCTAAACTTAACCAGAGATTGATCCCGAATTACGCTCTGTCCAGTATCTAATCCTCCCCACCGATTGAACCCAAAGTACGTCTGTCCAGAATCTAATCTTCCTCAGAAATTGAACCCCTACTACACTGTACAAAATTTAATCTTCCCCACAGATTGAACCCCAATTACCCTCTGTCCAGAATGTCATCTTCCCCACAGACTTAACCCAAATTACGCTCTGTCCAGAATGTCATCTTCCCCAGAGATTGAACCCGAATTATACTCTGTCTAGAAGCTAATCATCCCCACAGATTGTACCCGAATGACACTCTGTCCAGAATCTAATCTCCCCCAGAGACTGATCCCGAATTACGATCTGTGCAGAATCTAATCTTCCTCACAAATTGAACCCCTACTACACTGTACAAAATTTAATCTTCCTCACAGATTGAACCCCAATTACAATGTGTCCAGAATCAAATCTTGCCCACAGATTGAACAGTAATTACACTCTGTGCAGAATCAAATCTTCCCTAGAGATTGAACCCCAAATTAAACTCTGCCCAGAATCTAATCTTCCCCTCAGATTGAACCGTAATTACACTCTGTCCAGAATAAAATGTTCCGCACAAACTGAACCCCAATTACGAACTGTCCAGAATCTAATCATCCCCACAGATTGAACCCCAATTACAATCTGTCCAGAATCTCATCTTCCCCACAGATTGAACGGTAATTACACTCTGTCCAGAATCAAATGTTCAGCACAAACTGAACGCAAATTACACTCTGTCCAGAAAATAATCTTCCTCACAGATTGAACCCAAATTACACTCTGTCCGGTATCTAATCTTCCCCATAGATTGAATCCCAATTACACTCATTCCAGAATCTAATCTTTACCAGAGATTGATCCCGAATTATGCTCTGTCCAGAATCTAATCCTCCCCACCGATTGAACCCAAAGTACGTCTGTCCAGAATCTAATCTTCCTCACAAATTGAACCCCTACTACACTGTACAAAATTTAATCTTCCCCACAGATTGAACCCCAATTACACTCTGTCCAGAATCTACTCTTCCCCACAGATTGAACGTGAATTACTCTCTGTCCAGAATCTTAGCTTCCCCACAGATTGAACCCCAATTACACTCTGTCCTGAATGTAATCTTACCCACAGATTGAACACGAATTATACTCTGTCGAGAATGTAATCTTCCCCACAGATTGAACAGTAATTACACTCTGTGCAGAATCTAATCTTCCCGACAGATTGAACAGTATTTACACTCTGTCCAGAATCTAATCTTCCCCACAGTTTGAATCCCAATGACACTCTCTCCAGAATCTAATCTCCAGCAGAGAATGATCCCGAATTACGCTCTGTCCAGAATCTAATCTTCCTCACAAATTGAACCCCTACTACACTGTACAAAATTTAATCTTCCCCACAGATTGAACCGTAATTACACTCTGTCCAGAATCAAATCTTCCCCACAGATTGAACCCCAATTACACTCTGCCCAGAATCTAATCTTCCTGACAGATTGAACCGTAATTACACTCTGTCCAGAAACAAAAGTAAG
Organism: Hemitrygon akajei; assembly: GCF_048418815.1. Classification (NCBI taxonomy): domain Eukaryota; kingdom Metazoa; phylum Chordata; class Chondrichthyes; order Myliobatiformes; family Dasyatidae; genus Hemitrygon; species Hemitrygon akajei. The sequence goes on from NC_133126.1 coordinate 166,179,513, forward strand.
GCACAAACTGAACCCCAATTACGAACTGTCCAGAATCTAATCATCCCCACAGAGTGAACCCCAATTACACTCTGTCCAGAATCTAAACTTCCCCACAGATTGAACCGTAATTACATTCTGTCCAGAATCAAATGTTCCGCACAAACTGAATGCAAATTACACTCTGTCCAGAATCTAATCCACCCCTCCCATTGAACCCAAAGTACGTCTGTCCAGAATCTAATCTTCCTCACAAATTGAACCCGTACTACACTGTACAAAATTTAATCTTCCCCACAGATTGAACCCCAATTACACTCTGTCCAGAATCTAATCCTCCCCTCCGATTGAACCCAAAGTACGTCTGTCCAGAATCTAATCTTACACACAGATTGAATCCCAATTACACTCTTTCCAGAATCTAATCTTCACCAGAGATTGATCCCGAATTACGCTCTGTCCAGAATCTAATCTGCCCCACAGATTGAACACGAATTATACTCTGTCTAGAATGTAATCTTCCGCACAGATTGAACAGTAATTACACTCTGTGCAGAATCTCATCTCCCCCACAGATTGAACCCAAATTACATTCAGTCCAGAATCTAATCTTCCCCAGAGATTAAATCCAAATTACTCTCTTTCCAGAATTTAATCTTCCCCACAGATTGAGCCCGAATTACACTCTGTCCTGAATCAAATCTTCCCCACAGATTGAAACCCAACTGCACTCTGTCCAGAATCTAATCTGCCCCACAGATTGAACTCAAATTACTCTCTGCCCAGTATCTAATCTTCCCCTCAGATTGAATCCCTATTACACTCTTTCCAGAATCTAATCTTCACCAGAGATTGATCCCGAATTACGCTCTGTCCAGAATCTAATCTGCCCCACAGATTGAACCCAAATTACTCTCTGTCCAGTATCTAATCTTCCCCTCAGATTGAATCCTAATTACACTCTTTCCAGAATCTAATCTTCACCAGAGATTGATCCCGAATTACGCTCTGTCCAGAATCTAATCCTCCCCACCGATTGAACCCAAATTACGTCTGTCCAGAATCTAATCTTCCTCAGAAATTGAACCCCTACTACACTGTACAAAATTTAATCTTCCCCACAGATTGAACCCCAATTACAATGTGTCCAGAATCAAATCTTCCCCACAGATTGAACCCCAATTACAACGTGCCCAGAATCAAATCTTCCCCACAGATTGAACCGTAATTACACTCTGTCCAGAATCAAATCTTCCCCATAGATTGAACCCCAATTACACTCTGCCCAGAATCTAATCTTCCTGACAGATTGAACCGTAATTACACTCTGTCCAGAAACAAATGTTCCGCACAAACTGAACCCCAATTACGAACTGTCCAGAATAAAATGTTCCGCACAAACTGAACCCCAATTACGATCTGTGCAGAATCTAATCTTCCTCACAAATTGAACCCCTACTACACTGTACAAAATTTAATCTTCCTCACAGATTGAACCCCAATTACAATGTGTCCAGAATCAAATCTTGCCCACAGATTGAACAGTAATTACACTCTGTGCAGAATCAAATCTTCCCTAGAGATTGAACCCCAAATTAAACTCTGCCCAGAATCTAATCTTCCCCTCAGATTGAACCGTAATTACACTCTGTCCAGAATAAAATGTTCCGCACAAACTGAACCCCAATTACGAACTGTCCAGAATCTAATCATCCCCACAGATTGAACCCCAATTACAATCTGTCCAGAATCTCATCTTCCCCACAGATTGAACGGTAATTACACTCTGTCCAGAATCAAATGTTCAGCACAAACTGAACGCAAATTACACTCTGTCCAGAAAATAATCTTCCTCACAGATTGAACCCAAATTACACTCTGTCCGGTATCTAATCTTCCCCATAGATTGAATCCCAATTACACTCATTCCAGAATCTAATCTTTACCAGAGATTGATCCCGAATTATGCTCTGTCCAGAATCTAATCCTCCCCACCGATTGAACCCAAAGTACGTCTGTCCAGAATCTAATCTTCCTCACAAATTGAACCCCTACTACACTGTACAAAATTTAATCTTCCCCACAGATTGAACCCCAATTACACTCTGTCCAGAATCTACTCTTCCCCACAGATTGAACGTGAATTACTCTCTGTCCAGAATCTTAGCTTCCCCACAGATTGAACCCCAATTACACTCTGTCCTGAATGTAATCTTACCCACAGATTGAACACGAATTATACTCTGTCGAGAATGTAATCTTCCCCACAGATTGAACAGTAATTACACTCTGTGCAGAATCTAATCTTCCCGACAGATTGAACAGTATTTACACTCTGTCCAGAATCTAATCTTCCCCACAGTTTGAATCCCAATGACACTCTCTCCAGAATCTAATCTCCAGCAGAGAATGATCCCGAATTACGCTCTGTCCAGAATCTAATCTTCCTCACAAATTGAACCCCTACTACACTGTACAAAATTTAATCTTCCCCACAGATTGAACCGTAATTACACTCTGTCCAGAATCAAATCTTCCCCACAGATTGAACCCCAATTACACTCTGCCCAGAATCTAATCTTCCTGACAGATTGAACCGTAATTACACTCTGTCCAGAAACAAAAGTAAGGCACAAACTGAACCCCAATTACGAACTGTCCAGAATCTAATCATCCCCACAGAGTGAACCCCAATTACACTCTGTCCAGAATCTAAACTTCCCCACAGATTGAACCGTAATTACATTCTGTCCAGAATCAAATGTTCCGCACAAACTGAATGCAAATTACACTCTGTCCAGAATCTAATCCACCCCTCCCATTGAACCCAAAGTACGTCTGTCCAGAATCTAATCTTCCTCACAAATTGAACCCGTACTACACTGTACAAAATTTAATCTTCCCCACAGATTGAACCCCAATTACACTCTGTCCAGAATCTAATCCTCCCCTCCGATTGAACCCAAAGTACGTCTGTCCAGAATCTAATCTTACACACAGATTGAATCCCAATTACACTCTTTCCAGAATCTAATCTTCACCAGAGATTGATCCCGAATTACGCTCTGTCCAGAATCTAATCTGCCCCACAGATTGAACACGAATTATACTCTGTCTAGAATGTAATCTTCCGCACAGATTGAACAGTAATTACACTCTGTGCAGAATCTCATCTCCCCCACAGATTGAACCCAAATTACATTCAGTCCAGAATCTAATCTTCCCCAGAGATTAAATCCAAATTACTCTCTTTCCAGAATTTAATCTTCCCCACAGATTGAGCCCGAATTACACTCTGTCCTGAATCAAATCTTCCCCACAGATTGAAACCCAACTGCACTCTGTCCAGAATCTAATCTGCCCCACAGATTGAACTCAAATTACTCTCTGCCCAGTATCTAATCTTCCCCTCAGATTGAATCCCAATTACACTCTTTCCAGAATCTAATCTTCACCAGAGATTGATCCCGAATTACGCTCTGTCCAGAATCTAATCTGCCCCACAGATTGAACCCAAATTACTCTCTGTCCAGTATCTAATCTTCCCCTCAGATTGAATCCTAATTACACTCTTTCCAGAATCTAATCTTCACCAGAGATTGATCCCGAATTACGCTCTGTCCAGAATCTAATCCTCCCCACCGATTGAACCCAAATTACGTCTGTCCAGAATCTAATCTTCCTCAGAAATTGAACCCCTACTACACTGTACAAAATTTAATCTTCCCCACAGATTGAACCCCAATTACAATGTGTCCAGAATCAAATCTTCCCCACAGATTGAACCCCAATTACAATGTGCCCAGAATCAAATCTTCCCCACGGATTGAACCGTAATTACACTCTGTCCAGAATCAAATCTTCCCCATAGATTGAACCCCAATTACACTCTGCCCAGAATCTAATCTTCCTGACAGATTGAACCGTAATTACACTCTGTCCAGAAACAAATGTTCCGCACAAACTGAACCCCAATTACGAACTGTCCAGAATAAAATGTTCCGCACAAACTGAACCCCAATTACGATCTGTGCAGAATCTAATCTTCCTCACAAATTGAACCCCTACTACACTGTACAAAATTTAATCTTCCTCACAGATTGAACCCCAATTACAATGTGTCCAGAATCAAATCTTGCCCACAGATTGAACAGTAATTACACTCTGTGCAGAATCAAATCTTCCCTAGAGATTGAACCCCAAATTAAACTCTGCCCAGAATCTAATCTTCCCCTCAGATTGAACCGTAATTACACTCTGTCCAGAATAAAATGTTCCGCACAAACTGAACCCCAATTACGAACTGTCCAGAATCTAATCATCCCCACAGATTGAACCCCAATTACAATCTGTCCAGAATCTCATCTTCCCCACAGATTGAACGGTAATTACACTCTGTCCAGAATCAAATGTTCAGCACAAACTGAACGCAAATTACACTCTGTCCAGAAAATAATCTTCCTCACAGATTGAACCCAAATTACACTCTGTCCGGTATCTAATCTTCCCCATAGATTGAATCCCAATTACACTCATTCCAGAATCTAATCTTTACCAGAGATTGATCCCGAATTATGCTCTGTCCAGAATCTAATCCTCCCCACCGATTGAACCCAAAGTACGTCTGTCCAGAATCTAATCTTCCTCACAAATTGAACCCCTACTACACTGTACAAAATTTAATCTTCCCCACAGATTGAACCCCAATTACACTCTGTCCAGAATCTACTCTTCCCCACAGATTGAACGTGAATTACTCTCTGTCCAGAATCTTAGCTTCCCCACAGATTGAACCCCAATTACACTCTGTCCTGAATGTAATCTTACCCACAGATTGAACACGAATTATACTCTGTCGAGAATGTAATCTTCCCCACAGATTGAACAGTAATTACACTCTGTGCAGAATCTAATCTTCCCGACAGATTGAACAGTATTTACACTCTGTCCAGAATCTAATCTTCCCCACAGTTTGAATCCCAATGACACTCTCTCCAGAATCTAATCTCCAGCAGAGAATGATCCCGAATTACGCTCTGTCCAGAATCTAATCTTCCTCACAAATTGAACCCCTACTACACTGTACAAAATTTAATCTTCCCCACAGATTGAACCGTAATTACACTCTGTCCAGAATCAAATCTTCCCCACAGATTGAACCCCAATTACACTCTGCCCAGAATCTAATCTTCCTGACAGATTGAACCGTAATTACACTCTGTCCAGAAACAAAAGTAAGGCACAAACTGAACCCCAATTACGAACTGTCCAGAATCTAATCATCCCCACAGAGTGAACCCCAATTACACTCTGTCCAGAATCTAAACTTCCCCACAGATTGAACTGTAATTACATTCTGTCCAGAATCAAATGTTCCGCACAAACTGAATGCAAATTACACTCTGTCCAGAATCTAATCCACCCCTCCCATTGAACCCAAAGTACGTCTGTCCAGAATCTAATCTTCCTCACAAATTGAACCCGTACTACACTGTACAAAATTTAATCTTCCCCACAGATTGAACCCCAATTACACTCTGTCCAGAATCTAATCCTCCCCTCCGATTGAACCCAAAGCACGTCTGTCCAGAATCTAATCTTACACACAGATTGAATCCCAATTACACTCTTTCCAGAATCTAATCTTCACCAGAGATTGATCCCGAATTACGCTCTGTCCAGAATCTAATCTGCCCCACAGATTGAACACGAATTATACTCTGTCTAGAATGTAATCTTCCGCACAGATTGAACAGTAATTACACTCTGTGCAGAATCTCATCTCCCCCACAGATTGAACCCAAATTACATTCAGTCCAGAATCTAATCTTCCCCAGAGATTAAATCCAAATTACTCTCTTTCCAGAATTTAATCTTCCCCACAGATTGAGCCCGAATTACACTCTGTCCTGAATCAAATCTTCCCCACAGATTGAAACCCAACTGCACTCTGTCCAGAATCTAATCTGCCCCACAGATTGAACTCAAATTACTCTCTGCCCAGTATCTAATCTTCCCCTCAGATTGAATCCCAATTACACTCTTTCCAGAATCTAATCTTCACCAGAGATTGATCCCGAATTACGCTCTGTCCAGAATCTAATCTGCCCCACAGATTGAACCCAAATTACTCTCTGTCCAGTATCTAATCTTCCCCTCAGATTGAATCCTAATTACACTCTTTCCAGAATCTAATCTTCACCAGAGATTGATCCCGAATTACGCTCTGTCCAGAATCTAATCCTCCCCACCGATTGAACCCAAATTACGTCTGTCCAGAATCTAATCTTCCTCAGAAATTGAACCCCTACTACACTGTACAAAATCTAATCTTCCCCTCAGATTGAACCGTAATTACACTCTGTCCAGAATAAAATGTTCCGCACAAACTGAACCCCAATTACGAACTGTCCAGAATCTAATCATCCCCACAGATTGAACCCCAATTACAATCTGTCCAGAATCTCATCTTCCCCACAGATTGAACGGTAATTACACTCTGTCCAGAATCAAATGTTCAGCACAAACTGAACGCAAATTACACTCTGTCCAGAAAATAATCTTCCTCACAGATTGAACCCAAATTACACTCTGTCCGGTATCTAATCTTCCCCATAGATTGAATCCCAATTACACTCATTCCAGAATCTAATCTTTACCAGAGATTGATCCCGAATTATGCTCTGTCCAGAATCTAATCCTCCCCACCGATTGAACCCAAAGTACGTCTGTCCAGAATCTAATCTTCCTCACAAATTGAACCCCTACTACACTGTACAAAATTTAATCTTCCCCACAGATTGAACCCCAATTACACTCTGTCCAGAATCTACTCTTCCCCACAGATTGAACGTGAATTACTCTCTGTCCAGAATCTTAGCTTCCCCACAGATTGAACCCCAATTACACTCTGTCCTGAATGTAATCTTACCCACAGATTGAACACGAATTATACTCTGTCGAGAATGTAATCTTCCCCACAGATTGAACAGTAATTACACTCTGTGCAGAATCTAATCTTCCCGACAGATTGAACAGTATTTACACTCTGTCCAGAATCTAATCTTCCCCACAGTTTGAATCCCAATGACACTCTCTCCAGAATCTAATCTCCAGCAGAGAATGATCCCGAATTACGCTCTGTCCAGAATCTAATCTTCCTCACAAATTGAACCCCTACTACACTGTACAAAATTTAATCTTCCCCACAGATTGAACCGTAATTACACTCTGTCCAGAATCAAATCTTCCCCACAGATTGAACCCCAATTACACTCTGCCCAGAATCTAATCTTCCTGACAGATTGAACCGTAATTGCACTCTGTCCAGAAACAAAAGTAAGGCACAAACTGAACCCCAATTACGAACTGTCCAGAATCTAATCATCCCCACAGAGTGAACCCCAATTACACTCTGTCCAGAATCTAAACTTCCCCACAGATTGAACCGTAATTACATTCTGTCCAGAATCAAATGTTCCGCACAAACTGAATGCAAATTACACTCTGTCCAGAATCTAATCCACCCCTCCCATTGAACCCAAAGTACGTCTGTCCAGAATCTAATCTTCCTCACAAATTGAACCCGTACTACACTGTACAAAATTTAATCTTCCCCACAGATTGAACCCCAATTACACTCTGTCCAGAATCTAATCCTCCCCTCCGATTGAACCCAAAGTACGTCTGTCCAGAATCTAATCTTACACACAGATTGAATCCCAATTACACTCTTTCCAGAATCTAATCTTCACCAGAGATTGATCCCGAATTACGCTCTGTCCAGAATCTAATCTGCCCCACAGATTGAACACGAATTATACTCTGTCTAGAATGTAATCTTCCGCACAGATTGAACAGTAATTACACTCTGTGCAGAATCTCATCTCCCCCACAGATTGAACCCAAATTACATTCAGTCCAGAATCTAATCTTCCCCACAGATTGAACCCCAATTACAATGTGCCCAGAATCAAATCTTCCCCACGGATTGAACCGTAATTACACTCTGTCCAGAATCAAATCTTCCCCATAGATTGAACCCCAATTACACTCTGCCCAGAATCTAATCTTCCTGACAGATTGAACCGTAATTACACTCTGTCCAGAAACAAATGTTCCGCACAAACTGAACCCCAATTACGAACTGTCCAGAATAAAATGTTCCGCACAAACTGAACCCCAATTACGATCTGTGCAGAATCTAATCTTCCTCACAAATTGAACCCCTACTACACTGTACAAAATTTAATCTTCCTCACAGATTGAACCCCAATTACAATGTGTCCAGAATCAAATCTTGCCCACAGATTGAACAGTAATTACACTCTGTGCAGAATCAAATCTTCCCTAGAGATTGAACCCCAAATTAAACTCTGCCCAGAATCTAATCTTCCCCTCAGATTGAACCGTAATTACACTCTGTCCAGAATAAAATGTTCCGCACAAACTGAACCCCAATTACGAACTGTCCAGAATCTAATCATCCCCACAGATTGAACCCCAATTACAATCTGTCCAGAATCTCATCTTCCCCACAGATTGAACGGTAATTACACTCTGTCCAGAATCAAATGTTCAGCACAAACTGAACGCAAATTACACTCTGTCCAGAAAATAATCTTCCTCACAGATTGAACCCAAATTACACTCTGTCCGGTATCTAATCTTCCCCATAGATTGAATCCCAATTACACTCATTCCAGAATCTAATCTTTACCAGAGATTGATCCCGAATTATGCTCTGTCCAGAATCTAATCCTCCCCACCGATTGAACCCAAAGTACGTCTGTCCAGAATCTAATCTTCCTCACAAATTGAACCCCTACTACACTGTACAAAATTTAATCTTCCCCACAGATTGAACCCCAATTACACTCTGTCCAGAATCTACTCTTCCCCACAGATTGAACGTGAATTACTCTCTGTCCAGAATCTTAGCTTCCCCACAGATTGAACCCCAATTACACTCTGTCCTGAATGTAATCTTACCCACAGATTGAACACGAATTATACTCTGTCGAGAATGTAATCTTCCCCACAGATTGAACAGTAATTACACTCTGTGCAGAATCTAATCTTCCCGACAGATTGAACAGTATTTACACTCTGTCCAGAATCTAATCTTCCCCACAGTTTGAATCCCAATGACACTCTCTCCAGAATCTAATCTCCAGCAGAGAATGATCCCGAATTACGCTCTGTCCAGAATCTAATCTTCCTCACAAATTGAACCCCTACTACACTGTACAAAATTTAATCTTCCCCACAGATTGAACCGTAATTACACTCTGTCCAGAATCAAATCTTCCCCACAGATTGAACCCCAATTACACTCTGCCCAGAATCTAATCTTCCTGACAGATTGAACCGTAATTACACTCTGTCCAGAAACAAAAGTAAGGCACAAACTGAACCCCAATTACGAACTGTCCAGAATCTAATCATCCCCACAGAGTGAACCCCAATTACACTCTGTCCAGAATCTAAACTTCCCCACAGATTGAACTGTAATTACATTCTGTCCAGAATCAAATGTTCCGCACAAACTGAATGCAAATTACACTCTGTCCAGAATCTAATCCACCCCTCCCATTGAACCCAAAGTACGTCTGTCCAGAATCTAATCTTCCTCACAAATTGAACCCGTACTACACTGTACAAAATTTAATCTTCCCCACAGATTGAACCCCAATTACACTCTGTCCAGAATCTAATCCTCCCCTCCGATTGAACCCAAAGCACGTCTGTCCAGAATCTAATCTTACACACAGATTGAATCCCAATTACACTCTTTCCAGAATCTAATCTTCACCAGAGATTGATCCCGAATTACGCTCTGTCCAGAATCTAATCTGCCCCACAGATTGAACACGAATTATACTCTGTCTAGAATGTAATCTTCCGCACAGATTGAACAGTAATTACACTCTGTGCAGAATCTCATCTCCCCCACAGATTGAACCCAAATTACATTCAGTCCAGAATCTAATCTTCCCCAGAGATTAAATCCAAATTACTCTCTTTCCAGAATTTAATCTTCCCCACAGATTGAGCCCGAATTACACTCTGTCCTGAATCAAATCTTCCCCACAGATTGAAACCCAACTGCACTCTGTCCAGAATCTAATCTGCCCCACAGATTGAACTCAAATTACTCTCTGCCCAGTATCTAATCTTCCCCTCAGATTGAATCCCAATTACACTCTTTCCAGAATCTAATCTTCACCAGAGATTGATCCCGAATTACGCTCTGTCCAGAATCTAATCTGCCCCACAGATTGAACCCAAATTACTCTCTGTCCAGTATCTAATCTTCCCCTCAGATTGAATCCTAATTACACTCTTTCCAGAATCTAATCTTCACCAGAGATTGATCCCGAATTACGCTCTGTCCAGAATCTAATCCTCCCCACCGATTGAACCCAAATTACGTCTGTCCAGAATCTAATCTTCCTCAGAAATTGAACCCCTACTACACTGTACAAAATCTAATCTTCCCCTCAGATTGAACCGTAATTACACTCTGTCCAGAATAAAATGTTCCGCACAAACTGAACCCCAATTACGAACTGTCCAGAATCTAATCATCCCCACAGATTGAACCCCAATTACAATCTGTCCAGAATCTCATCTTCCCCACAGATTGAACGGTAATTACACTCTGTCCAGAATCAAATGTTCAGCACAAACTGAACGCAAATTACACTCTGTCCAGAAAATAATCTTCCTCACAGATTGAACCCAAATTACACTCTGTCCGGTATCTAATCTTCCCCATAGATTGAATCCCAATTACACTCATTCCAGAATCTAATCTTTACCAGAGATTGATCCCGAATTATGCTCTGTCCAGAATCTAATCCTCCCCACCGATTGAACCCAAAGTACGTCTGTCCAGAATCTAATCTTCCTCACAAATTGAACCCCTACTACACTGTACAAAATTTAATCTTCCCCACAGATTGAACCCCAATTACACTCTGTCCAGAATCTACTCTTCCCCACAGATTGAACGTGAATTACTCTCTGTCCAGAATCTTAGCTTCCCCACAGATTGAACCCCAATTACACTCTGTCCTGAATGTAATCTTACCCACAGATTGAACACGAATTATACTCTGTCGAGAATGTAATCTTCCCCACAGATTGAACAGTAATTACACTCTGTGCAGAATCTAATCTTCCCGACAGATTGAACAGTATTTACACTCTGTCCAGAATCTAATCTTCCCCACAGTTTGAATCCCAATGACACTCTCTCCAGAATCTAATCTCCAGCAGAGAATGATCCCGAATTACGCTCTGTCCAGAATCTAATCTTCCTCACAAATTGAACCCCTACTACACTGTACAAAATTTAATCTTCCCCACAGATTGAACCGTAATTACACTCTGTCCAGAATCAAATCTTCCCCACAGATTGAACCCCAATTACACTCTGCCCAGAATCTAATCTTCCTGACAGATTGAACCGTAATTGCACTCTGTCCAGAAACAAAAGTAAGGCACAAACTGAACCCCAATTACGAACTGTCCAGAATCTAATCATCCCCACAGAGTGAACCCCAATTACACTCTGTCCAGAATCTAAACTTCCCCACAGATTGAACCGTAATTACATTCTGTCCAGAATCAAATGTTCCGCACAAACTGAATGCAAATTACACTCTGTCCAGAATCTAATCCACCCCTCCCATTGAACCCAAAGTACGTCTGTCCAGAATCTAATCTTCCTCACAAATTGAACCCGTACTACACTGTACAAAATTTAATCTTCCCCACAGATTGAACCCCAATTACACTCTGTCCAGAATCTAATCCTCCCCTCCGATTGAACCCAAAGTACGTCTGTCCAGAATCTAATCTTACACACAGATTGAATCCCAATTACACTCTTTCCAGAATCTAATCTTCACCAGAGATTGATCCCGAATTACGCTCTGTCCAGAATCTAATCTGCCCCACAGATTGAACACGAATTATACTCTGTCTAGAATGTAATCTTCCGCACAGATTGAACAGTAATTACACTCTGTGCAGAATCTCATCTCCCCCACAGATTGAACCCAAATTACATTCAGTCCAGAATCTAATCTTCCCCAGAGATTAAATCCAAATTACTCTCTTTCCAGAATTTAATCTTCCCCACAGATTGAGCCCGAATTACACTCTGTCCTGAATCAAATCTTCCCCACAGATTGAAACCCAACTGCACTCTGTCCAGAATCTAATCTGCCCCACAGATTGAACTCAAATTACTCTCTGCCCAGTATCTAATCTTCCCCTCAGATTGAATCCCAATTACACTCTTTCCAGAATCTAATCTTCACCAGAGATTGATCCCGAATTACGCTCTGTCCAGAATCTAATCTGCCCCACAGATTGAACCCAAATTACTCTCTGTCCAGTATCTAATCTTCCCCTCAGATTGAATCCTAATTACACTCTTTCCAGAATCTAATCTTCACCAGAGATTGATCCCGAATTACGCTCTGTCCAGAATCTAATCCTCCCCACCGATTGAACCCAAATTACGTCTGTCCAGAATCTAATCTTCCTCAGAAATTGAACCCCTACTACACTGTACAAAATTTAATCTTCCCCACAGATTGAACCCCAATTACAATGTGTCCAGAATCTAATCTTCCTCAGAAATTGAACCCCTACTACACTGTACAAAATTTAATCTTCCCCACAGATTGAACCCCAATTACGAACTGTCCAGAATCTAATCATCCCCACAGATTGAACCCCAATTACACTCTGTCCAGAATCTAATCTTCCCCACAGATTGAAACGTAATTACACTCTGTCCAGAATCAAATGTTCCGCACAAACTGAACGCAAATTACACTCTGTCCAGAATCTAATCTTCCCCACAGATTGAACCAAAATTACACTCTGTCCAGTATCTAATCTTCCCCACACATTGAATCCCAATTACACTCTTTCCAGAATCTAATCTACACCAGAGATTGATCCAAAATTACGCTCTGTCCAGAATCAAATCCTCCCCACCGATTGAACCCAAATTACGTCTGTCCAGAATCAAATTTTCCTCACAAATTGAACCCCTACTACACTGTACAATATTTAATCTTCCCCACAGATTGAACCCCAATTACAATGTGTCCAGAATCAAATCTTCCCCAAAGATTGAACCGTAATTACACTCGGTCCAGAATCAAAGCTTCCCCACAGATTGAACCGTAATTACACTCTGTCCAGAATCAAATCTTCCCCATAGATTGAACCCCAATTACACTCTACCCAGAATCTAATCTTCCCCACAGATTGAACCGTAATTACACTCTGTCCAGAAACAAATGTTCCGCACAAACTGAACCCCAATTACGAACTGTCCAGAATCTAATCATCCCCACAGATTGAACCCCAATTACACTCTGTCCAGAATCTAATCTTCCCTACAGATTGAAACGTAATTACACTCTGTCCAGAATCAAATGTTCCGCACAAACTGAATGCAAATTACACTCTGTCCAGAATCTAACCTTCCCCACAGATTGAACCAAAATTACACTCTCTCCAGTATCTAATCTTCCCCACACATTGAATCCCAATTACACTCTTTCCAGAATCTAATCTACACCAGAGATTGATCCCGAATTACGCTCTGTCCAGAATCAAATCCTCCCCACCGATTGAACCCAAATTACGTCTGTCCAGAATCAAATTTTCCTCACAAATTGAACCCCTACTACACTGTACAAAATTTAATCTTCCCCACAGATTGAACCCCAATTACAATGTGTCCAGAATCAAATCTTCCCCAAAGATTGAACCGTAATTACACTCGGTCCAGAATCAAAGCTTCCCCAGAGATTGAACCCCAATTACACTCTGTCCAGAATGTAATTTTCCCCACAGACTGAACCCAAATTACGCTCTGTCCAGAATGTCATCTTCCCCAGAGATTGAACTCGAATTATACTCTGTCTAGAATGTAATCATCCCCCAGATTGAACGCGAATGAGACTCTGTCCAGAATCTAATCTTCACCACAGATTGAACCCAAATTACTCTCTGCCCAGTATCTAATCTTCCCCTCAGATTGAATCCCAATTACACTCTTTCCAGAATCTAATCTTCACCAGAGATTGATCCCGAATTACGCTCTGTCCAGAATCTAATCTGCCCCACAGATTGAACCCAAATTACTCTCTGTCCAGTATCTAATCTTCCCCTCAGATTGAATCCTAATTACACTCTTTCCAGAATCTAATCTTCACCAGAGATTGATCCCGAATTACGCTCTGTCCAGAATCTAATCCTCCCCACCGATTGAACCCAAATTACGTCTGTCCAGAATCTAATCTTCCTCACAAATTGAACCCCTACTACACTGTACAAAATTTAATCTTCCCCACAGATTGAACCCCAATTACAATGTGTCCAGAATCAAATCTTCCCCAAAGATTGAACGTGAATTACTCTCTGTCCAGAATCTGAGCTTCCCCACAGATTGAACCCCAATTACACTCTGTCCAGTACGTAATCTTACCCGCAGATTGAACACGAATTATACTCTGTCTAGAATGTAAACTTCCCCACAGATTGAACAGTAATTACACTCTGTGCAGAATCTAATCTTCCCGACACATTGAACAGTATTTACACTCTGTCCAGAATCTAATCTTCCCCACAGTTTGAATCCCAATGACACTCTCTCCAGAATCTAATCTCCAGCAGAGAATGATCCCGAATTACGCTCTGTCCAGAATCTAATCTTCCTCACAAATTGAACCCCTACTACACTGTACAAAATTTAATCTTCCCCACAGATTGAACCCCAATTACAATGTGTCCAGAATCAAATCTTCCCCACAGATTGAACCGTAATTACACTCTGTCCAGAATCAAATCTTCCCCACAGATTGAACCCCAATTACACTCTGCCCAGAATCTAATCTTCCTGACAGATTGAACCGTAATTACACTCTGTCCAGAAACAAAAGTATGGCACAAACTGAACCCCAATTACGAACTGTCCAGAATCTAATCATCCCCACAGAGTGAACCCCAATTACACTCTGTCCAGAATCTAAACTTCCCCACAGATTGAACCGTAATTACATTCTGTCCAGAATCAAATGTTCCGCACAAACTGAATGCAAATTACACTCTGTCCAGAATCTAATCCACCCCTCCCATTGAACCCAAAGTACGTCTGTCCAGAATCTAATCTTCCTCACAAATTGAACCCGTACTACACTGTACAAAATTTAATCTTCCCCACAGATTGAACCCCAATTACACTCTGTCCAGAATCTAATCCTCCCCTCCGATTGAACCCAAAGTACGTCTGTCCAGAATCTAATCTTACACACAGATTGAACACGAATTATACTCTGTCTAGAATGTAATCTTCCGCACAGATTGAACAGTAATTACACTCTGTGCAGAATCTCATCTCCCCCACAGATTGAACCCAAATTACATTCAGTCCAGAATCTAATCTTCCCCAGAGATTAAATCCAAATTACTCTCTTTCCAGAATTTAATCTTCCCCACAGATTGAGCCCGAATTACACTCTGTCCTGAATCAAATCTTCCCCACAGATTGAAACCCAATTGCACTCTGTCCAGAATCTAATCTGCCCCACAGATTGAACTCAAATTACTCTCTGTCCATTATCTAATCTTCCCCCACACATTGAATCCCAATTACACTCTTTCCAGAATCTAAACTTAACCAGAGATTGATCCCGAATTACGCTCTGTCCAGTATCTAATCCTCCCCACCGATTGAACCCAAAGTACGTCTGTCCAGAATCTAATCTTCCTCACAAATTGAACCCGTACTACACTGTACAAAATTTAATCTTCCCCACAGATTGAACCCCAATTACACTCTGTCCAGAATCTAATCCTCCCCTCCGATTGAACCCAAAGTACGTCTGTCCAGAATCTAATCTTACACACAGATTGAACACGAATTATACTCTGTCTAGAATGTAATCTTCCGCACAGATTGAACAGTAATTACACTCTGTGCAGAATCTAATCTCCCCCACAGATTGAACCCAAATTACATTCAGTCCAGAATCTAATCTTCCCCAGAGATTAAATCCAAATTACTCTCTTTCCAGAATTTAATCTTCCCCACAGATTGAGCCCGAATTACACTCTGTCCTGAATCAAATCTTCCCCACAGATTGAAACCCAATTGCACTCTGTCCAGAATCTAATCTGCCCCACAGATTGAACTCAAATTACTCTCTGTCCATTATCTAATCTTCCCCCACACATTGAATCCCAATTACACTCTTTCCAGAATCTAAACTTAACCAGAGATTGATCCCGAATTACGCTCTGTCCAGTATCTAATCCTCCCCACCGATTGAACCCAAAGTACGTCTGTCCAGAATCTAATCTTCCTCACAAATTGAACCCGTTCTATACTGTACAAAATTTAATCTTCCCCACAGATTGAACCCCAATTACCCTCTGTCCAGAATGTAATCTTCCCCACAGACTTAACCCAAATTACGCTCTGTCCAGAATGT
This sequence comes from Hemitrygon akajei, assembly GCF_048418815.1. Taxonomy (NCBI): domain Eukaryota; kingdom Metazoa; phylum Chordata; class Chondrichthyes; order Myliobatiformes; family Dasyatidae; genus Hemitrygon; species Hemitrygon akajei. The sequence goes on from NC_133126.1 coordinate 166,196,021, forward strand.
CATCTTCCCCAGAGACTGAACACGAATTATACTCTGTCGAGAATCTAATCATCCCCACAGATTGAACTGTAATTACACTCTGTCCAGAATCTAATCTTCCCCACAGATTGAACAGTAATTACACTCTGTCCAGAATGTAATCTTCCCCACAGACTTAACCCAAATTACGCTCTGTCCAGAATGTCATCTTCCCCAGAGATTGAACCCGAATTATACTCTGTCTAGAAGCTAATCATCCCCACAGATTGTACCCGAATGACACTCTGTCCAGAATCTAATCTCCCCCAGAGACTGATCCCGAATTACGATCTGTGCAGAATCTAATCTACCTCACAAATTGAACCCCTACTACACTGTACAAAATTTAATCTTCCCCACAGATTGAACCCCAATTACAATGTGTCCAGAATCAAATCTTGCCCACAGATTGAACCGTAATTACACTCTGTGCAGAATCAAATCTTCCCCAGAGATTGAACCCCAAATTAAACTCTGCCCAAAATCTAATCTTCCCCTCAGATTGAACCGTAATTACACTCTGTCCAGAATCTAATCTTCCCTACAGATTGAAACGTAATTACACTCTGTCCAGAATCAAATGTTCCGCACAAACTGAACGCAAATTACACTCTGTCCAGAATCTAATCTTCCCCACAGATTGAACCAAAATTACACTCTCTCCAGTATCTAATCTTCCCCACACATTGAATCCCAATTACACTCTTTCCAGAATCTAATCTACACCAGAGATTGATCCCGAATTACGCTCTGTCCAGAATTAAATCCTCCCCACAGATTGAACCCAAATTACGTCTGTCCAGAATCAAATTTTCCTCACAAATTGAACCCCTACTACACTGTACAAAATTTAATCTTCCCCACAGATTGAACCCCAATTACAATGTGTCCAGAATCAAATCTTCCCCAAAGATTGAACTGTAATTACACTCGGTCCAGAATCAAAGCTTCCCCAGAGATTGAACCCCAATTACACTCCGTCCAGAATGTAATTTTCCCCACAGACTGAACCCAAATTACGCTCTGTCCAGAATGTCATCTTCCCCAGAGATTGAACCCGAATTATACTCTGTCTAGAATCTAATCATCCCCCAGATTGAACGCGAATGAGACTCTGTCCTGAATCTAATCTTCACCACAGATTGAACCGTAATTACACTCTGTCAAGAATCTAATCTTCCCCACATATTGAACGTGAATTACTCTCTGTACAGAATCTTAGCTTCCCCCAGATTGATCCACAATTGCACTCTGTCCAGAATGTAATCTTACCCACAGAATGAACAGGAATTATACTCTGTCTAGAATGTAATCTTCCCCACAGATTGAACAGTAATTACACTCTGTGCAGAATATAATCTCCCCCACAGATTGAACCAGAATTACACTCAGTCCAGAATCTAATCTTCCCCAGAGATTGAATCTAAATTACGCTCTTTCCAGAATTTAATCTTCCCCACAGATTGAACACAAATTACACTCTGTCCAGCATCTAATCTTCTTCACAGATTGAAACGTAATTACACTCTGTCCAGAATAAAATGTTCCGCACAAACTGAACGCAAATTGCACTCTGTCCAGAATCTAATCTGCCCCACAGATTGAACCCAAAGTACTCTCTGTCCAGTGTCTAATCTTCCCCACAGATTGAACCGTAATTACACTCTGTCCAGAATCAAATGTTCCGCACAAACTGAATGCAGATTACACTCTGTCCGGAAAATAATCTTCCCCACAGATTGAACCCAAATTACACTCTGTCCAGTATCTAATCTTCCCCATAGATTGAATCCCAATTACACTCTTTCTAGAATCTAATCTTCACCAGAGATTGATCCCGAATTACGCTCTGTCCAGAATCTAATCCTCCCCATCGATTGAACCCAAATTACGTCTGTCCAGAATCTAATCTTCCTCACAAATTGAACCCCTACTACACTGTACAAAATTTAATCTTGCCCACAGATTGAACCCCAATTACAATGTGTCCAGAATCAGATCTTCCCCACAGATTGAACCCCAATTACAATGTGTCCAGAATCAAATCTTGCCCAAAGATTGAACCGTAATTACACTCTGTCCAGAATCAAATCTTCCCCATAGATTGAACCCCAATTACACTCTGCCCAGAATCTAATCTTCCCCACAGATTGAACCGTAATTACACTCTGTCCAGAAACAAATGTTCCGCACAAACTGAACCCCAATTACAAACTGTCCAGAATCTAATCTTCCCCACAGATTGAACCCAAATTACACTCTGTCCATTATCTAATCTTCCCCCACACATTGAATCCCAATTACACTCTTTCCAGAATCTAAACTTAACCAGAGATTGATCCCGAATTACGCTCTGTCCAGTATCTAATCCTCCCCACCGATTGAACCCAAAGTACGTCTGTCCAGAATCTAATCTTCCTCACAAATTGAACCCGTTCTACACTGTACAAAATTTAATCTTCCCCACAGATTGAACCCCAATTACCCTCTGTCCAGAATCAAATCTTGCCCACAGATTGAACCGTAATTACACTCTGTGCAGAATCAAATCTTCCCCAGAGATTGAACCCCAAATTAAACTCTGCCCAAAATCTAATCTTCCCCTCAGATTGAACCGTAATTACACTCTGTCCAGAATCTAATCTTCCCTACAGATTGAAACGTAATTACACTCTGTCCAGAATCAAATGTTCCGCACAAACTGAACGCAAATTACACTCTGTCCAGAATCTAATCTTCCCCACAGATTGAACCAAAATTACACTCTCTCCAGTATCTAATCTTCCCCACACATTGAATCCCAATTACACTCTTTCCAGAATCTAATCTACACCAGAGATTGATCCCGAATTACGCTCTGTCCAGAATTAAATCCTCCCCACAGATTGAACCCAAATTACGTCTGTCCAGAATCAAATTTTCCTCACAAATTGAACCCCTGCTACACTGTACAAAATTTAATCTTCCCCACAGATTGAACCCCAATTACAATGTGTCCAGAATCAAATCTTCCCCAAAGATTGAACTGTAATTACACTCGGTCCAGAATCAAAGCTTCCCCAGAGATTGAACCCCAATTACACTCCGTCCAGAATGTAATTTTCCCCACAGACTGAACCCAAATTACGCTCTGTCCAGAATGTCATCTTCCCCAGAGATTGAACCCGAATTATACTCTGTCTAGAATCTAATCATCCCCCAGATTGAACGCGAATGAGACTCTGTCCAGAATCTAATCTTCACCACAGATTGAACCGTAATTACACTCTGTCAAGAATCTAATCTTCCCCACATATTGAACGTGAATTACTCTCTGTACAGAATCTTAGCTTCCCCCAGATTGATCCACAATTGCACTCTGTCCAGAATGTAATCTTACCCACAGAATGAACAGGAATTATACTCTGTCTAGAATGTAATCTTCCCCACAGATTGAACAGTAATTACACTCTGTGCAGAATATAATCTCCCCCACAGATTGAACCAGAATTACACTCAGTCCAGAATCTAATCTTCCCCAGAGATTGAATCTAAATTACGCTCTTTCCAGAATTTAATCTTCCCCACAGATTGAACACAAATTACACTCTGTCCAGCATCTAATCTTCTTCACAGATTGAAACGTAATTACACTCTGTCCAGAATAAAATGTTCCGCACAAACTGAACGCAAATTGCACTCTGTCCAGAATCTAATCTGCCCCACAGATTGAACCCAAAGTACTCTCTGTCCAGTGTCTAATCTTCCCCACAGATTGAACCGTAATTACACTCTGTCCAGAATCAAATGTTCCGCACAAACTGAATGCAGATTACACTCTGTCCGGAAAATAATCTTCCCCACAGATTGAACCCAAATTACACTCTGTCCAGTATCTAATCTTCCCCATAGATTGAATCCCAATTACACTCTTTCTAGAATCTAATCTTCACCAGAGATTGATCCCGAATTACGCTCTGTCCAGAATCTAATCCTCCCCATCGATTGAACCCAAATTACGTCTGTCCAGAATCTAATCTTCCTCACAAATTGAACCCCTACTACACTGTACAAAATTTAATCTTGCCCACAGATTGAACCCCAATTACAATGTGTCCAGAATCAGATCTTCCCCACAGATTGAACCCCAATTACAATGTGTCCAGAATCAAATCTTGCCCAAAGATTGAACCGTAATTACACTCTGTCCAGAATCAAATCTTCCCCATAGATTGAACCCCAATTACACTCTGCCCAGAATCTAATCTTCCCCACAGATTGAACCGTAATTACACTCTGTCCAGAAACAAATGTTCCGCACAAACTGAACCCCAATTACAAACTGTCCAGAATCTAATCTTCCCCACAGATTGAACCCAAATTACACTCTGTCCATTATCTAATCTTCCCCCACACATTGAATCCCAATTACACTCTTTCCAGAATCTAAACTTAACCAGAGATTGATCCCGAATTACGCTCTGTCCAGTATCTAATCCTCCCCACCGATTGAACCCAAAGTACGTCTGTCCAGAATCTAATCTTCCTCACAAATTGAACCCGTTCTACACTGTACAAAATTTAATCTTCCCCACAGATTGAACCCCAATTACCCTCTGTCCAGAATGTAATCTTCCCCACAGACTTAACCCAAATTACGCTCTGTCCAGAATGTCATCTTCCCCAGAGATTGAACACGAATTATACTCTGTCTAGAATCTAATCATCCACACAGATTGAACTGTAATTACACTCTGTCCAGAATCTAATCTTCCCCACAGATTGAACAGTAATTACACTCTGTCCAGAATGTAATCTTCCCCACAGACTTAACCCAAATTACGCTCTGTCCAGAATGTCATCTTCCCCAGAGATTGAACCCGAATTATACTCTGTCTAGAAGCTAATCATCCCCACAGATTGTACCCGAATGACACTCTGTCCAGAATCTAATCTCTCCCAGAGACTGATCCCGAATTACGATCTGTGCAGAATCTAATCTACCTCACAAATTGAACCCCTACTACACTGTACAAAATTTAATCTTCCCCACAGATTGAACCCCAATTACAATGTGTCCAGAATCAAATCTTGCCCACAGATTGAACCGTAATTACACTCTGTGCTGAATCAAATCTTCCCCAGAGTTTGAACCCCAAATTAAACTCTGCCCAGAATCTAATCTTCCGCTCAGATTGAACCGTAATTACACTCTGTCCAGAATAAAATGTTCCGCACAAACTGAACCCCAATTACGAACTGTCCAGAATCTAATCATCCCCACAGATTGAACCCCAATTACACTCTGTCCAGAATCTCATCTTCCCCACAGATTGAACGGTAATTACACTCTGTCCAGAATCAAATGTTCAGCAGAAACTGAACGCAAATTACACTCTGTCCAGAAAATAATCTTCCCCACAGATTGAACCCAAATTACACTCTGTCCGGTATCTAATCTTCCCCATAGATTGAATCCCAATTACACTCATTCCAGAATCTAATCTTTACCAGAGATTGATCCCGAATTATGCTCTGTCCAGAATCTAATCCTCCCCACCGATTGAACCCAAAGTACGTCTGTCCAGAATCTAATCTTCCTCACAAATTGAACCCCTACTACACTGTACAAAATTTAATCTTCCCCACAGATTGAACCCCAATTACACTCTGTCCAGAATGTAATCTTCCCCTCAGACTTAACCCAAATTAGGCTCTGTCCAAAATGGCATCTTCCCCAGAGTTTGAACCCGAATTATACTCTGTCTAGAATCTAATCATCCCCACAGATTGAACCTGAATGACACTCTGTCCAGAATCTAATCTTCCCCACAGATTGAACATTAATTACACTCTGTCCAGAATCTACTCTTCCCCACAGATTGAACGTGAATTACTCTCTGTCCAGAATCTGAGCTTCCCCACAGATTGAACCCCAATTACACTCTGTCCAGTACGTAATCTTACCCGCAGATTGAACACGAATTATACTCTGTCTAGAATGTAAACTTCCCCACAGATTGAACGTGAATTACTCTCTGTCCAGAATCTTAGCTTCCCCACAGATTGAACCCCAATTACACTCTGTCCTGAATGTAATCTTACCCACAGATTGAACACGAATTATACTCTGTCGAGAATGTAATCTTCCCCACAGATTGAACAGTAATTACACTCTGTGCAGAATCTAATCTTCCCGACAGATTGAACAGTATTTACACTCTGTCCAGAATCTAATCTTCCCCACAGTTTGAATCCCAATGACACTCTCTCCAGAATATAATCTCCAGCAGAGAATGATCCCGAATTACGCTCTGTCCAGAAACTAATCTTCCTCACAAATTGAACCCCTACTACACTGTACAAAATTTAATCTTCCCCACAGATTGAACCCCAATTACAATGTGTCCAGAATCAAATCTTCCCCACAGATTGAACCGTAATTACACTCTGTCCAGAATCAAATCTTCCCCAGAGATTGAACCCGAATTATACTCTGTCTAGAATCTAATCATCCCCCAGATTGAACGCGAATGAGACTCTGTCCAGAATCTAATCTTCACCACAGATTGAACCGTAATTACACTCTGTCAAGAATCTAATCTTCCCCACATATTGAACGTGAATTACTCTCTGTACAGAATCTTAGATTCCCCCAGATTGATCCCCAATTGCACTCTGTCCAGAATGTAATCTTACCCACAGAATGAACAGGAATTATACTCTGTCTAGAATGTAATCTTCCCCACAGATTGAACAGTAATTACACTCTGTGCAGAATATAATCTCCCCCACAGATTGAACCAGAATTACACTCAGTCCAGAATCTAATCTTCCCCAGAGATTGAATCTAAATTACGCTCTTTCCAGAATTTAATCTTCCCCACAGATTGAACACAAATTACACTGTGTCCAGCATCTAATCTTCTTCACAGATTGAAACGTAATTACACTCTGTCCAGAATAAAATGTTCCGCACAAACTGAACGCAAATTGCACTCTGTCCAGAATCTAATCTGCCCCACAGATTGAACCCAAAGTACTCTCTGTCCAGTGTCTAATCTTCCCCACAGATTGAACCGTAATTACACTCTGTCCAGAATCAAATGTTCCGCACAAACTGAATGCATATTACACTCTGTCCAGAAAATAATCTTCCCCACAGATTGAACCCAAATTACACTCTGTCCAGTATCTAATCTTCCCCATAGATTGAATCCCAATTACACTATTTCTAGAATCTAATCTTCACCAGAGATTGATCCCGAATTACGCTCTGTCCAGAATCTAATCCTCCCCACCGATTGAACCCAAATTACGTCTGTCCAGAATCTAATCTTCCTCACAAATTGAACCCCTACTACACTGTACAAAATTTAATCTTGCCCACAGATTGAACCCCAATTACAATGTGTCCAGAATCAGATCTTTCCCACAGATTGAACCCCAATTACAATGTGTCCAGAATCAAATCTTGCCCAAAGATTGAACCGTAATTACACTCTGTCCAGAATCAAATCTTCCCCATAGATTGAACCCCAATTACACTCTGCCCAGAATCTAATCTTCCCCACAGATTGAACCGTAATTACACTCTGTCCAGAAACAAATGTTCCGCACAAACTGAACCCCAATTACAAACTGTCCAGAATCTAATCTTCCCCACAGATTGAACCCAAATTACACTCTGTCCATTATCTAATCTTCCCCCACACATTGAATCCCAATTACACTCTTTCCAGAATCTAAACTTAACCAGAGATTGATCCCGAATTACGCTCTGTCCAGTATCTAATCCTCCCCACCGATTGAACCCAAAGTACGTCTGTCCAGAATCTAATCTTCCTCACAAATTGAACCCGTTCTACACTGTACAAAATTTAATCTTCCCCACAGATTGAACCCCAATTACCCTCTGTCCAGAATGTAATCTTCCCCACAGACTTAACCCAAATTACGCTCTGTCCAGAATGTCATCTTCCCCAGAGATTGAACACGAATTATACTCTGTCTAGAATCTAATCATCCCCACAGATTGAAATGTAATTACACTCTGTCCAGAATCTAATCTTCCCCACAGATTGAACAGTAATTACACTCTGTCCAGAATGTAATCTTCCCCACAGACTTAACCCAAATTACGCTCTGTCCAGAATGTCATCTTCCCCAGAGATTGAACCCGAATTATACTCTGTCTAGAAGCTAATCATCCCCACAGATTGTACCCAAATGACACTCTGTCCAGAATCTAATCTCCCCCAGAGACTGATCCCGAATTACGATCTGTGCAGAATCTAATCTTCCTCACAAATTGAACCCCTACTACACTGTACAAAATTTAATCTTCCCCACAGATTGAACCCCAATTACAATGTGTCCAGAATCAAATCTTGCCCACAGATTGAACCGTAATTACACTCTGTGCAGAATCAAATCTTCCCCAGAGATTGAACCCCAAATTAAACTCTGCCCTGAATCTAATCTTCCACTCAGATTGAACCGTAATTACACTCTGTCCAGAATAAAATGTTCCGCACAAACTGAACCCCAATTACGAACTGTCCAGAATCTAATCATCCCCACAGATTGAACCCCAATTACACTCTGTCCAGAATCTCATCTTCCCCACAGATTGAACGGTAATTACACTCTGTCCAGAATCAAATGTTCAGCACAAACTGAACGCAAATTACACTCTGTCCAGAAAATAATCTTCCCCACAGATTGAACCCAAATTACACTCTGTCCGGTATCTAATCTTCCCCATAGATTGAATCCCAATTACACTCATTCCAGAATCTAATCTTTACCAGAGATTGATCCCGAATTATGCTCTGTCCAGAATCTAATCCTCCCCACCGATTGAACCCAAAGTACGTCTGTCCAGAATCTAATCTTCCTCACAAATTGAACCCCTACTACACTGTACAAAATTTAATCTTCCCCACAGATTGAACCCCAATTACACTCTGTCCAGAATGTAATCTTCCCCTCAGACTTAACCCAAATTAGGCTCTGTCCAAAATGGCATCTTCCCCAGAGATTGAACCCGAATTATACTCTGTCTAGAATCTAATCATCCCCACAGATTGAACCCGAATGACACTCTGTCCAGAATCTAATCTTCCCCACAGATTGAACATTAATTACACTCTGTCCAGAATGTAATCTTCCCCACAGACTTAACCCAAATTAGGCTCTGTCCAAAATGGCATCTTCCCCAGAGATTGAACCCGAATTATACTCTGTCTAGAATCTAATCATCCCCACAGATTGATCCCGAATTATGCTCTGTCCAGAATCTAATCCTCCCCACCGATTGAACCCAAAGTACGTCTGTCCAGAATCTAATCTTCCTCACAAATTGAACCCGTTCTACACTGTACAAAATTTAATCTTCCCCACAGATTGAACCCCAATTACCCTCTGTCCAGAATGTAATCTTCCCCACAGACTTAACCCAAATTACGCTCTGTCCAGAATGTCATCTTCCCCAGAGATTGAACACGAATTATACTCTGTCTAGAATCTAATCATCCCCACAGATTGAAATGTAATTACACTCTGTCCAGAATCTAATCTTCCCCACAGATTGAACAGTAATTACACTCTGTCCAGAATGTAATCTTCCCCACAGACTTAACCCAAATTACGCTCTGTCCAGAATGTCATCTTCCCCAGAGATTGAACCCGAATTATACTCTGTCTAGAAGCTAATCATCCCCACAGATTGTACCCAAATGACACTCTGTCCAGAATCTAATCTCCCCCAGAGACTGATCCCGAATTACGATCTGTGCAGAATCTAATCTTCCTCACAAATTGAACCCCTACTACACTGTACAAAATTTAATCTTCCCCACAGATTGAACCCCAATTACAATGTGTCCAGAATCAAATCTTGCCCACAGATTGAACCGTAATTACACTCTGTGCAGAATCAAATCTTCCCCAGAGATTGAACCCCAAATTAAACTCTGCCCTGAATCTAATCTTCCACTCAGATTGAACCGTAATTACACTCTGTCCAGAATAAAATGTTCCGCACAAACTGAACCCCAATTACGAACTGTCCAGAATCTAATCATCCCCACAGATTGAACCCCAATTACACTCTGTCCAGAATCTCATCTTCCCCACAGATTGAACGGTAATTACACTCTGTCCAGAATCAAATGTTCAGCACAAACTGAACGCAAATTACACTCTGTCCAGAAAATAATCTTCCCCACAGATTGAACCCAAATTACACTCTGTCCGGTATCTAATCTTCCCCATAGATTGAATCCCAATTACACTCATTCCAGAATCTAATCTTTACCAGAGATTGATCCCGAATTATGCTCTGTCCAGAATCTAATCCTCCCCACCGATTGAACCCAAAGTACGTCTGTCCAGAATCTAATCTTCCTCACAAATTGAACCCCTACTACACTGTACAAAATTTAATCTTCCCCACAGATTGAACCCCAATTACACTCTGTCCAGAATGTAATCTTCCCCTCAGACTTAACCCAAATTAGGCTCTGTCCAAAATGGCATCTTCCCCAGAGATTGAACCCGAATTATACTCTGTCTAGAATCTAATCATCCCCACAGATTGAACCCGAATGACACTCTGTCCAGAATCTAATCTTCCCCACAGATTGAACATTAATTACACTCTGTCCAGAATCTACTCTTCCCCACAGATTGAACGTGAATTACTCTCTGTCCAGAATCTGAGCTTCCCCACAGATTGAACCCCAATTACACTCTGTCCAGTACGTAATCTTACCCGCAGATTGAACACGAATTATACTCTGTCTAGAATGTAAACTTCCCCACAGATTGAACGTGAATTACTCTCTGTCCAGAATCTTAGCTTCCCCACAGATTGAACCCCAATTACACTCTGTCCTGAATGTAATCTTACCCACAGATTGAACACGAATTATACTCTGTCGAGAATGTAATCTTCCCCACAGATTGAACAGTAATTACACTCTGTCCAGAATCTAATCTTCCCCACAGTTTGAATCCCAATGACACTCTCTCCAGAATCTAATCTCCAGCAGAGAATGATCCCGAATTACGCTCTGTCCAGAATCTAATCTTCCTCACAAATTGAACCCCTACTACACTGTACAAAATTTAATCTTCCCCACAGATTGAACCCCAATTACAATGTGTCCAGAATCAAATCCTCCCCACAGATTGAACCGTAATTACACTCTGTCCAGAATCAAATCTTCCCCACAGATTGAACCCCAATTACTCTCTGCCCAGAATCTAATCTTCCTGACAGATTGAACCGTAATTACACTCTGTCCAGAAACAAAAGTACGGCACAAACTGAACCCCAATTACGAACTGTCCAGAATCTAATCATCCCCACAGAGTGAACCCCAATTACACTCTGTCCGGAATCTAAACTTCCCCACAGATTGAACCGTAATTACATTCTGTCCAGAATCAAATGTTCCGCACAAACTGAATGGAAATTATACTCTGTCCAGAATCTAATCCACCCCTCCCATTGAACCCAAAGTACGTCTGTCCAGAATCTAATCTTCCTCACAAATTGAACCCGTACTACACTGTACAAAATTTAATCTTCCCCACAGATTGAACCCCAATTACAATGTGTCCAGAATCAAATCTTCCCCAAAGATTGAACCGTAATTACACTCGGTCCAGAATCAAAGCTTCCCCAGAGATTGAACCCCAATTACACTCCGTCCAGAATGTAATTTTCCCCACAGACTGAACCCAAATTACGCTCTGTCCAGAATGTCATCTTCCCCAGAGATTGAACCCGAATTATATTCTGTCTAGAATCTAATCATCCCCCAGATTGAACGCGAATGAGACTCTGTCCAGAATCTAATCTTCACCACAGATTGAACCGTAATTACACTCTGTCAAGAATCTAATCTTCCCCACATATTGAACGTGAATTACTCTCTGTACAGAATCTTAGCTTCACCCAGATTGATCCCCAATTGCACTCTGTCCAGAATGTAATCTTACCCACAGAATGAACAGGAATTATACTCTGTCTAGAATGTAATCTTCCCCACAGATTGAACAGTACTTACACTCTGTGCAGAATATAATCTCCCCCACAGATTGAACCAGAATTACACTCAGTCCAGAATCTAATCTTCCCCAGAGATTGAATCTAAATTACGCTCTTTCCAGAATTTAATCTTCCCCACAGATTGAACACAAATTACACTCTGTCCAGCATCTAATCTTCCTCACAGATTGAAACGTAATTACACTCTGTCCAGAATAAAATGTTCCGCACAAACTGAACGCAAATTGCACTCTGTCCAGAATCTAATCTGCCCCACAGATTGAACCCAAAGTACTCTCTGTCCAGTGTCTAATCTTCCCCACAGATTGAACCGTAATTACACTCTGTCCAGAATCAAATGTTCCGCACAAACTGAATGCAGATTACACTCTGTCCAGAAAATAATCTTCCCCACAGATTGAACCCAAATTACACTCTGTCCAGTATCTAATCTTCCCCATAGATTGAATCCCAATTACACTCTTTCCAGAATCTAATCTTTACCAGAGATTGATCCCGAATTACGCTCTGTCCAGAATCTAATCCTCCCCACCGATTGAACCCAAAGTACGTCTGTCCAGAAACTAATCTTCCTCACAAATTGAACCCCAACTACACTGTACAAAATTTAATCTTCCCCACAGATTGAACCCCAATTACACTCTGTCCAGAATGTAATCTTCCCCTCAGACTTATCCTAAATTACGCTCTGTCCAGAATGGCATCTTCCCCAGAGATTGAACACAAATTATACTCTGTCCAGAATCTAATCTTCCCCACAGATTGAAAATTAATTACACTCTGCCCAGAATCAAATCTTCCCCACAGATTGAAGGTGAATTACTCTCTGTCCAGAAACTGAGCTTCCCCACAGATTGAACCCCAATTACACTCTGTCCAGTACGTAATCTTAACCACAGATTGAACACGAATTATACTCTGTCTAGAATGTAAACTTCCCCAAAGATTGAACGTGAATTACTCTCTGTCCAGAATCTTAGCTTCCCCACAGATTGAACCCCAATTACACTCTGTCCTGAATGTAATCTTACCCACAGATTGAACACGAATTATACTCTGTCGAGAATGTAATCTTCCCCACAGATTGAACAGTAATTACACTCTGTGCAGAATCTAATCTTTACCAGAGATTGATCCCGAATTACGCTCTGTCCAGAATCTAATCCTCCCCACCGATTGATCCCAATGTACGTCTGTCCAGAAACTAATCTTCCTCACAAATTGAACCCCAACTACACTGTACAAAATTTAATCTTCCCCACAGATTGAACCCCAATTACACTCTGTCCAGAATGTAATCTTCCCCTCAGACTTATCCTAAATTACGCTCTGTCCAGAATGGCATCTTCCCCAGAGATTGAACACAAATTATACTCTGTCTAGAATCTAATCATCCCCACAGATTGAACCCGAATGACACTCTGTCCAGAATCTAATCTTCCCCACAGATTGAAAATTAATTACACTCTGCCCAGAATCAAATCTTCCCCACAGATTGAAGGTGAATTACTCTCTGTCCAGAAACTGAGCTTCCCCACAGATTGAACCCCAATTACACTCTGTCCAGTACGTAATCTTAACCACAGATTGAACACGAATTATACTCTGTCTAGAATGTAAACTTCCCCAAAGATTGAACGTGAATTACTCTCTGTCCAGAATCTTAGCTTCCCCACAGATTGAACCCCAATTACACTCTGTCCTGAATGTAATCTTACCCACAGATTGAACACGAATTATACTCTGTCGAGAATGTAATCTTCCCCACAGATTGAACAGTAATTACACTCTGTGCAGAATCTAATCTTCCCCACAGTTTGAACAGTAATTACACTCTGTCCAGAATCTAATCTTCACCGGAGATTGAGCCCCAATTACATTCTGTCCTGAATCAAATCTTCCCCACAGATTGAAACCCAATTGCACTCTGTTCAGAATCTAATCTTCCCCACAGATTGAATCCCAATGACACTCTCTCCAGAATCTAATCTCCCCCAAAGAATGATCCCGAATTACGCTCTGTCCAGAATCTAATCTTCCTCACAAATTGAACCCCTACTACTCTGTACAAAATTTAATCTTCCCCACAGATTGAACCCCAATTACAATGTGTCCAGAATCAAATCTTCCCCACAGATTGAACCGTAATTACACTCTGTCCAGAATCAAATCTTCCCCACAGATTGAACCCCAATTACACTCTGCCCAGAATCTAATCTTCCTGACAGATTGAACCATAATTACACTCTGTCCAGAAACAAATGTTCGGCACAAACTGAACCCCAGTTACGAACTGTCCAGAATCTAATCATCCCCACAGATTGAACCCCAATTACACTCTGTCCAGAATCGAAACTTCCCCACAGATTGAACCGTAATTACACTCTGTCCAGAATCAAATGTTCCGCACAAACTGAACGCAAATTACACTCAGTCCAGAATCTAATCCTCCACTCCGATTGAACCCAAAGTACGTCTGTCCAGAATCTAATCTTCCTCACAAATTGAACCCGTACTACACTGTACAAAATTTAATCTTCCCCAAAGATTGAACCCCAATTACACTCTGTCCAGAATCTAATCCTCTCCTCCGATTGAACCCAAAATACGTCTGTCCAGAATCTAATCTTCCACACAGATTGAACACAAATTATACTCTGTCTAGAATGTAATCTTCCCCACAGATTGAACAGTAATTTCACTCTGTGCAGAATCTCATCTCCCCCACAGATTGAACCCAAATTACATTCAGTCCAGAATCTAATCTTCCCCAGAGATTAAATCCAAATTACTCTCTTTCCAGAATTTAATCTTCCCCACAGATTGAGCCCGAATTACACTCTGTCCTGAATCAAATCTTCCCCACAGATTGAAACCCAATTGCACTCTGTCCAGAATCTAATCTGCCCCACAGATTGAACCCAAATTACTCTCTGTCCAGTATCTAATCTTCCCCTCAGATTGAATCCCAATTACACTCTTTCCAGAATCTAATCTTCGCCAGAGATTGATCCCGAATTACGCTCTGTCCAGAATCTAATCCTCCCCACCGATTGAACCCACATTACGTCTGTCCAGAATCTAATCTTCCTCACAAATTGAACCCCTACTACACTGTACAAAATTTAATCTTCCCCACAGATTGAACCCCAATTACACTCTGTCCAGAATGTAATCTTCCCCTGAGACTTAACCCAAATTAGGCTCTGTCCAAAATGGCATCTTCCCCAGACATTGAACCCGAATTATACTCTGTCTAGAATCTAATCTTCCCCTCAGATTGAATCCCAATTACACTCTTTGCAGAATCTAATCTTCACCAGAGATTGATCCCGAATTACGCTCTGTCCAGAATCTAATCTGCCCCACAGATTGAACCCAAATTACTCTCTGTCCAGTATCTAATCTTCCCCTCAGATTGAATCCTAATTACACTCTTTCCAGAATCTAATCTTCACCAGAGATTGATCCCGAATTACGCTCTGTCCAGAATCTAATCCTCCCCACCGATTGAACCCAAATTACGTCTGTCCAGAATCTAATCTTCCTCAGAAATTGAACCCCTACTACACTGTACAAAATTTAATCTTCCCCACAGATTGAACCCCAATTACAATGTGTCCAGAATCAAATCTTCCCCACAGATTGAACCCCAATTACAATGTGCCCAGAATCAAATCTTCCCCACAGATTGAACCGTAATTACACTCTGTCCAGAATCAAATCTTCCCCATAGATTGAACCCCAATTACACTCTGCCCAGAATCTAATCTTCCCCACAGATTGAACCGTAATTACACTCTGTCCAGAAACAAATGTTCCGCACAAACTGAACCCCAATTACGAACTGTCCAGAATCTAATCATCCCCACAGATTGAACCCCAATTACACTCTGTCCAGAATCTAATCTTCCCCACAGATTGAAACGTAATTACACTCTGTCCAGAATCAAATGTTCCGCACAAACTGAACGCAAATTACACTCTGTCCAGAATCTAATCTTCCCCACAGATTGAATCCCAATTACACTCTCTCCAGAATCTAATCTACACCAGAGATTGATCCCGAATTACGCTCTGTCCAGAATCAAATCCTCCCCACCGATTGAACCCAAATTACGTCTGTCCAGAATCAAATTTTCCTCACAAATTGAACCCCTACTACACTGTACAAAATTTGATCTTCCCCACAGATTGAACCCCAATTACAATGTGTCCAGAATCAAATCTTCCCCAAAGATTGAACCGTAATTACACTCGGTCCAGAATCAAAGCTTCCCCAGAGATTGAACACCAATTACACTCCGTCCAGAATGTAATTTTCCCCACAGACTGAACCCAAATTACGCTCTGTCCAGAATGTCATCTTCCCCAGAGATTGAACACGAATTATACTCTGTCTAGAATCTCATCATCCCCCAGATTGAACGCGAATGAGACTCTGTCCAGAATTTAATCTTCCCCACAGATTGAACCGTAATTACACTCTGTCAAGAATCTAATCTTCCCCACAGATTGAACGTGAATTACTCTCTGTACAGAATCTTAGCTTCCCCCAGATTGATCCCCAATTGCACTCTGTCCAGAATGTAATCTTACCCACAGAATGAACAGGAATTATACTCTGTCTAGAATGTAATCTTCCCCACAGATTGAACAGTAATTACACTCTGTGCAGAATATAATCTCCCCCACAGATTGAACCAGAATTACACTCAGTCCAGAATCTAATCTTCCCCAGAGATTGAATCTAAATTACGCTCTTTCCAGAATTTAATCTTCCCCACAGATTGAACACAAATTACACTCTGTCCAGCATCTAATCTTCCTCACAGATTGAAACGTAATTACACTCTGTCCAGAATAAAATGTTCCGCACAAACTGAACGCAAATTGCACTCTGTCCAGAATCTAATCTGCCCCACAGATTGAACCCAAAGTACTCTCTGTCCAGTGTCTAATCTTCCCCACAGATTGAACCGTAATTACACTCTGTCCAGAATCAAATGTTCCGCACAAACTGAATGCAGATTACACTCTGTCCAGAAAATAATCTTCCCCACAGATTGAACCCAAATTACACTCTGTCCAGTATCTAATCTTTCCCATAGATTGAATCCCAATTACACTCTTTCCAGAATCTAATCTTTACCAGAGATTGATCCCGAATTACGCTCTGTCCAGAATCTAATCCTCCCCACCGATTGAACCCAAAGTACGTCTGTCCAGAATCTAATAATCCTCACAAATTGAACCCCTACCACACTGTACAAAATTTAATCTTCCCCACAGATTGAACCCCAATTACACTCTGTCCAGAATGTAATCTTCCCCTCAAACTTAACCCAAATTACGCTCTGTCCAGAATCGCATCTTCCCCAGAGATTGAACACAAATTATACTCTGTCCAGTATCTAATCTTCCCCTCAGATTGAATCCTAATTACACTCTTTCCAGAATCTAATCTTCCCCACAGATTGAAAATTAATTACACTCTGTCCAGAATCAAATCTTCCGCACAGATTGAATGTGAATTACTCTCTGTCCAGAATCTGAGCTTCCCCACAGATTGAACCCCAATTACACTCTGTCCAGTACGTAATCTTAACCACAGATTGAACACGAATTATACTCTGTCGAGAATGTAATCTTCCCCACAGATTGAACAGTAATTACACTCTGTGCAGAATCTAATCTTCCCCACAGTTTGAACAGTAATTACACTCTGTCCAGAATCTAATCTTCCCCGGAGACTGAGCCCCAATTACATTCTGTCCTGAATCAAATCGTCCCCACAGATTGAAACACAATTGCACTCTGTTCAGAATCTAATCTTCCCCACAGTTTGAATCCCAATGACACTCTCTCCAGAATCTAATCTCCCCCAAAGAATGATCCCGAATTACGCCCTGTCCAGAATCTAATCTTCCTCACAAATTGAACCCCTACTACTCTGTACAAAATTTAATCTTCCCCACAGATTGAACCCCAATTACAATGTGTCCAGAATCAAATCTTCCCCACAGATTGAACCAT
The DNA here is from genome assembly GCF_048418815.1 of Hemitrygon akajei. Taxonomy (NCBI): domain Eukaryota; kingdom Metazoa; phylum Chordata; class Chondrichthyes; order Myliobatiformes; family Dasyatidae; genus Hemitrygon; species Hemitrygon akajei. The sequence goes on from NC_133126.1 coordinate 166,214,136, forward strand.
AATTACACTCTGTCCAGAATCAAATCTTCCCCACAGATTGAACCCCAATTACACTCTGCCCAGAATCTAATCTTCCTGACAGATTGAACCATAATTACACTCTGTCCAGAAACAAATGTTCGGCACAAACTGAACCCCAATTAGGAACTGTCCGGAATCTAATCATCCCCACAGATTGAACCCCAATTACACTCTGTCCAGAATCGAAACTTCCCCACAGATTGAACCGTAATTACACTCTGTCCAGAATCAAATGTTCCGCACAAACTGAACGGAAATTACACTCAGTCCAGAATCTAATCCTCCCCTCCGATTGAACCCAAAGTACGTCTGTCCAGAATCTAATCTTCCTCACAAATTGAACCCGTAGTACACTGTACAAAATTTAATCTTCCCCACAGATTGAACCCCAATTACACTCTGTCCAGAATCTAATCCTCTCCTCCGATTGAACCCAAAATACGTCTGTCCAGAATCTAATCTTCCACACAGATTGAACACAAATTATACTCTGTCTAGAATGTAATCTTCCCCACAGATTGAACAGTAATTTCACTCTGTGCAGAATCTCATCTCCCCCACAGATTGAACCCAAATTACATGCAGTCCAGAATCTAATCTTCCACAGAGATTAAATCCAAATTACTCTCTTTCCAGAATTTAATCTTCCCCACAGATTGAGCCCGAATTACACTCTGTCCTGAATCAAATCTTCCCCACAGATTGAAACCCAATTGCACTCTGTCCAGAATCTAATCTGCCCCACAGATTGATCCCGAATTACGCTCTGTCCAGAATCTAATCCTCCCCACCGATTGAACCCAAATTACCTCTGTCCAGAATCTAATCTTCCTCACAAACTGAACCCCTACTACACTGTACAAAATTTAATCTTCCCCACAGATTGAACCCCAATTACACTCTGTCCAGAATGTAATCTTCCCCTCAGACTTAACCCAAATTAGGCTCTGTCCAAAATGGCATCTTCCCCAGAGATTGAACCCGAATTATACTCTGTCTAGAATCTAATCATCCCCACAGATTGAACCCGAATGACACTCTGTCCAGAATCTAATCTTCCCCACAGATTGAACATTAATTACACTCTGTCCAGAATCTACTCTTCCCCACAGATTGAACGTGAATTACTCTCTGTCCAGAATCTGAGCTTCCCCACAGATTGAACCCCAATTACACTCTGTCCAGTACGTAATCTTACCCACAGATTGAACACGAATTATACTCTGTCTGGAATGTAAACTTCCCCACAGATTGAACGTGAATTACTCTCTGTCCAGAATCTTAGCTTCCCCACAGATTGAACCCCAATTACACTCTGTCCTGAATGTAATCTGACCCACAGATTGAACACGAATTATACTCTGTCGAGAATGTAATCTTCCCCACAGATTGAACAGTAATTACACTCTGTGCAGAATCTAATCTTCCCCACAGTTTGAATCCCAATGACACTCTCTCCAGAATCTAATCTCCAGCAGAGAATGATCCCGAATTACGCTCTGTCCAGAATCTAATCTTCCACACAAATTGAACCCCTACTACTCTGTACAAAATTTAATCTTCCCCACAGATTGAACCCCAATTACAATGTGTCCAGAATCAAATCTTCCCCACAGATTGAACCGTAATTACACTCTGTCCAGAATCAAATCTTCCCCACAGATTGAACCCCAATTACACTCTGCCCAGAATCTAATCTTCCTGACAGATTGAACTATAATTACACTCTGTCCAGAAACAAATGTTCGGCACAAACTGAACCCCAATTACGAACTGTCCAGAATCTAATCATCCCCACAGATTGAACCCCAATTACACTCTGTCCGGAATCGAAACTTCCCCACAGATTGAACCGTAATTACACTCTGTCCAGAATCAAATGTTCCGCACAAACTGAACGCAAATTACACTCAGTCCAGAATCTAATCCTCCCCTCCGATTGAACCCAAAGTACGTCTGTCCAGAATCTAATCTTCCTCACATATTGAATCCCAATTAAACTCTTTGCAGAATCTAATCTTCACCAGAGATTGATCCCGAATTACGCTCTGTCCAGGATCTAATCCTCCCCTCCGATTGAACCCAAAATACGTCTGTCCAGAATCTAATCTTCCACACAGATTGAACACAAATTATACTCTGTCTAGAATGTAATCTTCCCCACAGATTGAACAGTAATTTCACTCTGTGCAGAATCTCATCTCCCCCACAGATTGAACCCAAATTACATTCAGTCCAGAATCTAATCTTCCCCAGAGGTTGAGCCCGAATTACACTCTGTCCTGAATCAAATCTTCCCCACAGATTGAAACCCAATTGCACTCTGTCCAGAATCTAATCTGCCCCACAGTTTGAACCCCAATTACACTCTGCCCAGAATCTAATCCTCCCCTCCGATTGAACACAAAGTACGTCTGTCCAGAATCTAATCTTCCACACAGATTGAACACGAATTATACTCTGTCTAGAATGTAATCTTCCGCAGAGATTGAACAGTAATTACACTCTGTGCAGAATCTCATCTCCCCCACAGATTGAACCCAAATTACATTCAGTCCAGAATCTAATCTTCCCCAGAGATTAAATCCAAATTACTCTCTTTCCAGAATTTAATCTTCCCCACAGATTGAGCCCGAATTACACTCTGTCCTGAATCAAATCTTCCCCACAGATTGAAACCCAATTGCACTCTGTCCAGAATCTAATCTGCCCCACAGATTGATCCCGAATTACGCTCTGTCCAGAATCTAATCCTCCCCACCGATTCAACCCAAATTACGTCTGTCCAGAATCTAATCTTCCTCACAAACTGAACCCCTACTACACTGTACAAAATTTAATCTTCCCCACAGATTGAACCCCAATTACACTCTGTCCAGAATGTAATCTTCCCCTCAGACTTAACCCAAATTAGGCTCTGTCCAAAATGGCATCTTCCCCAGAGATTGAACCCGAATTATACTCTGTCTAGAATCTAATCATCCCCACAGATTGAACCCGAATGACACTCTGTCCAGAATCTAATCTTCCCCACAGATTGAACATTAATTACACTCTGTCCAGAATCTACTCTTCCCCACAGATTGAACGTGAATTACTCTCTGTCCAGAATCTGAGCTTCCCCACAGATTGAACCCCAATTACACTCTGTCCAGTACGTAATCTTACCCACAGATTGAACACGAATTATACTCTGTCTGGAATGTAAACTTCCCCACAGATTGAACGTGAATTACTCTCTGTCCAGAATCTTAGCTTCCCCACAGATTGAACCCCAATTACACTCTGTCCTGAATGTAATCTGACCCACAGATTGAACACGAATTATACTCTGTCGAGAATGTAATCTTCCCCACAGATTGAACAGTAATTACACTCTGTGCAGAATCTAATCTTCCCCACAGTTTGAATCCCAATGACACTCTCTCCAGAATCTAATCTCCAGCAGAGAATGATCCCGAATTACGCTCTGTCCAGAATCTAATCTTCCTCACAAATTGAACCCCTACTACTCTGTACAAAATTTAATCTTCCCCACAGATTGAACCCCAATTACAATGTGTCCAGAATCAAATCTTCCCCACAGATTGAACCGTAATTACACTCTGTCCAGAATCAAATCTTCCCCACAGATTGAACCCCAATTACACTCTGCCCAGAATCTAATCTTCCTGACAGATTGAACTATAATTACACTCTGTCCAGAAACAAATGTTCGGCACAAACTGAACCCCAATTACGAACTGTCCAGAATCTAATCATCCCCACAGATTGAACCCCAATTACACTCTGTCCGGAATCGAAACTTCCCCACAGATTGAACCGTAATTACATTCTGTCCAGAATCAAATGTTCCGCACAAACTGAACGCAAATTACACTCAGTCCAGAATCTAATCCTCCCCTCCGATTGAACCCAAAGTACGTCTGTCCAGAATCTAATCTTCCTCACATATTGAATCCCAATTAAACTCTTTGCAGAATCTAATCTTCACCAGAGATTGATCCCGAATTACGCTCTGTCCAGGATCTAATCCTCCCCTCCGATTGAACCCAAAATACGTCTGTCCAGAATCTAATCTTCCACACAGATTGAACACAAATTATACTCTGTCTAGAATGTAATCTTCCCCACAGATTGAACAGTAATTTCACTCTGTGCAGAATCTCATCTCCCCCACAGATTGAACCCAAATTACATTCAGTCCAGAATCTAATCTTCCCCAGAGGTTGAGCCCGAATTACACTCTGTCCTGAATCAAATCTTCCCCACAGATTGAAACCCAATTGCACTCTGTCCAGAATCTAATCTGCCCCACAGTTTGAACCCCAATTACACTCTGCCCAGAATCTAATCCTCCCCTCCGATTGAACACAAAGTACGTCTGTCCAGAATCTAATCTTCCACACAGATTGAACACGAATTATACTCTGTCTAGAATGTAATCTTCCGCAGAGATTGAACAGTAATTACACTCTGTGCAGAATCTCATCTCCCCCACAGATTGAACCCAAATTACATTCAGTCCAGAATCTAATCTTCCCCAGAGATTAAATCCAAATTACTCTCTTTCCAGAATTTAATCTTCCCCACAGATTGAGCCCGAATTACACTCTGTCCTGAATCAAATCTTCCCCACAGATTGAAACCCAATTGCACTCTGTCCAGAATCTAATCTGCCCCACAGATTGATCCCGAATTACGCTCTGTCCAGAATCTAATCCTCCCCACCGATTCAACCCAAATTACGTCTGTCCAGAATCTAATCTTCCTCACAAACTGAACCCCTACTACACTGTACAAAATTTAATCTTCCCCACAGATTGAACCCCAATTACACTCTGTCCAGAATGTAATCTTCCCCTCAGACTTAACCCAAATTAGGCTCTGTCCAAAATGGCATCTTCCCCAGAGATTGAACCCGAATTATACTCTGTCTAGAATCTAATCATCCCCACAGATTGAACCCGAATGACACTCTGTCCAGAATCTAATCTTCCCCACAGATTGAACATTAATTACACTCTGTCCAGAATCTACTCTTCCCCACAGATTGAACGTGAATTACTCTCTGTCCAGAATCTGAGCTTCCCCACAGATTGAACCCCAATTACACTCTGTCCAGTACGTAATCTTACCCACAGATTGAACACGAATTATACTCTGTCTGGAATGTAAACTTCCCCACAGATTGAACGTGAATTACTCTCTGTCCAGAATCTTAGCTTCCCCACAGATTGAACCCCAATTACACTCTGTCCTGAATGTAATCTGACCCACAGATTGAACACGAATTATACTCTGTCGAGAATGTAATCTTCCCCACAGATTGAACAGTAATTACACTCTGTGCAGAATCTAATCTTCCCCACAGTTTGAATCCCAATGACACTCTCTCCAGAATCTAATCTCCAGCAGAGAATGATCCCGAATTACGCTCTGTCCAGAATCTAATCTTCCTCACAAATTGAACCCCTACTACTGTGTACAAAATTTAATCTTCCCCACAGATTGAACCCCAATTACAATGTGTCCAGAATCAAATCTTCCCCACAGATTGAACCGTAATTACACTCTGTCCAGAATCAAATCTTCCCCACAGATTGAACCCCAATTACACTCTGCCCAGAATCTAATCTTCCTGACAGATTGAACTATAATTACACTCTGTCCAGAAACAAATGTTCGGCACAAACTGAACCCCAATTACGAACTGTCCAGAATCTAATCATCCCCACAGATTGAACCCCAATTACACTCTGTCCGGAATCGAAACTTCCCCACAGATTGAACCGTAATTACACTCTGTCCAGAATCAAATGTTCCGCACAAACTGAACGCAAATTACACTCAGTCCAGAATCTAATCCTCCCCTCCGATTGAACCCAAAGTACGTCTGTCCAGAATCTAATCTTCCTCACAAACTGAACCCCTACTACACTGTACAAAATTTAATCTTCCCCACAGATTGAACCCCAATTACACTCTGTCCAGTATCTAATCTTCCCCACATATTGAATCCCAATTACACTCTTTGCAGAATCTAATCTTCACCAGAGATTGATCCCGAATTACGCTCTGTCCAGGATCTAATCCTCCCCTCCGATTGAACCCAAAATACGTCTGTCCAGAATCTAATCTTCCACACAGATTGAACACAAATTATACTCTGTCTAGAATGTAATCTTCCCCACAGATTGAACAGTAATTTCACTCTGTGCAGAATCTCATCTCCCCCACAGATTGAACCCAAATTACATTCAGTCCAGAATCTAATCTTCCCCAGAGGTTGAGCCCGAATTACACTCTGTCCTGAATCAAATCTTCCCCACAGATTGAAACCCAATTGCACTCTGTCCAGAATCTAATCTGCCCCACAGTTTGAACCCCAATTACACTCTGTCCAGAATCTAATCCTCCCCTCCGATTGAACACAAAGTACGTCTGTCCAGAATCTAATCTTCCACACAGATTGAACACGAATTATACTCTGTCTAGAATGTAATCTTCCGCAGAGATTGAACAGTAATTACACTCTGTGCAGAATCTCATCTCCCCCACAGATTGAACCCAAATTACATTCAGTCCAGAATCTAATCTTCCCCAGAGATTAAATCCAAATTACTCTCTTTCCAGAATTTAATCTTCCCCACAGATTGAGCCCGAATTACACTCTGTCCTGAATCAAATCTTCCCCACAGATTGAAACCCAATTGCACTCTGTCCAGAATCTAATCTGCCCCACAGATTGATCCCGAATTACGCTCTGTCCAGAATCTAATCCTCCCCACCGATTCAACCCAAATTACGTCTGTCCAGAATCTAATCTTCCTCACAAACTGAACCCCTACTACACTGTACAAAATTTAATCTTCCCCACAGATTGAACCCCAATTACACTCTGTCCAGAATGTAATCTTCCCCTCAGACTTAACCCAAATTAGGCTCTGTCCAAAATGGCATCTTCCCCAGAGATTGAACCCGAATTATACTCTGTCTAGAATCTAATCATCCCCACAGATTGAACCCGAATGACACTCTGTCCAGAATCTAATCTTCCCCACAGATTGAACATTAATTACACTCTGTCCAGAATCTACTCTTCCCCACAGATTGAACGTGAATTACTCTCTGTCCAGAATCTGAGCTTCCCCACAGATTGAACCCCAATTACACTCTGTCCAGTACGTAATCTTACCCACAGATTGAACACGAATTATACTCTGTCTGGAATGTAAACTTCCCCACAGATTGAACGTGAATTACTCTCTGTCCAGAATCTTAGCTTCCCCACAGATTGAACCCCAATTACACTCTGTCCTGAATGTAATCTGACCCACAGATTGAACACGAATTATACTCTGTCGAGAATGTAATCTTCCCCACAGATTGAACAGTAATTACACTCTGTGCAGAATCTAATCTTCCCCACAGTTTGAATCCCAATGACACTCTCTCCAGAATCTAATCTCCAGCAGAGAATGATCCCGAATTACGCTCTGTCCAGAATCTAATCTTCCTCACAAATTGAACCCCTACTACTGTGTACAAAATTTAATCTTCCCCACAGATTGAACCCCAATTACAATGTGTCCAGAATCAAATCTTCCCCACAGATTGAACCGTAATTACACTCTGTCCAGAATCAAATCTTCCCCACAGATTGAACCCCAATTACACTCTGCCCAGAATCTAATCTTCCTGACAGATTGAACTATAATTACACTCTGTCCAGAAACAAATGTTCGGCACAAACTGAACCCCAATTACGAACTGTCCAGAATCTAATCATCCCCACAGATTGAACCCCAATTACACTCTGTCCGGAATCGAAACTTCCCCACAGATTGAACCGTAATTACACTCTGTCCAGAATCAAATGTTCCGCACAAACTGAACGCAAATTACACTCAGTCCAGAATCTAATCCTCCCCTCCGATTGAACCCAAAGTACGTCTGTCCAGAATCTAATCTTCCTCACAAACTGAACCCCTACTACACTGTACAAAATTTAATCTTCCCCACAGATTGAACCCCAATTACACTCTGTCCAGTATCTAATCTTCCCCACATATTGAATCCCAATTACACTCTTTGCAGAATCTAATCTTCACCAGAGATTGATCCCGAATTACGCTCTGTCCAGGATCTAATCCTCCCCTCCGATTGAACCCAAAATACGTCTGTCCAGAATCTAATCTTCCACACAGATTGAACACAAATTATACTCTGTCTAGAATGTAATCTTCCCCACAGATTGAACAGTAATTTCACTCTGTGCAGAATCTCATCTCCCCCACAGATTGAACCCAAATTACATTCAGTCCAGAATCTAATCTTCCCCAGAGGTTGAGCCCGAATTACACTCTGTCCTGAATCAAATCTTCCCCACAGATTGAAACCCAATTGCACTCTGTCCAGAATCTAATCTGCCCTACAGTTTGAACCCCAATTACACTCTGTCCAGAATCTAATCCTCCCCTCCGATTGAACACAAAGTACGTCTGTCCAGAATCTAATCTTCCACACAGATTGAACACGAATTATACTCTGTCTAGAATGTAATCTTCCGCAGAGATTGAACAGTAATTACACTCTGTGCAGAATCTCATCTCCCCCACAGATTGAACCCAAATTACATTCAGTCCAGAATCTAATCTTCCCCAGAGATTAAATCCAAATTACTCTCTTTCCAGAATTTAATCTTCCCCACAGATTGAGCCCGAATTACACTCTGTCCTGAATCAAATCTTCCCCACAGATTGAAACCCAATTGCACTCTGTCCAGAATCTAATCTGCCCCACAGATTGATCCCGAATTACGCTCTGTCCAGAATCTAATCCTCCCCACCGATTCAACCCAAATTACGTCTGTCCAGAATCTAATCTTCCTCACAAACTGAACCCCTACTACACTGTACAAAATTTAATCTTCCCCACAGATTGAACCCCAATTACACTCTGTCCAGAATGTAATCTTCCCCTCAGACTTAACCCAAATTAGGCTCTGTCCAAAATGGCATCTTCCCCAGAGATTGAACCCGAATTATACTCTGTCTAGAATCTAATCATCCCCACAGATTGAACCCGAATGACACTCTGTCCAGAATCTAATCTTCCCCACAGATTGAACATTAATTACACTCTGTCCAGAATCTACTCTTCCCCACAGATTGAACGTGAATTACTCTCTGTCCAGAATCTGAGCTTCCCCACAGATTGAACCCCAATTACACTCTGTCCAGTACGTAATCTTACCCACAGATTGAACACGAATTATACTCTGTCTGGAATGTAAACTTCCCCACAGATTGAACGTGAATTACTCTCTGTCCAGAATCTTAGCTTCCCCACAGATTGAACCCCAATTACACTCTGTCCTGAATGTAATCTGACCCACAGATTGAACACGAATTATACTCTGTCGAGAATGTAATCTTCCCCACAGATTGAACAGTAATTACACTCTGTGCAGAATCTAATCTTCCCCACAGTTTGAATCCCAATGACACTCTCTCCAGAATCTAATCTCCAGCAGAGAATGATCCCGAATTACGCTCTGTCCAGAATCTAATCTTCCTCACAAATTGAACCCCTACTACTGTGTACAAAATTTAATCTTCCCCACAGATTGAACCCCAATTACAATGTGTCCAGAATCAAATCTTCCCCACAGATTGAACCGTAATTACACTCTGTCCAGAATCAAATCTTCCCCACAGATTGAACCCCAATTACACTCTGCCCAGAATCTAATCTTCCTGACAGATTGAACTATAATTACACTCTGTCCAGAAACAAATGTTCGGCACAAACTGAACCCCAATTACAAACTGTCCAGAATCTAATCATCCCCACAGATTGAACCCCAATTACACTCTGTCCGGAATCGAAACTTCCCCACAGATTGAACCGTAATTACACTCTGTCCAGAATCAAATGTTCCGCACAAACTGAACGCAAATTACACTCAGTCCAGAATCTAATCCTCCCCTCCGATTGAACCCAAAGTACGTCTGTCCAGAATCTAATCTTCCTCACAAATTGAACCCCTACTACACTGTACAAAATTTAATCTTCCCCACAGATTGAACCCCAATTACACTCTGTCCAGTATCTAATCTTCCCCACATATTGAATCCCAATTACACTCTTTGCAGAATCTAATCTTCACCAGAGATTGATCCCGAATTACGCTCTGTCCAGGATCTAATCCTCCCCTCCGATTGAACCCAAAATACGTCTGTCCAGAATCTAATCTTCCACACAGATTGAACACAAATTATACTCTGTCTAGAATGTAATCTTCCCCACAGATTGAACAGTAATTTCACTCTGTGCAGAATCTCATCTCCCCCACAGATTGAACCCAAATTACATTCAGTCCAGAATCTAATCTTCCCCAGAGGTTGAGCCCGAATTACACTCTGTCCTGAATCAAATCTTCCCCACAGATTGAAACCCAATTGCACTCTGTCCAGAATCTAATCTGCCCCACAGTTTGAACCCCAATTACACTCTGTCCAGAATCTAATCCTCCCCTCCGATTGAACACAAAGTACGTCTGTCCAGAATCTAATCTTCCACACAGATTGAACACGAATTATACTCTGTCTAGAATGTAATCTTCCGCAGAGATTGAACAGTAATTACACTCTGTGCAGAATCTCATCTCCCCCACAGATTGAACTCAAATTACATTCAGTCCAGAATCTAATCTTCCCCAGAGATTAAATCCAAATTACTCTCTTTCCAGAATTTAATCTTCCCCACAGATTGAGCCCGAATTACACTCTGTCCTGAATCAAATCTTCCCCACAGATTGAAACCCAATTGCACTCTGTCCAGAATCTAATCTGCCCCACAGATTGATCCCGAATTACGCTCTGTCCAGAATCTAATCCTCCCCACCGATTCAACCCAAATTACGTCTGTCCAGAATCTAATCTTCCTCACAAACTGAACCCCTACTACACTGTACAAAATTTAATCTTCCCCACAGATTGAACCCCAATTACACTCTGTCCAGAATGTAATCTTCCCCTCAGACTTAACCCAAATTAGGCTCTGTCCAAAATGGCATCTTCCCCAGAGATTGAACCCGAATTATACTCTGTCTAGAATCTAATCATCCCCACAGATTGAACCCGAATGACACTCTGTCCAGAATCTAATCTTCCCCACAGATTGAACATTAATTACACTCTGTCCAGAATCTACTCTTCCCCACAGATTGAACGTGAATTACTCTCTGTCCAGAATCTGAGCTTCCCCACAGATTGAACCCCAATTACACTCTGTCCAGTACGTAATCTTACCCACAGATTGAACACGAATTATACTCTGTCTGGAATGTAAACTTCCCCACAGATTGAACGTGAATTACTCTCTGTCCAGAATCTTAGCTTCCCCACAGATTGAACCCCAATTACACTCTGTCCTGAATGTAATCTGACCCACAGATTGAACACGAATTATACTCTGTCGAGAATGTAATCTTCCCCACAGATTGAACAGTAATTACACTCTGTGCAGAATCTAATCTTCCCCACAGTTTGAATCCCAATGACACTCTCTCCAGAATCTAATCTCCAGCAGAGAATGATCCCGAATTACGCTCTGTCCAGAATCTAATCTTCCTCACAAATTGAACCCCTACTACTGTGTACAAAATTTAATCTTCCCCACAGATTGAACCCCAATTACAATGTGTCCAGAATCAAATCTTCCCCACAGATTGAACCGTAATTACACTCTGTCCAGAATCAAATCTTCCCCACAGATTGAACCCCAATTACACTCTGCCCAGAATCTAATCTTCCTGACAGATTGAACTATAATTACACTCTGTCCAGAAACAAATGTTCGGCACAAACTGAACCCCAATTACAAACTGTCCAGAATCTAATCATCCCCACAGATTGAACCCCAATTACACTCTGTCCGGAATCGAAACTTCCCCACAGATTGAACCGTAATTACACTCTGTCCAGAATCAAATGTTCCGCACAAACTGAACGCAAATTACACTCAGTCCAGAATCTAATCCTCCCCTCCGATTGAACCCAAAGTACGTCTGTCCAGAATCTAATCTTCCTCACAAACTGAACCCCTACTACACTGTACAAAATTTAATCTTCCCCACAGATTGAACCCCAATTACACTCTGTCCAGTATCTAATCTTCCCCACATATTGAATCCCAATTACACTCTTTGCAGAATCTAATCTTCACCAGAGATTGATCCCGAATTACGCTCTGTCCAGGATCTAATCCTCCCCTCCGATTGAACCCAAAATACGTCTGTCCAGAATCTAATCTTCCACACAGATTGAACACAAATTATACTCTGTCTAGAATGTAATCTTCCCCACAGATTGAACAGTAATTTCACTCTGTGCAGAATCTCATCTCCCCCACAGATTGAACCCAAATTACATTCAGTCCAGAATCTAATCTTCCCCAGAGGTTGAGCCCGAATTACACTCTGTCCTGAATCAAATCTTCCCCACAGATTGAAACCCAATTGCACTCTGTCCAGAATCTAATCTGCCCCACAGTTTGAACCCCAATTACACTCTGTCCAGAATCTAATCCTCCCCTCCGATTGAACACAAAGTACGTCTGTCCAGAATCTAATCTTCCACACAGATTGAACACGAATTATACTCTGTCTAGAATGTAATCTTCCGCAGAGATTGAACAGTAATTACACTCTGTGCAGAATCTCATCTCCCCCACAGATTGAACTCAAATTACATTCAGTCCAGAATCTAATCTTCCCCAGAGATTAAATCCAAATTACTCTCTTTCCAGAATTTAATCTTCCCCACAGATTGAGCCCGAATTACACTCTGTCCTGAATCAAATCTTCCCCACAGATTGAAACCCAATTGCACTCTGTCCAGAATCTAATCTGCCCCACAGATTGATCCCGAATTACGCTCTGTCCAGAATCTAATCCTCCCCACCGATTCAACCCAAATTACGTCTGTCCAGAATCTAATCTTCCTCACAAACTGAACCCCTACTACACTGTACAAAATTTAATCTTCCCCACAGATTGAACCCCAATTACACTCTGTCCAGAATGTAATCTTCCCCTCAGACTTAACCCAAATTAGGCTCTGTCCAAAATGGCATCTTCCCCAGAGATTGAACCCGAATTATACTCTGTCTAGAATCTAATCATCCCCACAGATTGAACCCGAATGACACTCTGTCCAGAATCTAATCTTCCCCACAGATTGAACATTAATTACACTCTGTCCAGAATCTACTCTTCCCCACAGATTGAACGTGAATTACTCTCTGTCCAGAATCTGAGCTTCCCCACAGATTGAACCCCAATTACACTCTGTCCAGTACGTAATCTTACCCACAGATTGAACACGAATTATACTCTGTCTGGAATGTAAACTTCCCCACAGATTGAACGTGAATTACTCTCTGTCCAGAATCTTAGCTTCCCCACAGATTGAACCCCAATTACACTCTGTCCTGAATGTAATCTGACCCACAGATTGAACACGAATTATACTCTGTCGAGAATGTAATCTTCCCCACAGATTGAACAGTAATTACACTCTGTGCAGAATCTAATCTTCCTCACAGTTTGAATCCCAATGACACTCTCTCCAGAATCTAATCTCCAGCAGAGAATGAACCCGAATTACGCTCTGTCCAGAATCTAATCTTCCTCACAAATTGAACCCCTACTACTCTGTACAAAATTTAATCTTCCCCACAGATTGAACCCCAATTACAATGTGTCCAGAATCAAATCTTCCCCACAGATTGAACCGTAATTACACTCTGTCCAGAATCAAATCTTCCCCACAGATTGAACCCCAATTACACTCTGCCCAGAATCTAATCTTCCTGACAGATTGAACTATAATTACACTCTGTCCAGAAACAAATGTTCGGCACAAACTGAACCCCAATTACGAACTGTCCAGAATCTAATCATCCCCACAGATTGAACCCCAATTACACTCTGTCCGGAATCGAAACTTCCCCACAGATTGAACCGTAATTACACTCTGTCCAGAATCAAATGTTCCGCACAAACTGAACGCAAATTACACTCAGTCCAGAATCTAATCCTCCCCTCCGATTGAACCCAAAGTACGTCTGTCCAGAATCTAATCTTCCTCACAAACTGAACCCCTACTACACTGTACAAAATTTAATCTTCCCCACAGATTGAACCCCAATTACACTCTGTCCAGAATGTAATCTTCCCCTCAGACTTAACCCAAATTAGGCTCTGTCCAAAATGGCATCTTCCCCAGAGATTGAACCCGAATTATACTCTGTCTAGAATCTAATCATCCCCACAGATTGAACCCGAATGACACTCTGTCCAGAATCTAATCTTCCCCACAGATTGAACATTAATTACACTCTGTCCAGAATCTACTCTTCCCCACAGATTCAACGTGAATTACTCTCTGTCCAGAATCTGAGCTTCCCCACAGATTGAACCCCAATTACACTCTGTCCAGTACGTAATCTTACCCACAGATTGAACACGAATTATACTCTGTCTGGAATGTAAACTTCCCCACAGATTGAACGTGAATTACTCTCTGTCCAGAATCTTAGCTTCCCCACAGATTGAACCCCAATTACACTCTGTCCTGAATGTAATCTGACCCACAGATTGAACACGAATTATACTCTGTCGAGAATGTAATCTTCCCCACAGATTGAACAGTAATTACACTCTGTGCAGAATCTAATCTTCCCCACAGTTTGAATCCCAATGACACTCTCTCCAGAATCTAATCTCCAGCAGAGAATGATCCCGAATTACGCTCTGTCCAGAATCTAATCTTCCTCACAAATTGAACCCCTACTACTCTGTACAAAATTTAATCTTCCCCACAGATTGAACCCCAATTACAATGTGTCCAGAATCAAATCTTCCCCACAGATTGAACCGTAATTACACTCTGTCCAGAATCAAATCTTCCCCACAGATTGAACCCCAATTACACTCTGCCCAGAATCTAATCTTCCCCACAGATTGAACTATAATTACACTCTGTCCAGAAACAAATGTTCGGCACAAACTGAACCCCAATTACGAACTGTCCAGAATCTAATCATCCCCACAGATTGAACCCCAATTACACTCTGTCCGGAATCGAAACTTCCCCACAGATTGAACCGTAATTACACTCTGTCCAGAATCAAATGTTCCGCACAAACTGAACGCAAATTACACTCAGTCCAGAATCTAATCCTCCCCTCCGATTGAACCCAAAGTACGTCTGTCCAGAATCTAATCTTCCTCACAAATTGAACCCGTACTACACTATACAAAATTTAATCTTCCCCACAGATTGAACCCCAATTACACTCTGTCCAGAATCTAATCCTCTCCTCCGATTGAACCCAAAATACGTCTGTCCAGAATCTGAGCTTCCCCACAGATTGAACCCCAATTACACTCTGTCCAGTACGTAATCTTACCCACAGATTGAACACGAATTATACTCTGTCTGGAATGTAAACTTCCCCACAGATTGAACGTGAATTACTCTCTGTCCAGAATCTAATCCTCTCCTCCGATTGAACCCAAAATACGTCTGTCCAGAATCTAATCTTCCACACAGATTGAACACAAATTATACTCTGTCTAGAATGTAATCTTCCCCACAGATTGAACAGTAATTTCACTCTGTGCAGAATCTCATCTCCCCCACAGATTGAACCCAAATTACATGCAGTCCAGAATCTAATCTTCCACAGAGATTAAATCCAAATTACTCTCTTTCCAGAATTTAATCTTCCCCACAGATTGAGCCCGAATTACACTCTGTCCTGAATCAAATCTTCCCCACAGATTGAAACCCAATTGCACTCTGTCCAGAATCTAATCTGCCCCACAGATTGATCCCGAATTACGCTCTGTCCAGAATCTAATCCTCCCCACCGATTCAACCCAAATTACGTCTGTCCAGAATCTAATCTTCCTCACAAACTGAACCCCTACTACACTGTACAAAATTTAATCTTCCCCACAGATTGAACCCCAATTACACTCTGTCCAGAATGTAATCTTCCCCTCAGACTTAACCCAAATTAGGCTCTGTCCAAAATGGCATCTTCCCCAGAGATTGAACCCGAATTATACTCTGTCTAGAATCTAATCATCCCCACAGATTGAACCCGAATGACACTCTGTCCAGAATCTAATCTTCCCCACAGATTGAACATTAATTACACTCTGTCCAGAATCTACTCTTCCCCACAGATTGAACGTGAATTACTCTCTGTCCAGAATCTGAGCTTCCCCACAGATTGAACCCCAATTACACTCTGTCCAGTACGTAATCTTACCCACAGATTGAACACGAATTATACTCTGTCTGGAATGTAAACTTCCCCACAGATTGAACGTGAATTACTCTCTGTCCAGAATCTTAGCTTCCCCACAGATTGAACCCCAATTACACTCTGTCCTGAATGTAATCTGACCCACAGATTGAACACGAATTATACTCTGTCGAGAATGTAATCTTCCCCACAGATTGAACAGTAATTACACTCTGTGCAGAATCTAATCTTCCCCACAGTTTGAATCCCAATGACACTCTCTCCAGAATCTAATCTCCAGCAGAGAATGATCCCGAATTACGCTCTGTCCAGAATCTAATCTTCCTCACAAATTGAACCCCTACTACTCTGTACAAAATTTAATCTTCCCCACAGATTGAACCCCAATTACAATGTGTCCAGAATCAAATCTTCCCCACAGATTGAACCGTAATTACACTCTGTCCAGAATCAAATCTTCCCCACAGATTGAACCCCAATTACACTCTGCCCAGAATCTAATCTTCCTGACAGATTGAACTATAATTACACTCTGTCCAGAAACAAATATTCGGCACAAACTGAACCCCAATTACGAACTGTCCAGAATCTAATCATCCCCACAGATTGAACCCCAATTACACTCTGTCCGGAATCGAAACTTCCCCACAGATTGAACCGTAATTACACTCTGTCCAGAATCAAATGTTCCGCACAAACTGAACGCAAATTACACTCAGTCCAGAATCTAATCCTCCCCTCCGATTGAACCCAAAGTACGTCTGTCCAGAATCTAATCTTCCTCACAAATTGAACCCGTACTACACTATACAAAATTTAATCTTCCCCACAGATTGAACCCCAATTACACTCTGTCCAGTATCTAATCTTCCCCACATATTGAATCCCAATTACACTCTTTGCAGAATCTAATCTTCACCAGAGATTGATCCCGAATTACGCTCTGTCCAGGATCTAATCCTCCCCTCCGATTGAACCCAAAATACGTCTGTCCAGAATCTAATCTTCCACACAGATTGAACACAAATTATACTCTGTCTAGAATGTAATCTTCCCCACAGATTGAACAGTAATTTCACTCTGTGCAGAATCTCATCTCCCCCACAGATTGAACCCAAATTACATTCAGTCCAGAATCTAATCTTCCCCAGAGGTTGAGCCCGAATTACACTCTGTCCTGAATCAAATCTTCCCCACAGATTGAAACCCAATTGCACTCTGTCCAGAATCTAATCTGCCCCACAGTTTGAACCCCAATTACACTCTGTCCAGAATCTAATCCTCCCCTCCGATTGAACACAAAGTACGTCTGTCCAGAATCTAATCTTCCTCACAAACTGAACCCCTACTACACTGTACAAAATTTAATC
This sequence comes from Hemitrygon akajei, assembly GCF_048418815.1. Taxonomy (NCBI): domain Eukaryota; kingdom Metazoa; phylum Chordata; class Chondrichthyes; order Myliobatiformes; family Dasyatidae; genus Hemitrygon; species Hemitrygon akajei. The sequence continues at coordinate 166,231,877 of NC_133126.1, forward strand.
TTCCCCACAGATTGAACCCCAATTACACTCTGTCCAGAATGTAATCTTCCCCTCAGACTTAACCCAAATTAGGCTCTGTCCAAAATGGCATCTTCCCCAGAGATTGAACCCGAATTATACTCTGTCTAGAATCTAATCATCCCCACAGATTGAACCCGAATGACACTCTGTCCAGAATCTAATCTTCCCCACAGATTGAACATTAATTACACTCTGTCCAGAATCTACTCTTCCCCACAGATTGAACGTGAATTACTCTCTGTCCAGAATCTGAGCTTCCCCACAGATTGAACCCCAATTACACTCTGTCCAGTACGTAATCTTACCCACAGATTGAACACGAATTATACTCTGTCTGGAATGTAAACTTCCCCACAGATTGAACGTGAATTACTCTCTGTCCAGAATCTTAGCTTCCCCACAGATTGAACCCCAATTACACTCTGTCCTGAATGTAATCTGACCCACAGATTGAACACGAATTATACTCTGTCGAGAATGTAATCTTCCCCACAGATTGAACAGTAATTACACTCTGTGCAGAATCTAATCTTCCTCACAGTTTGAATCCCAATGACACTCTCTCCAGAATCTAATCTCCAGCAGAGAATGATCCCGAATTACGCTCTGTCCAGAATCTAATCTTCCTCACAAATTGAACCCCTACTACTCTGTACAAAATTTAATCTTCCCCACAGATTGAACCCCAATTACAATGTGTCCAGAATCAAATCTTCCCCACAGATTGAACCGTAATTACACTCTGTCCAGAATCAAATCTTCCCCACAGATTGAACCCCAATTACACTCTGCCCAGAATCTAATCTTCCTGACAGATTGAACTATAATTACACTCTGTCCAGAAACAAATGTTCGGCACAAACTGAACCCCAATTACGAACTGTCCAGAATCTAATCATCCCCACAGATTGAACCCCAATTACACTCTGTCCGGAATCGAAACTTCCCCACAGATTGAACCGTAATTACACTCTGTCCAGAATCAAATGTTCCGCACAAACTGAACGCAAATTACACTCAGTCCAGAATCTAATCCTCCCCTCCGATTGAACCCAAAGTACGTCTGTCCAGAATCTAATCTTCCTCACAAACTGAACCCCTACTACACTGTACAAAATTTAATCTTCCCCACAGATTGAACCCCAATTACACTCTGTCCAGAATGTAATCTTCCCCTCAGACTTAACCCAAATTAGGCTCTGTCCAAAATGGCATCTTCCCCAGAGATTGAACCCGAATTATACTCTGTCTAGAATCTAATCATCCCCACAGATTGAACCCGAATGACACTCTGTCCAGAATCTAATCTTCCCCACAGATTGAACATTAATTACACTCTGTCCAGAATCTACTCTTCCCCACAGATTGAACGTGAATTACTCTCTGTCCAGAATCTGAGCTTCCCCACAGATTGAACCCCAATTACACTCTGTCCAGTACGTAATCTTACCCACAGATTGAACACGAATTATACTCTGTCTGGAATGTAAACTTCCCCACAGATTGAACGTGAATTACTCTCTGTCCAGAATCTTAGCTTCCCCACAGATTGAACCCCAATTACACTCTGTCCTGAATGTAATCTGACCCACAGATTGAACACGAATTATACTCTGTCGAGAATGTAATCTTCCCCACAGATTGAACAGTAATTACACTCTGTGCAGAATCTAATCTTCCCCACAGTTTGAATCCCAATGACACTCTCTCCAGAATCTAATCTCCAGCAGAGAATGATCCCGAATTACGCTCTGTCCAGAATCTAATCTTCCTCACAAATTGAACCCCTACTACTCTGTACAAAATTTAATCTTCCCCACAGATTGAACCCCAATTACAATGTGTCCAGAATCAAATCTTCCCCACAGATTGAACCGTAATTACACTCTGTCCAGAATCAAATCTTCCCCACAGATTGAACCCCAATTACACTCTGCCCAGAATCTAATCTTCCTGACAGATTGAACTATAATTACACTCTGTCCAGAAACAAATGTTCGGCACAAACTGAACCCCAATTACGAACTGTCCAGAATCTAATCATCCCCACAGATTGAACCCCAATTACACTCTGTCCGGAATCGAAACTTCCCCACAGATTGAACCGTAATTACACTCTGTCCAGAATCAAATGTTCCGCACAAACTGAACGCAAATTACACTCAGTCCAGAATCTAATCCTCCCCTCCGATTGAACCCAAAGTACGTCTGTCCAGAATCTAATCTTCCTCACAAATTGAACCCGTACTACACTATACAAAATTTAATCTTCCCCACAGATTGAACCCCAATTACACTCTGTCCAGAATCTAATCCTCTCCTCCGATTGAACCCAAAATACGTCTGTCCAGAATCTGAGCTTCCCCACAGATTGAACCCCAATTACACTCTGTCCAGTACGTAATCTTACCCACAGATTGAACACGAATTATACTCTGTCTGGAATGTAAACTTCCCCACAGATTGAACGTGAATTACTCTCTGTCCAGAATCTAATCCTCTCCTCCGATTGAACCCAAAATACGTCTGTCCAGAATCTAATCTTCCACACAGATTGAACACAAATTATACTCTGTCTAGAATGTAATCTTCCCCACAGATTGAACAGTAATTTCACTCTGTGCAGAATCTCATCTCCCCCACAGATTGAACCCAAATTACATGCAGTCCAGAATCTAATCTTCCACAGAGATTAAATCCAAATTACTCTCTTTCCAGAATTTAATCTTCCCCACAGATTGAGCCCGAATTACACTCTGTCCTGAATCAAATCTTCCCCACAGATTGAAACCCAATTGCACTCTGTCCAGAATCTAATCTGCCCCACAGATTGATCCCGAATTACGCTCTGTCCAGAATCTAATCCTCCCCACCGATTCAACCCAAATTACGTCTGTCCAGAATCTAATCTTCCTCACAAACTGAACCCCTACTACACTGTACAAAATTTAATCTTCCCCACAGATTGAACCCCAATTACACTCTGTCCAGAATGTAATCTTCCCCTCAGACTTAACCCAAATTAGGCTCTGTCCAAAATGGCATCTTCCCCAGAGATTGAACCCGAATTATACTCTGTCTAGAATCTAATCATCCCCACAGATTGAACCCGAATGACACTCTGTCCAGAATCTAATCTTCCCCACAGATTGAACATTAATTACACTCTGTCCAGAATCTACTCTTCCCCACAGATTGAACGTGAATTACTCTCTGTCCAGAATCTGAGCTTCCCCACAGATTGAACCCCAATTACACTCTGTCCAGTACGTAATCTTACCCACAGATTGAACACGAATTATACTCTGTCTGGAATGTAAACTTCCCCACAGATTGAACGTGAATTACTCTCTGTCCAGAATCTTAGCTTCCCCACAGATTGAACCCCAATTACACTCTGTCCTGAATGTAATCTGACCCACAGATTGAACACGAATTATACTCTGTCGAGAATGTAATCTTCCCCACAGATTGAACAGTAATTACACTCTGTGCAGAATCTAATCTTCCCCACAGTTTGAATCCCAATGACACTCTCTCCAGAATCTAATCTCCAGCAGAGAATGATCCCGAATTACGCTGTCCAGAATCTAATCTTCCTCACAAATTAAACCCCTACTACTCTGTACAAAGTTTAATCTTCCCCACAGATTGAACCCCAATTACAATGTGTCCAGAATCAAATCTTCCCCACAGATTGAACCGTAATTACACTCTGTCCAGAATCAAATCTTCCCCACAGATTGAACCCCAATTACACTCTGCCCAGAATCTAATCTTCCTGACAGATTGAACTATAATTACACTCTGTCCAGAAACAAATGTTCGGCACAAACTGAACCCCAATTACGAACTGTCCAGAATCTAATCATCCCCACAGATTGAACCCCAATTACACTCTGTCCGGAATCGAAACTTCCCCACAGATTGAACCGTAATTACACTCTGTCCAGAATCAAATGTTCCGCACAAACTGAACGCAAATTACACTCAGTCCAGAATCTAATCCTCCCCTCCGATTGAACCCAAAGTACGTCTGTCCAGAATCTAATCTTCCTCACAAATTGAACCCGTACTACACTATACAAAATTTAATCTTCCCCACAGATTGAACCCCAATTACACTCTGTCCAGTATCTAATCTTCCCCACATATTGAATCCCAATTACACTCTTTGCAGAATCTAATCTTCACCAGAGATTGATCCCGAATTACGCTCTGTCCAGGATCTAATCCTCCCCTCCGATTGAACCCAAAATACGTCTGTCCAGAATCTAATCTTCCACACAGATTGAACACAAATTATACTCTGTCTAGAATGTAATCTTCCCCACAGATTGAACAGTAATTTCACTCTGTGCAGAATCTCATCTCCCCCACAGATTGAACCCAAATTACATTCAGTCCAGAATCTAATCTTCCCCAGAGGTTGAGCCCGAATTACACTCTGTCCTGAATCAAATCTTCCCCACAGATTGAAACCCAATTGCACTCTGTCCAGAATCTAATCTGCCCCACAGTTTGAACCCCAATTACACTCTGTCCAGAATCTAATCCTCCCCTCCGATTGAACACAAAGTACGTCTGTCCAGAATCTAATCTTCCACACAGATTGAACACGAATTATACTCTGTCTAGAATGTAATCTTCCGCAGAGATTGAACAGTAATTACACTCTGTGCAGAATCTCATCTCCCCCACAGATTGAACCCAAATTACATTCAGTCCAGAATCTAATCTTCCCCAGAGAATAAATCCAAATTACTCTCTTTCCAGAATTTAATCTTCCCCACAGATTGAGCCCGAATTACACTCTGTCCTGAATCAAATCTTCCCCACAGATTGAAACCCAATTGCACTCTGTCCAGAATCTAATCTGCCCCACAGATTGATCCCGAATTACGCTCTGTCCAGAATCTAATCCTCCCCACCGATTCAACCCAAATTACGTCTGTCCAGAATCTAATCTTCCTCACAAACTGAACCCCTACTACACTGTACAAAATTTAATCTTCCCCACAGATTGAACCCCAATTACACTCTGTCCAGAATGTAATCTTCCCCTCAGACTTAACCCAAATTAGGCTCTGTCCAAAATGGCATCTTCCCCAGAGATTGAACCCGAATTATACTCTGTCTAGAATCTAATCATCCCCACAGATTGAACCCGAATGACACTCTGTCCAGAATCTAATCTTCCCCACAGATTGAACATTAATTACACTCTGTCCAGAATCTACTCTTCCCCACAGATTGAACGTGAATTACTCTCTGTCCAGAATCTGAGCTTCCCCACAGATTGAACCCCAATTACACTCTGTCCAGTACGTAATCTTACCCACAGATTGAACACGAATTATACTCTGTCTGGAATGTAAACTTCCCCACAGATTGAACGTGAATTACTCTCTGTCCAGAATCTTAGCTTCCCCACAGATTGAACCCCAATTACACTCTGTCCTGAATGTAATCTGACCCACAGATTGAACACGAATTATACTCTGTCGAGAATGTAATCTTCCCCACAGATTGAACAGTAATTACACTCTGTGCAGAATCTAATCTTCCCCACAGTTTGAATCCCAATGACACTCTCTCCAGAATCTAATCTCCAGCAGAGAATGATCCCGAATTACGCTCTGTCCAGAATCTAATCTTCCTCACAAATTGAACCCCTACTACTCTGTACAAAATTTAATCTTCCCCACAGATTGAACCCCTATTACAATGTGTCCAGAATCAAATCTTCCCCACAGATTGAACCCCAATTACACTCTGCCCAGAATCTAATCTTCCTGACAGATTGAACTATAATTACACTCTGTCCAGAAACAAATGTTCGGCACAAACTGAACCCCAATTACGAACTGTCCAGAATCTAATCATCCCCACAGATTGAACCCCAATTACACTCTGTCCGGAATCGAAACTTCCCCACAGATTGAACCGTAATTACACTCTGTCCAGAATCAAATGTTCCGCACAAACTGAACGCAAATTACACTCAGTCCAGAATCTAATCCTCCCCTCCGATTGAACCCAAAGTACGTCTGTCCAGAATCTAATCTTCCTCACAAATTGAACCCGTACTACACTATACAAAATTTAATCTTCCCCACAGATTGAACCCCAATTACACTCTGTCCAGTATCTAATCTTCCCCACATATTGAACCCCAATTACACTCTGTCCAGAATCTAATCCTCCCCTCCGATTGAACACAAAGTACGTCTGTCCAGAATCTAATCTTCCACACAGATTGAACACGAATTATACTCTGTCTAGAATGTAATCTTCCGCAGAGATTGAACAGTAATTACACTCTGTGCAGAATCTCATCTCCCCCACAGATTGAACCCAAATTACATTCAGTCCAGAATCTAATCTTCCCCAGAGAATAAATCCAAATTACTCTCTTTCCAGAATTTAATCTTCCCCACAGATTGAGCCCGAATTACACTCTGTCCTGAATCAAATCTTCCCCACAGATTGAAACCCAATTGCACTCTGTCCAGAATCTAATCTGCCCCACAGATTGATCCCGAATTACGCTCTGTCCAGAATCTAATCCTCCCCACCGATTCAACCCAAATTACGTCTGTCCAGAATCTAATCTTCCTCACAAACTGAACCCCTACTACACTGTACAAAATTTAATCTTCCCCACAGATTGAACCCCAATTACACTCTGTCCAGAATGTAATCTTCCCCTCAGACTTAACCCAAATTAGGCTCTGTCCAAAATGGCATCTTCCCCAGAGATTGAACCCGAATTATACTCTGTCTAGAATCTAATCATCCCCAGAGATTGAACAGGAATGACACTCTGTCCAGAATCTAATCTTCCCCACAGATTGAACCCGAATGACACTCTGTCCAGAATCTAATCTTCCCCACAGATTGAACACGAATTATACTCTGTCTGGAATGTAAACTTCCCCACAGATTGAACGTGAATTACTCTCTGTCCAGAATCTTAGCTTCCCCACAGATTGAACCCCAATTACACTCTGTCCTGAATGTAATCTGACCCACAGATTGAACACGAATTATACTCTGTCGAGAATGTAATCTTCCCCACAGATTGAACAGTAATTACACTCTGTGCAGAATCTAATCTTCCCCACAGTTTGAATCCCAATGACACTCTCTCCAGAATCTAATCTCCAGCAGAGAATGATCCCGAATTACGCTCTGTCCAGAATCTAATCTTCCTCACAAATTGAACCCCTACTACTCTGTACAAAATTTAATCTTCCCCACAGATTGAACCCCAATTACAATGTGTCCAGAATCAAATCTTCCCCACAGATTGAACCCCAATTACACTCTGCCCAGAATCTAATCTTCCTGACAGATTGAACTATAATTACACTCTGTCCAGAAACAAATGTTCGGCACAAACTGAACCCCAATTACGAACTGTCCAGAATCTAATCATCCCCACAGATTGAACCCCAATTACACTCTGTCCGGAATCGAAACTTCCCCACAGATTGAACCGTAATTACACTCTGTCCAGAATCAAATGTTCCGCACAAACTGAACGCAAATTACACTCAGTCCAGAATCTAATCCTCCCCTCCGATTGAACCCAAAGTACGTCTGTCCAGAATCTAATCTTCCTCACAAATTGAACCCGTACTACACTATACAAAATTTAATCTTCCCCACAGATTGAACCCCAATTACACTCTGTCCAGTATCTAATCTTCCCCACATATTGAATCCCAATTACACTCTTTGCAGAATCTAATCTTCACCAGAGATTGATCCCGAATTACGCTCTGTCCAGGATCTAATCCTCCCCTCCGATTGAACCCAAAATACGTCTGTCCAGAATCTAATCTTCCACACAGATTGAACACAAATTATACTCTGTCTAGAATGTAATCTTCCCCACAGATTGAACAGTAATTTCACTCTGTGCAGAATCTCATCTCCCCCACAGATTGAACCCAAATTACATTCAGTCCAGAATCTAATCTTCCCCAGAGGTTGAGCCCGAATTACACTCTGTCCTGAATCAAATCTTCCCCACAGATTGAAACCCAATTGCACTCTGTCCAGAATCTAATCTGCCCCACAGTTTGAACCCCAATTACACTCTGTCCAGAATCTAATCCTCCCCTCCGATTGAACACAAAGTACGTCTGTCCAGAATCTAATCTTCCACACAGATTGAACACGAATTATACTCTGTCTAGAAAGTAATCTTCCGCAGAGATTGAACAGTAATTACACTCTGTGCAGAATCTCATCTCCCCCACAGATTGAACCCAAATTACATTCAGTCCAGAATCTAATCTTCCCCAGAGATTAAATCCAAATTACTCTCTTTCCAGAATTTAATCTTCCCCACAGATTGAGCCCGAATTACACTCTGTCCGGAATCAAATCTTCCCCACAGATTGAAACCCAATTGCACTCTGTCCAGAATCTAATCTGCCCCACAGATTGAACCCAAATTACTCTCTGTCCAGTATCTAATCTTCCCCTCAGATTGAATCCCAATTACACTCTTTCCAGAATCTAATCTTCACCAGAGATTGATCCCGAATTACGCTCTGTCCAGAATCTAATCCTCCCCACTGATTGAACACAAATTACGTCTGTCCAGAATCTAATCTTCCTCACAAATTGAACCCCTACTACACTGTACAAAATTTAATCTTCCCCACAGATTGAACCGTAATTACACTCTGTCCAGAATCAAATCTTCCCCACAGATTGAACCGTAATTACACTCTGTCCAGAAACAAATGTTCCGCACAAACTGAACCCTAATTACGAACTGTCCAGAATCTAATCATCCCCACAGATTGAACCCCAATTACACTCTGTCCTGAATCAAATCTTCCCCACAGATTGAAACCCAATTGCACTCTGTTCAGAATCTAATGTTCCCCACAGATTGAATCCCAATGACACTCTCTCCAGAATCTAATCTCCCCCAAAGAATGATCCCGAATTACGCTCTGTCCAGAATCTAATCTTCCTCACAAATTGAACCCCTACTACTCTGTACAAAATTTAATCTTCCCCACAGATTGAACCCCAATTACAATGTGTCCAGAATCAAATCTTCCCCACAGATTGAACCGTAATTACACTCTGTCCAGAATCAAATCTTCCCCACAGATTGAACCCCAATTACACTCTGCCCAGAATCTAATCTTCCTGACAGATTGAACCATAATTACACTCTGTCCAGAAACAAATGTTGGGCACAAACTGAACCCCAGTTACGAACTGTCCAGAATCTAATCATCCCCACAGATTGAACCCCAATTACACTCTGTCCAGAATCGAAACTTCCCCACAGATTGAACCGTAATTACACTCTGTCCAGAATCAAATGTTCCGCACAAACTGAACGCAAATTACACTCAGTCCAGAATCTAATCCTCCACTCCGATTGAACCCAAAGTACGTCTGTCCAGAATCTAATCTTCCTCACAAATTGAACCCGTACTACACTGTACAAAATTTAATCTTCCCCAAAGATTGAACCCCAATTACACTCTGTCCAGAATCTAATCCTCTCCTCCGATTGAACCCAAAATACGTCTGTCCAGAATCTAATCTTCCACACAGATTGAACACAAATTATACTCTGTCTAGAATGTAATCTTCCCCACAGATTGAACAGTAATTTCACTCTGTGCAGAATCTCATCTCCCCCACAGATTGAACCCAAATTACATTCAGTCCAGAATCTAATCTTCCCCAGAGATTAAATCCAAATTACTCTCTTTCCAGAATTTAATCTTCCCCACAGATTGAGCCCGAATTACACTCTGTCCTGAATCAAATCTTCCCCACAGATTGAAACCCAATTGCACTCTGTCCAGAATCTAATCTGCCCCACAGATTGAACCCAAATTACTCTCTGTCCAGTATCTAATCTTCCCCTCAGATTGAATCCCAATTACACTCTTTCCAGAATCTAATCTTCGCCAGAGATTGATCCCGAATTACGCTCTGTCCAGAATCTAATCCTCCCCACCGATTGAACCCACATTACGTCCGTCCAGAATCTAATCTTCCTCTCAAATTGAACCCCTACTACACTGTACAAAATTTAATCTTCCCCACAGATTGAACCCCAATTACACTCTGTCCAGAATGTAATCTTCCCCTCAGACTTAACCCAAATTAGGCTCTGTCCAAAATGGCATCTTCCCCAGACATTGAACCCGAATTATACTCTGTCTAGAATCTAATCATCCCCACAGATTGAACCCGAATGACACTCTGTCCAGAATCTAATCTTCCCCACAGATTGAACATTAATTACACTCTGTCCAGAATCTACTCTTCCCCACAGATTGAACGTGAATTACTCTCTGTCCAGAATCTGAGCTTCCCCACAGATTGAACCCCAATTACACTCTGTCCAGTACGTAATCTTACCCACAGATTGAACACGAATTATACTCTGTCTAGAATGTAAACTTCCCCACAGATTGAACGTGAATTACTCTCTGTCCAGAATCTTAGCTTCCCCACAGATTGAACCCCAATTACACTCTGTCCTGAATGTAATCTTACCCACAGATTGAACACGAATTATACTCTGTCGAGAATGTAATCTTCCCCACAGATTGAACAGTAATTACACTCTGTCCAGAATCTAATCTTCCCCACAGATTGAATCCCAATGACACTCTCTCCAGAATCTAATCTCCCCCAAAGAATGATCCCGAATTTCGATCTGACCAGAATCTAATCTTCCTCACAAATTGAACCCCTACTACACTGTACAAAATTTAATCTTCCCCACAGATTGAAACCCAATTACAATGTGTCCAGCATCAAATCTTCCCCACAGATTGAACCGTAATTACACTCTGTCCAGAATCAAATCTTCCCCACAGATTGAACCCCAATTACACTCTGCCCAGAATCTAATCTTCCTGACAGATTGAACCGTAATTACACTCTGTCCAGAAACAAAAGTACGGCACAAACTGAACCCCAATTACGAACTGTCCAGAATCTAATCATCCCCACTGAGTGAACCCCAATTACACTCTGTCCAGAATCTAAACTTCCCCACAGATTGAACCGTAATTACACTCTGTCCAGAATCTAATCTTCCACACAGATTGAACACGAATTACACTCTGTCTAGAATGTAATCTTCCGCACAGATTGAACAGTAATTACACTCTGTGCAGAATCTCATCTGTCCCACAGATTGAACCCAAATTACATTCAGTCCAGAATCTAATCTTCCCCAGAGATTAAATCCAAATTACTCTCTTTCCAGAATTTAATCTTCCCCACAGATTGAGCCCGAATTACACTCTGTCCTGAATCAAATCTTCCCCACAGATTGAAACCCAATTGCACTCTGTCCAGAATCTAATCTGCCCCACAGATTGAACCCAAATACTCTCTGTCCAGTATCTAATCTTCCCCTCAGATTGAATCCCAATTACACTCTTTGCAGAATCTAATCTTCACCAGAGATTGATCCCGAATTACGCTCTGTCCAGAATCTAATCTGCCCCACAGATTGAACCCAAATTACTCTCTGTCCAGTATCTAATCTTCCCCTCAGATTGAATCCTAATTACACTCTTTCCAGAATCTAATCTTCACCAGAGATTGATCCCGAATTACGCTCTGTCCAGAATCTAATCCTCCCCACCGATTGAACCCAAATTACGTCTGTCCAGAATCTAATCTTCCTCACAAATTGAACCCCTACTACACTGTACAAAATTTAATCTTCCCCACAGATTGAACCCCAATTACAATGTGTCCAGAATCAAATCTTCCCCACAGATTGAACCCCAATTACAATGTGCCCAGAATCAAATCTTCCCCACAGATTGAACCGTAATTACACTCTGTCCAGAATCAAATCTTCCCCATAGATTGAACCCCAATTACACTCTGCCCAGAATCTAATCTTCCCCACAGATTGAACCGTAATTACACTCTGTCCAGAAACAAATGTTCCGCACAAACTGAACCCCAATTACGAACTGTCCAGAATCTAATCATCCCCACAGATTGAACCCCAATTACACTCTGTCCAGAATCTAATCTTCCCCACAGATTGAAACGTAATTACACTCTGTCCAGAATCAAATGTTCCGCACAAACTGAACGCAAATTACACTCTGTCCAGAATCTAATCTTCCCCACAGATTGAATCCCAATTACACTCTCTCCAGAATCTAATCTACACCAGAGATTGATCCCGAATTACGCTCTGTCCAGAATCAAATCCTCCCCACCGATTGAACCCAAATTACGTCTGTCCAGAATCAAATTTTCCTCACAAATTGAACCCCTACTACACTGTACAAAATTTGATCTTCCCCACAGATTGAACCCCAATTACAATGTGTCCAGAATCAAATCTTCCCCAAAGATTGAACCGTAATTACACTCGGTCCAGAATCAAAGCTTCCCCAGAGATTGAACCCCAATTACATTCCGTCCAGAATGTAATTTTCCCCACAGACTGAACCCAAATTACGCTCTGTCCAGAATGTCATCTTCCCCAGAGATTGAACACGAATTATACTCTGTCTAGAATCTCATCATCCCCCAGATTGAACGCGAATGAGACTCTGTCCAGAATTTAATCTTCCCCACAGATTGAACCGTAATTACACTCTGTCAAGAATCTAATCTTCCCCACAGATTGAACGTGAATTACTCTCTGTACAGAATCTTAGCTTCCCCCAGATTGATCCCCAATTGCACTCTGTCCAGAATGTAATCTTACCCACAGAATGAACAGGAATTATACTCTGTCTAGAATGTAATCTTCCCCACAGATTGAACAGTAATTACACTCTGTGCAGAATATAATCTCCCCCACAGATTGAACCAGAATTACACTCAGTCCAGAATCTAATCTTCCCCAGAGATTGAATCTAAATTACGCTCTTTCCAGAATTTAATCTTCCCCACAGATTGAACACAAATTACACTCTGTCCAGCATCTAATCTTCCTCACAGATTGAAACGTAATTACACTCTGTCCAGAATAAAATGTTCCGCACAAACTGAACGCAAATTGCACTCTGTCCAGAATCTAATCTGCCCCACAGATTGAACCCAAAGTACTCTCTGTCCAGTGTCTAATCTTCCCCACAGATTGAACCGTAATTACACTCTGTCCAGAATCAAATGTTCCGCACAAACTGAATGCAGATTACACTCTGTCCAGAAAATAATCTTCCCCACAGATTGAACCCAAATTACACTCTGTCCAGTATCTAATCTTTCCCATAGATTGAATCCCAATTACACTCTTTCCAGAATCTAATCTTTACCAGAGATTGATCCCGAATTACGCTCTGTCCAGAATCTAATCCTCCCCACCGATTGAACCCAAAGTACGTCTGTCCAGAATCTAATAATCCTCACAAATTGAACCCCTACCACACTGTACAAAATTTAATCTTCCCCACAGATTGAACCCCAATTACACTCTGTCCAGAATGTAATCTTCCCCTCAAACTTAACCCAAATTACGCTTTGTCCAGAATCGCATCTTCCCCAGAGATTGAACACAAATTATACTCTGTCCAGTATCTAATCTTCCCCTCAGATTGAATCCTAATTACACTCTTTCCAGAATCTAATCTTCCCCACAGATTGAAAATTAATTACACTCTGTCCAGAATCAAATCTTCCGCACAGATTGAATGTGAATTACTCTCTGTCCAGAATCTGAGCTTCCCCACAGATTGAACCCCAATTACACTCTGTCCAGTACGTAATCTTAACCACAGATTGAACACGAATTATACTCTGTCGAGAATGTAATCTTCCCCACAGATTGAACAGTAATTACACTCTGTGCAGAATCTAATCTTCCCCACAGTTTGAACAGTAATTACACTCTGTCCAGAATCTAATCTTCCCCGGAGACTGAGCCCCAATTACATTCTGTCCTGAATCAAATCTTCCCCACAGATTGAAACACAATTGCACTCTGTTCAGAATCTAATCTTCCCCACAGTTTGAATCCCAATGACACTCTCTCCAGAATCTAATCTCCCCCAAAGAATGATCCCGAATTACGCCCTGTCCAGAATCTAATCTTCCTCACAAATTGAACCCCTACTACTCTGTACAAAATTTAATCTTCCCCACAGATTGAACCCCAATTACAATGTGTCCAGAATCAAATCTTCCCCACAGATTGAACCATAATTACACTCTGTCCAGAATCAAATCTTCCCCACAGATTGAACCCCAATTACACTCTGCCCAGAATCTAATCTTCCTGACAGATTGAACCATAATTACACTCTGTCCAGAAACAAATGTTCGGCACAAACTGAACCCCAATTAGGAACTGTCCGGAATCTAATCATCCCCACAGATTGAACCCCAATTACACTCTGTCCAGAATCGAAACTTCCCCACAGATTGAACCGTAATTACACTCTGTCCAGAATCAAATGTTCCGCACAAACTGAACGGAAATTACACTCAGTCCAGAATCTAATCCTCCCCTCCGATTGAACCCAAAGTACGTCTGTCCAGAATCTAATCTTCCTCACAAATTGAACCCGTAGTACACTGTACAAAATTTAATCTTCCCCACAGATTGAACCCCAATTACACTCTGTCCAGAATCTAATCCTCTCCTCCGATTGAACCCAAAATACGTCTGTCCAGAATCTAATCTTCCACACAGATTGAACACAAATTATACTCTGTCTAGAATGTAATCTTCCCCACAGATTGAACAGTAATTTCACTCTGTGCAGAATCTCATCTCCCCCACAGATTGAACCCAAATTACATGCAGTCCAGAATCTAATCTTCCACAGAGATTAAATCCAAATTACTCTCTTTCCAGAATTTAATCTTCCCCACAGATTGAGCCCGAATTACACTCTGTCCTGAATCAAATCTTCCCCACAGATTGAAACCCAATTGCACTCTGTCCAGAATCTAATCTGCCCCACAGATTGATCCCGAATTACGCTCTGTCCAGAATCTAATCCTCCCCACCGATTCAACCCAAATTACGTCTGTCCAGAATCTAATCTTCCTCACAAACTGAACCCCTACTACACTGTACAAAATTTAATCTTCCCCACAGATTGAACCCCAATTACACTCTGTCCAGAATGTAATCTTCCCCTCAGACTTAACCCAAATTAGGCTCTGTCCAAAATGGCATCTTCCCCAGAGATTGAACCCGAATTATACTCTGTCTAGAATCTAATCATCCCCACAGATTGAACCCGAATGACACTCTGTCCAGAATCTAATCTTCCCCACAGATTGAACATTAATTACACTCTGTCCAGAATCTACTCTTCCCCACAGATTGAACGTGAATTACTCTCTGTCCAGAATCTGAGCTTCCCCACAGATTGAACCCCAATTACACTCTGTCCAGTACGTAATCTTGCCCACAGATTGAACACGAATTATACTCTGTCTGGAATGTAAACTTCCCCACAGATTGAACGTGAATTACTCTCTGTCCAGAATCTTAGCTTCCACACAGATTGAACCCCAATTACACTCTGTCCTGAATGTAATCTGACCCACAGATTGAACACGAATTATACTCTGTCGAGAATGTAATCTTCCCCACAGATTGAACAGTAATTACACTCTGTGCAGAATCTAATCTTCCCCACAGTTTGAATCCCAATGACACTCTCTCCAGAATCTAATCTCCAGCAGAGAATGATCCCGAATTACGCTCTGTCCAGAATCTAATCTTCCTCACAAATTGAACCCCTACTACTCTGTACAAAATTTAATCTTCCCCACAGATTGAACCCCAATTACAATGTGTCCAGAATCAAATCTTCCCCACAGATTGAACCGTAATTACACTCTGTCCAGAATCAAATCTTCCCCACAGATTGAACCCCAATTACACTCTGCCCAGAATCTAATCTTCCTGACAGATTGAACTATAATTACACTCTGTCCAGAAACAAATGTTCGGCACAAACTGAACCCCAATTACGAACTGTCCAGAATCTAATCATCCCCACAGATTGAACCCCAATTACACTCTGTCCGGAATCGAAACTTCCCCACAGATTGAACCGTAATTACACTCTGTCCAGAATCAAATGTTCCGCACAAACTGAACGCAAATTACACTCAGTCCAGAATCTAATCCTCCCCTCCGATTGAACCCAAAGTACGTCTGTCCAGAATCTAATCTTCCTCACAAATTGAACCCGTACTACACTATACAAAATTTAATCTTCCCCACAGATTGAACCCCAATTACACTCTGTCCAGTATCTAATCTTCCCCACATATTGAATCCCAATTACACTCTTTGCAGAATCTAATCTTCACCAGAGATTGATCCCGAATTACGCTCTGTCCAGGATCTAATCCTCCCCTCCGATTGAACCCAAAATACGCCTGTCCAGAACCTAATCTTCCACACAGATTGAACAGTAATTTCACTCTGTGCAGAATCTCATCTCCCCCACAGATTGAACCCAAATTACATTCAGTCCAGAATCTAATCTTCCCCAGAGGTTGAGCCCGAATTACACTCTGTCCTGAATCAAAACTTCCCCACAGATTGAAACCCAATTGCACTCTGTCCAGAATCTAATCTGCCCCACAGTTTGAACCCCAATTACACTCTGTCCAGAATCTAATCCTCCCCTCCGATTGAACACAAAGTACGTCTGTCCAGAATCTAATCTTCCACACAGATTGAACACGAATTATACTCTGTCTAGAATGTAATCTTCCGCAGAGATTGAACAGTAATTACACTCTGTGCAGAATCTCATCTCCCCCACAGATTGAACCCAAATTACATTCAGTCCAGAATCTAATCTTCCCCAGAGATTAAATCCAAATTACTCTCTTTCCAGAATTTAATCTTCCCCACAGATTGAGCCCGAATTACACTCTGTCCTGAATCAAATCTTCCCCACAGATTGAAACCCAATTGCACTCTGTCCAGAATCTAATCTGCCCCACAGATTGAACCCAAATTACTCTCTGTCCAGTATCTAATCTTCCCCTCAGATTGAATCCCAATTACACTCTTTCCAGAATCTAATCTTCACCAGAGATTGATCCCGAATTACGCTCTGTCCAGAATCTAATCCTCCCCACTGATTGAACACAAATTACGTCTGTCCAGAATCTAATCTTCCTCACAAATTGAACCCCTACTACACTGTACAAAATTTAATCTTCCCCACAGATTGAACCGTAATTACACTCTGTCCAGAATCAAATCTTCCCCACAGATTGAACCGTAATTACACTCTGTCCAGAAACAAATGTTCCGCACAAACTGAACCCTAATTACGAACTGTCCAGAATCTAATCATCCCCACAGATTGAACCCCAATTACACTCTGTCCAGAATCTAATCTTCCCCACAGATTGAAACGTAATTACACTCTGTCCAGAATCAAATGTTCCGCACAAACTGAACGCAAATTACACTCTGTCCAGAATCTAATCTTGCCCACAGATTGAACACAAATTACACTCTGTCCAGTATCTAATCTTCC
This sequence comes from Hemitrygon akajei, assembly GCF_048418815.1. Lineage (NCBI taxonomy): Eukaryota > Metazoa > Chordata > Chondrichthyes > Myliobatiformes > Dasyatidae > Hemitrygon > Hemitrygon akajei. The sequence continues at coordinate 166,249,411 of NC_133126.1, forward strand.
CCACACATTGAATCCCAATTACACTCTTTCCAGAATCTAATCTACACCAGAGATTGATCCCGAATTACGCTCTGTCCAGAATCTAATCCTCCCCACCGATTGAACCCAAAGTACGTCTGTCCAGAATCTAATCTTCCTCACAAATTGAACCCCTACCACACTGTACAAAATTTAATCTTCCCCACAGATTGAACCCCAATTACACTCTGTCCAGAATGTAATCTTCCCCTCAAACTTAACCCAAATTACGCTCTGTCCAGAATCGCATCTTCCCCAGAGATTGAACTCAAATTATACTCTGTCCAGTATCTAATCTTCCCCTCAGATTGAATCCTAATTACACTCTTTCCAGAATCTAATCTTCCCCACAGATTGAAAATTAATTACACTCTGTCCAGAATCAAATCTTCCGCACAGATTGAATGTGAATTACTCTCTGTCCAGAATCTGAGCTTCCCCACAGACTGAACCCCAATTACACTCTGTCCAGTACGTAATCTTAACCACAGATTGAACACGAATTATACTCTGTCGAGAATGTAATCTTCCCCACAGATTGAACAGTAATTACACTCTGTGCAGAATCTAATCTTCCCCACAGTTTGAACAGTAATTACACTCTGTCCAGAATCTAATCTTCCCCGGAGACTGAGCCCCAATTACATTCTGTCCTGAATCAAATCTTCCCCACAGATTGAAACACAATTGCACTCTGTTCAGAATCTAATCTTCCCCACAGTTTGAATCCCAATGACACTCTCTCCAGAATCTAATCTCCCCCAAAGAATGATCCCGAATTACGCCCTGTCCAGAATCTAATCTTCCTCACAAATTGAACCCCTACTACTCTGTACAAAATTTAATCTTCCCCACAGATTGAACCCCAATTACAATGTGTCCAGAATCAAATCTTCCCCACAGATTGAACCATAATTACACTCTGTCCAGAATCAAATCTTCCCCACAGATTGAACCCCAATTACACTCTGCCCAGAATCTAATCTTCCTGACAGATTGAAGCATAATTACACTCTGTCCAGAAACAAATGTTCGGCACAAACTGAACCCCAATTAGGAACTGTCCGGAATCTAATCATCCCCACAGATTGAACCCCAATTACACTCTGTCCAGAATCGAAACTTCCCCACAGATTGAACCGTAATTACACTCTGTCCAGAATCAAATGTTCCGCACAAACTGAACGGAAATTACACTCAGTCCAGAATCTAATCCTCCCCTCCGATTGAACCCAAAGTACGTCTGTCCAGAATCTAATCTTCCTCACAAATTGAACCCGTAGTACACTGTACAAAATTTAATTTTCCCCACAGATTGAACCCCAATTACACTCTGTCCAGAATCTAATCCTCTCCTCCGATTGAACCCAAAATACATCTGTCCAGAATCTAATCTTCCACACAGATTGAACACAAATTATACTCTGTCTAGAATGTAATCTTCCCCACAGATTGAACAGTAATTTCACTCTGTGCAGAATCTCATCTCCCCCACAGTTTGAACCCAAATTACATGCAGTCCAGAATCTAATCTTCCACAGAGATTAAATCCAAATTACTCTCTTTCCAGAATTTAATCTTCCCCACAGATTGAGCCCGAATTACACTCTGTCCTGAATCAAATCTTCCCCACAGATTGAAACCCAATTGCACTCTGTCCAGAATCTAATCTGCCCCACAGATTGATCCCGAATTACGCTCTGTCCAGAATCTAATCCTCCCCACCGATTCAACCCAAATTACGTCTGTCCAGAATCTAATCTTCCTCACAAACTGAACCCCTACTACACTGTACAAAATTTAATCTTCCCCACAGATTGAACCCCAATTACACTCTGTCCAGAATGTAATCTTCCCCTCAGACTTAACCCAAATTAGGCTCTGTCCAAAATGGCATCTTCCCCAGAGATTGAACCCGAATTATACTCTGTCTAGAATCTAATCATCCCCACAGATTGAACCCGAATGACACTCTGTCCAGAATCTAATCTTCCCCACAGATTGAACATTAATTACACTCTGTCCAGAATCTACTCTTCCCCACAGATTGAACGTGAATTACTCTCTGTCCAGAATCTGAGCTTCCCCACAGATTGAACCCCAATTACACTCTGTCCAGTACGTAATCTTGCCCACAGATTGAACACGAATTATACTCTGTCTGGAATGTAAACTTCCCCACAGATTGAACGTGAATTACTCTCTGTCCAGAATCTTAGCTTCCACACAGATTGAACCCCAATTACACTCTGTCCTGAATGTAATCTGCCCCACAGTTTGAACCCCAATTACACTCTGTCCAGAATCTAATCCTCCCCTCCGATTGAACACAAAGTACGTCTGTCCAGAATCTAATCTTCCACACAGATTGAACACGAATTATACTCTGTCTAGAATGTAATCTTCCGCACAGATTGAACAGTAATTACACTCTGTGCAGAATCTCATCTCCCCCACAGATTGAACCCAAATTACATTCAGTCCAGAATCTAATCTTCCCCAGAGGTTGAGCCCGAATTACACTCTGTCCTGAATCAAATCTTCCCCACAGATTGAAACCCAATTGCACTCTGTCCAGAATCTAATCTGCCCCACAGTTTGAACCCCAATTACACTCTGTCCAGAATCTAATCCTCCCCTCCGATTGAACACAAAGTACGTCTGTCCAGAATCTAATCTTCCACACAGATTGAACACGAATTATACTCTGTCTAGAATGTAATCTTCCGCACAGATTGAACAGTAATTACACTCTGTGCAGAATCTCATCTCCCCCACAGATTGAACCCAAATTACATTCAGTCCAGAATCTAATCTTCCCCAGAGATTAAATCCAAATTACTCTCTTTCCAGAATTTAATCTTCCCCACAGATTGAGCCCGAATTACACTCTGTCCTGAATCAAATCTTCCCCACAGATTGAAACCCAATTGCACTCTGTCCAGAATCTAATCTGCCCCACAGATTGAACCCAAATTACTCTCTGTCCAGTATCTAATCTTCCCCTCAGATTGAATCCCAATTACACTCTTTCCAGAATCTAATCTTCACCAGAGATTGATCCCGAATTACGTCAGTCCAGAATCTAATCTTCCTCACAAATTGAACCCCTACTACACTGTACAAAATTTAATCTTCCCCACAGATTGAACCGTAATTACACTCTGTCCAGAATCAAATCTTCCCCACAGATTGAACCGTAATTACACTCTGTCCAGAAACAAATGTTCCGCACAAACTGAACCCTAATTACGAACTGTCCAGAATCTAATCATCCCCACAGATTGAACCCCAATTACACTCTGTCCAGAATCTAATCTTCCCCACAGATTGAAACGTAATTACACTCTGTCCAGAATCAAATGTTCCGCACAAACTGAACGCAAATTACACTCTGTCCAGAATCTAATCTTGCCCACAGATTGAACACAAATTACACTCTGTCCAGTATCTAATCTTCCCCACACATTGAATCCCAATTACACTCTTTCCAGAATCTAATCTACACCAGAGATTGAACCAGAATTACGCTCTGTCCAGAATCTAATCCTCCCCACCGATTGAACCCGAATTACGTCTGTCCAGAATCTAATCTTCCTCACAAATTGAACCCGTACTACACTCTACAAAATTTAAACATTCCAACAGATTGAACCCCAATTACACTTTGTCCAGAATGTAATCTTCCCCACAGACTTAACCCAAATTACGCTCTGTTCAGAATGACATCTTCCCCAGAGATTGAACCCGAATTATACTCTGTCTAGAATCTAATCATCCCCACAGATTCAACACGAATGACACTCTGTCCAGAATCTAATCTTCCCCACAGATTGAACCGTAATTACACTCTGTCCAGAATCTAATCTTCCCCACAGATTGAACGTGAATTACTCTCTGTCCAGAATCTTAGCTTCCCCACAGATTGATCCACAATTGCACTCTGTCCAGAATGTAATCTTACCCACAGAATGAACAGGAATTATACTCTGTCTAGAATCTAATCTTCCCCACAGATTGAACGTGAATTACTCTCTGTCCAGAATCTTAGCTTCCCCACAGATTGATCCACAATTGCACTCTGTCCAGAATGTAATCTTACCCACAGAATGAACAGGAATTATACTCTGTCTAGAAAGTAATCTTCCCTACAGATTGAACAGTAATTACACTCTGTGCAGAATATAATCTCCCCCACAGATTGAACCCAAATTACATTCAGTCCAGAATCTAATCTTCCCCAGAGGTTGAGCCCGAATTACACTCTGTCCTGAATCAAATCTTCCCCACAGATTGAAACCCAATTGCACTCTGTCCAGAATCTAATCTGCCCCACAGCTTGAACACCAATTACACTCTGTCCAGAATCTAATCCTCCCCTCCGATTGAACACAAAGTACGTCTGTCCAGAATCTCATCTCCCCCACAGATTGAACCCAAATTACATTCAGTCCAGAATCTAATCTTCCCCAGAGATTAAATCCAAATTACTCTCTTTCCAGAATTTAATCTTCCCCACAGATTGAGCCCGAATTACACTCTGTCCTGAATCAAATCTTCCCCACAGATTGAAACCCAATTGCACTCTGTCCAGAATCTAATCTGCCCCACAGATTGAACCCAAATTACTCTCTGTCCAGTATCTAATCTTCCCCTCAGATTGAATCCCAATTACACTCTTTCCAGAATCTAATCTTCACCAGAGATTGATCCCGAATTACGCTCTGTCCAGAATCTAATCCTCCCCACTGATTGAACACAAATTACGTCTGTCCAGAATCTAATCTTCCTCACAAATTGAACCCCTACTACACTGTACAAAATTTAATCTGCCCCACAGATTGAACCGTAATTACACTCTGTCCAGAATCAAATCTTCCCCACAGATTGAACCGTAATTACACTCTGTCCAGAAACAAATGTTCCGCACAAACTGAACGCAAATTACACTCTGTCCAGAATCTAATCTTGCCCACAGATTGAACACAACTTACACTCTGTCCAGTATCTAATCTTCCCCACACATTGAATCCCAATTACACTCTTTCCAGAATCTAATCTACACCAGAGATTGAACCAGAATTACGCTCTGTCCAGAATCTAATCCTCCCCACCGATTGAACCCGAATTACGTCTGTCCAGAATCTAATCTTCCTCACAAATTGAACCCGTACTACACTCTACAAAATTTAAACATTCCAACAGATTGAACCCCAATTACACTTTGTCCAGAATGTAATCTTCCCCACAGACTTAACCCAAATTACGCTCTGTTCAGAATGACATCTTCCCCAGAGATTGAACCCGAATTATACTCTGTCTAGAATCTAATCATCCCCACAGATTCAACACGAATGACACTCTGTCCAGAATCTAATCTACCCCACAGATTGAACCGTAATTACACTCTGTCCAGAATCTAATCTTCCCCACAGATTGAACGTGAATTACTCTCTGTCCAGAATCTTAGCTTCCCCACAGATTGATCCACAATTGCACTCTGACCAGAATGTAATCTTACCCACAGAATGAACAGGAATTATACTCTGTCTAGAAAGTAATCTTCCCTACAGATTGAACAGTAATTACACTCTGTGCAGAATATAATCTCCCCCACAGATTGAACCCGAATTACACTCAGTCCAGAATCTAATCTTCCCCAGAGATTGAATCCAAATTACGCTCTTTCCAGAATTTAATCTTCCCCACAGATTGAACCCCAATTACACTCTGTCCAGCATCTAATCTTCCTCACAGATTGAAATGTAATTACACTCTGTCCAGAATCAAATGTTCCGCACAAACTGAACGCAAATTGCACTCTGTCCAGAATCTAATCTGCCCCACAGATTGAACCCAAAGTACTCTCTGTCCAGTGTCTAATCTTCCCCTCAGATTGAATCCCAATTACACTCTTTCCAGAATCTAATCTACACCAGAGACTGATCCCGAATTACGCTCTGTCCAGAATCTAATCCTCCCCACCGACTGAACCCAAATTACGCTCTGTCCAGAATCTAATCCTCCCCACCGACTGAACCCAAATTACGCTCTGTCCAGAATCTAATCCTTCCCACCGATTGAACCCAAATTACACTCTGTCCAGAATCTAATCTTCCTCACAAATTGAACCCCTACTACTCTGTACAAAATTTAATCTTCCCCACAGATTGAACCCCAATTACAATGTGTCCAGAATCAAATCTTCCCCACAGATTGAACAGTAATTACACTCTGTCCAGAATCAAATCTTCCCCACAGATTGAACCCCAATTACACTCTGCCCAGAATCTAATCTTCCTGACAGATTGAACCATAATTACACTCTGACCAGAAACAAATGTTCGGCACAAACTGAACCCCAATTACGAACTGTCCAGAATCTAATCATCCCCACAGATTGAAACCCAATTACACTCTGTCCAGAATCGAAACTTCCCCACAGATTGAACCGTAATTACACTCTGTCCAGAATCAAATGTTCCGCACAAACTGAACGCAAATTACACTCAGTCCAGAATCTAATCCTCCCCTCCGATTGAACCCAAAGTACGTCTGTCCAGAATCTAATCTTCCTCACAAATTGAACCCGTACTACACTGTACAAAATTTAATTTTCCCCACAGATTGAACCCCAATTACACTCTGTCCAGAATCTAATCCTCCCGTCCGATTGAACCCAAAATACGTCTGTCCAGAATCTAATCTTCCATACAGATTGAACACAAATTATACTCTGTCTAGAATGTAATCTTCCCCACAGATTGAACAGTAATTTCACTCTGTGCAGAATCTCATCTCCCCCACAGATTGAACCCAAATTACATTCAGTCCAGAATCTAATCTTCCCCAGAGATTAAATCCAAATTACTCTCTTTCCAGAATTTAATCTTCCCCACAGATTGAGCCCGAATTACACTCTGTCCTGAATCAAATCTTCCCCACAGATTGAAACCCAATTGCACTCTGTCCAGAATCTAATCTGCCCCACAGATTGAACCCAAATTACTCTCTGTCCAGTATCTAATCTTCCCCTCAGATTGAATCCCAATTACACTCTTTCCAGAATCTAATCTGCCCCACAGATTGATCCCGAATTACGCTCTGTCCAGAATCTAATCCTCCCCACCGATTCAACCCAAATTACGTCTGTCCAGAATCTAATCTTCCTCACAAACTGAACCCCTACTACACTGTACAAAATTTAATCTTCCCCACAGATTGAACCCCAATTACACTCTGTCCAGAATGTAATCTTCCCCTCAGACTTAACCCAAATTAGGCTCTGTCCAAAATGGCATCTTCCCCAGAGATTGAACCCGAATTATACTCTGTCTAGAATCTAATCATCCCCACAGATTGAACCCGAATGACACTCTGTCCAGAATCTAATCTTCCCCACAGATTGAACATTAATTACACTCTGTCCAGAATCTACTCTTCCCCACAGATTGAACGTGAATTACTCTCTGTCCAGAATCTGAGCTTCCCCACAGATTGAACCCCAATTACACTCTGTCCAGTACGTAATCTTACCCACAGATTGAACACGAATTATACTCTGTCTGGAATGTAAACTTCCCCACAGATTGAACGTGAATTACTCTCTGTCCAGAATCTTAGCTTCCCCACAGATTGAACCCCAATTACACTCTGTCCTGAATGTAATCTGACCCACAGATTGAACACGAATTATACTCTGTCGAGAATGTAATCTTCCCCACAGATTGAACAGTAATTACACTCTGTGCAGAATCTAATCTTCCCCACAGTTTGAATCCCAATGACACTCTCTCCAGAATCTAATCTCCAGCAGAGAATGATCCCGAATTACGCTCTGTCCAGAATCTAATCTTCCTCACAAATTGAACCCCTACTACTCTGTACAAAATTTAATCTTCCCCACAGATTGAACCCCAATTACAATGTGTCCAGAATCAAATCTTCCCCACAGATTGAACCGTAATTACACTCTGTCCAGAATCAAATCTTCCCCACAGATTGAACCCCAATTACACTCTGCCCAGAATCTAATCTTCCTGACAGATTGAACTATAATTACACTCTGTCCAGAAACAAATGTTCGGCACAAACTGAACCCCAATTACGAACTGTCCGGAATCTAATCATCCCCACAGATTGAACCCCAATTACACTCTGTCCGGAATCGAAACTTCCCCACAGATTGAACCGTAATTACACTCTGTCCAGAATCAAATGATCCGCACAAACTGAACGCAAATTACACTCAGTCCAGAATCTAATCCTCCCCTCCGATTGAACCCAAAGTACGTCTGTCCAGAATCTAATCTTCCACACAGATTGAACACGAATTATACTCTGTCTAGAATGTAATCTTCCGCACAGATTGAACCCGTACTACACTATACAAAATTTAATCTTCCCCACAGATTGAACCCCAATTACACTCTGTCCAGTATCTAATCTTCCCCACATATTGAATCCCAATTACACTCTTTGCAGAATCTAATCTTCACCAGAGATTGATTCCGAATTACGCTCTATCCAGGATCTAATCCTCCCCTCCGATTGAACCCAAAATACGTCTGTCCAGAATCTAATCTTCCACACAGATTGAACACAAATTATACTCTGTCTAGAATGTAATCTTCCCCACAGATTGAACAGTAATTTCACTCTGTGCAGAATCTCATCTCCCCCACAGATTGAACCCAAATTACATTCAGTCCAGAATCTAATCTTCCCCAGAGGTTGAGCCCGAATTACACTCTGTCCTGAATCAAATCTTCCCCACAGATTGAAACCCAATTGCACTCTGTCCAGAATCTAATCTGCCCCACAGTTTGAACCCCAATTACACTCAGTCCAGAATCTAATCCTCCCCTCCGATTGAACCCAAAGTACGTCTGTCCAGAATCTAATCTTCCTCACAAATTGAACCCGTACTACACTGTACAAAATTTAATTTTCCCCACAGATTGAACCCCAATTACACTCTGTCCAGAATCTAATCCTCCCGTCCGATTGAACCCAAAATACGTCTGTCCAGAATCTAATCTTCCATACAGATTGAACACAAATTATACTCTGTCTAGAATGTAATCTTCCCCACAGATTGAACAGTAATTTCACTCTGTGCAGAATCTCATCTCCCCCACAGATTGAACCCAAATTACATTCAGTCCAGAATCTAATCTTCCCCAGAGATTAAATCCAAATTACTCTCTTTCCAGAATTTAATCTTCCCCACAGATTGAGCCCGAATTACACTCTGTCCTGAATCAAATCTTCCCCACAGATTGAAACCCAATTGCACTCTGTCCAGAATCTAATCTGCCCCACAGATTGAACCCAAATTACTCTCTGTCCAGTATCTAATCTTCCCCTCAGATTGAATCCCAATTACACTCTTTCCAGAATCTAATCTTCACCAGAGATTGATCCCGAATTACGCTCTGTCCAGAATCTAATCCTCCCCACTGATTGAACACAAATTACGTCTGTCCAGAATCTAATCTTCCTCACAAATTGAACCCCTACTACACTGTACAAAATTTAATCTTCCCCACAGATTGAACCGTAATTACACTCTGTCCAGAATCAAATCTTCCCCACAGATTGAACCGTAATTACACTCTGTCCAGAAACAAATGTTCCGCACAAACTGAACGCAAATTACACTCTGTCCAGAATCTAATCTTGCCCACAGATTGAACACAAATTACACTCTGTCCAGTATCTAATCTTCCCCACACATTGAATCCCAATTACACTCTTTCCAGAATCTAATCTACACCAGAGATTGAACCAGAATTACGCTCTGTCCAGAATCTAATCCTCCCCACCGATTGAACCCGAATTACGTCTGTCCAGAATCTAATCTTCCTCACAAATTGAACCCGTACTACACTCTACAAAATTTAAACATTCCAACAGATTGAACCCCAATTACACTTTGTCCAGAATGTAATCTTCCCCACAGACTTAACCCAAATTACGCTCTGTTCAGAATGACATCTTCCCCAGAGATTGAACCCGAATTATACTCTGTCTAGAATCTAATCATCCCCACAGATTCAACACGAATGACACTCTGTCCAGAATCTAATCTACCCCACAGATTGAACCGTAATTACACTCTGTCCAGAATCTAATCTTCCCCACAGATTGAACGTGAATTACTCTCTGTCCAGAATCTTAGCTTCCCCACAGATTGATCCACAATTGCACTCTGTCCAGAATGTAATCTTACCCACAGAATGAACAGGAATTATACTCTGTCTAGAAAGTAATCTTCCCTACAGATTGAACAGTAATTACACTCTGTGCAGAATATAATCTCCCCCACAGATTGAACCCGAATTACACTCAGTCCAGAATCTAATCTTCCCCAGAGATTGAATCCAAATTACGCTCTTTCCAGAATTTAATCTTCCCCACAGATTGAACCCCAATTACACTCTGTCCAGCATCTAATCTTCCTCACAGATTGAAATGTAATTACACTCTGTCCAGAATCAAATGTTCCGCACAAACTGAACGCAAATTGCACTCTGTCCAGAATCTAATCTGCCCCACAGATTGAACCCAAAGTACTCTCTGTCCAGTGTCTAATCTTCCCCTCAGATTGAATCCCAATTACACTCTTTCCAGAATCTAATCTTCACCAGAGATTGATCCCGAATTACGCTCTGTCCAGAATCTAATCCTCCCCACCGATTGAACCCAAATTAAGACTGTCCAGTATCTAATCTTCCTCACAAATTGAACCCCTACTACACTGTACAAAATTTAATCTTCCCCACATGTTGAATCCCAATTACAATGTGTCCAGAATCAAATCTTCCCCACAGATTGAACCCCAATTACAATGTGTCCAGAATCAAATCTTCCCCACAGATTGAACCGTAATTACACTCTGTCCAGAATCAAATCTTCCCCACAGATTGAACCGTAATTACACTCTGTCCAGAAACAAATGTTCCGCACAAACTGAACCCCAATTACGAACTGTCCAGTATCTAATCTTCCCCACACATTGAATCCCAATTACACTCTTTCCAGAATCTAATCTACACCAGAGACTGATCCCGAATTACGCTCTGTCCAGAATCTAATCCTCCCCACCGACTGAACCCAAATTACGCTCTGTCCAGAATCTAATCCTTCCCACCGATTGAACCCAAATTACACTCTGTCCAGAATCTAATCCTTCCCACAGATTGAACCGTAATTACACTCTGTCCTGAATCAAATCTTCCCCACAGATTGAAACCCAATTGCACTCTGTTCAGAATCTAATCTTCCCCACAGATTGAATCCCAATGACACTCTCTCCAGAATCTAATCTCCCCCAGAGAATGATCCCGAATTACGCTCTGTCCAGAATCTAATCTTCCTCACAAATTGAACCCCTACTACTCTGTACAAAATTTAATCTTCCCCACAGATTGAACCCCAATTACAATGTGTCCAGAATCAAATCTTCCCCACAGATTGAACAGTAATTACACTCTGTCCAGAATCAAATCTTCCCCACAGATTGAACCCCAATTACACTCTGCCCAGAATCTAATCTTCCTGACAGATTGAACCATAATTACACTCTGACCAGAAACAAATGTTCGGCACAAACTGAACCCCAATTACGAACTGTCCAGAATCTAATCATCCCCACAGATTGAACCCCAATTACACTCTGTCCGGAATCGAAACTTCCCCACAGATTGAACCGTAATTACACTCTGTCCAGAATCAAATGATCCGCACAAACTGAACGCAAATTACACTCAGTCCAGAATCTAATCCTCCCCTCCGATTGAACCCAAAGTACGTCTGTCCAGAATCTAATCTTCCACACAGATTGAACACGAATTATACTCTGTCTAGAATGTAATCTTCCGCACAGATTGAACCCGTACTACACTATACAAAATTTAATCTTCCCCACAGATTGAACCCCAATTACACTCTGTCCAGTATCTAATCTTCCCCACATATTGAATCCCAATTACACTCTTTGCAGAATCTAATCTTCACCAGAGATTGATTCCGAATTACGCTCTGTCCAGGATCTAATCCTCCCCTCCGATTGAACCCAAAATACGTCTGTCCAGAATCTAATCTTCCACACAGATTGAACACAAATTATACTCTGTCTAGAATGTAATCTTCCCCACAGATTGAACAGTAATTTCACTCTGTGCAGAATCTCATCTCCCCCACAGATTGAACCCAAATTACATTCAGTCCAGAATCTAATCTTCCCCAGAGGTTGAGCCCGAATTACACTCTGTCCTGAATCAAATCTTCCCCACAGATTGAAACCCAATTGCACTCTGTCCAGAATCTAATCTGCCCCACAGTTTGAACCCCAATTACACTCAGTCCAGAATCTAATCCTCCCCTCCGATTGAACCCAAAGTACGTCTGTCCAGAATCTAATCTTCCTCACAAATTGAACCCGTACTACACTGTACAAAATTTAATTTTCCCCACAGATTGAACCCCAATTACACTCTGTCCAGAATCTAATCCTCCCGTCCGATTGAACCCAAAATACGTCTGTCCAGAATCTAATCTTCCATACAGATTGAACACAAATTATACTCTGTCTAGAATGTAATCTTCCCCACAGATTGAACAGTAATTTCACTCTGTGCAGAATCTCATCTCCCCCACAGATTGAACCCAAATTACATTCAGTCCAGAATCTAATCTTCCCCAGAGATTAAATCCAAATTACTCTCTTTCCAGAATTTAATCTTCCCCACAGATTGAGCCCGAATTACACTCTGTCCTGAATCAAATCTTCCCCACAGATTGAAACCCAATTGCACTCTGTCCAGAATCTAATCTGCCCCACAGATTGAACCCAAATTACTCTCTGTCCAGTATCTAATCTTCCCCTCAGATTGAATCCCAATTACACTCTTTCCAGAATCTAATCTTCACCAGAGATTGATCCCGAATTACGCTCTGTCCAGAATCTAATCCTCCCCACTGATTGAACACAAATTACGTCTGTCCAGAATCTAATCTTCCTCACAAATTGAACCCCTACTACACTGTACAAAATTTAATCTTCCCCACAGATTGAACCGTAATTACACTCTGTCCAGAATCAAATCTTCCCCACAGATTGAACCGTAATTACACTCTGTCCAGAAACAAATGTTCCGCACAAACTGAACGCAAATTACACTCTGTCCAGAATCTAATCTTGCCCACAGATTGAACACAAATTACACTCTGTCCAGTATCTAATCTTCCCCACACATTGAATCCCAATTACACTCTTTCCAGAATCTAATCTACACCAGAGATTGAACCAGAATTACGCTCTGTCCAGAATCTAATCCTCCCCACCGATTGAACCCGAATTACGTCTGTCCAGAATCTAATCTTCCTCACAAATTGAACCCGTACTACACTCTACAAAATTTAAACATTCCAACAGATTGAACCCCAATTACACTTTGTCCAGAATGTAATCTTCCCCACAGACTTAACCCAAATTACGCTCTGTTCAGAATGACATCTTCCCCAGAGATTGAACCCGAATTATACTCTGTCTAGAATCTAATCATCCCCACAGATTCAACACGAATGACACTCTGTCCAGAATCTAATCTACCCCACAGATTGAACCGTAATTACACTCTGTCCAGAATCTAATCTTCCCCACAGATTGAACGTGAATTACTCTCTGTCCAGAATCTTAGCTTCCCCACAGATTGATCCACAATTGCACTCTGTCCAGAATGTAATCTTACCCACAGAATGAACAGGAATTATACTCTGTCTAGAAAGTAATCTTCCCTACAGATTGAACAGTAATTACACTCTGTGCAGAATATAATCTCCCCCACAGATTGAACCCGAATTACACTCAGTCCAGAATCTAATCTTCCCCAGAGATTGAATCCAAATTACGCTCTTTCCAGAATTTAATCTTCCCCACAGATTGAACCCCAATTACACTCTGTCCAGCATCTAATCTTCCTCACAGATTGAAATGTAATTACACTCTGTCCAGAATCAAATGTTCCGCACAAACTGAACGCAAATTGCACTCTGTCCAGAATCTAATCTGCCCCACAGATTGAACCCAAAGTACTCTCTGTCCAGTGTCTAATCTTCCCCTCAGATTGAATCCCAATTACACTCTTTCCAGAATCTAATCTTCACCAGAGATTGATCCCGAATTACGCTCTGTCCAGAATCTAATCCTCCCCACCGATTGAACCCAAATTAAGACTGTCCAGTATCTAATCTTCCTCACAAATTGAACCCCTACTACACTGTACAAAATTTAATCTTCCCCACATGTTGAATCCCAATTACAATGTGTCCAGAATCAAATCTTCCCCACAGATTGAACCCCAATTACAATGTGTCCAGAATCAAATCTTCCCCACAGATTGAACCGTAATTACACTCTGTCCAGAATCAAATCTTCCCCACAGATTGAACCGTAATTACACTCTGTCCAGAAACAAATGTTCCGCACAAACTGAACCCCAATTACGAACTGTCCAGTATCTAATCTTCCCCACACATTGAATCCCAATTACACTCTTTCCAGAATCTAATCTACACCAGAGACTGATCCCGAATTACGCTCTGTCCAGAATCTAATCCTCCCCACCGACTGAACCCAAATTACGCTCTGTCCAGAATCTAATCCTTCCCACCGATTGAACCCAAATTACACTCTGTCCAGAATCTAATCCTTCCCACAGATTGAACCGTAATTACACTCTGTCCTGAATCAAATCTTCCCCACAGATTGAAACCCAATTGCACTCTGTTCAGAATCTAATCTTCCCCACAGATTGAATCCCAATGACACTCTCTCCAGAATCTAATCTCCCCCAGAGAATGATCCCGAATTACGCTCTGTCCAGAATCTAATCTTCCTCACAAATTGAACCCCTACTACTCTGTACAAAATTTAATCTTCCCCACAGATTGAACCCCAATTACAATGTGTCCAGAATCAAATCTTCCCCACAGATTGAACAGTAATTACACTCTGTCCAGAATCAAATCTTCCCCACAGATTGAACCCCAATTACACTCTGCCCAGAATCTAATCTTCCTGACAGATTGAACCATAATTACACTCTGACCAGAAACAAATGTTCGGCACAAACTGAACCCCAATTACGAACTGTCCAGAATCTAATCATCCCCACAGATTGAACCCCAATTACACTCTGTCCAGAATCGAAACTTCCCCACAGATTGAACCGTAATTACACTCTGTCCAGAATCAAATGTTCCGCACAAACTGAACGCAAATTACACTCAGTCCAGAATCTAATCCTCCCCTCCGATTGAACCCAAAGTACGTCTGTCCAGAATCTAATCTTCCTCACAAATTGAACCCGTACTACACTGTACAAAATTTAATTTTCCCCACAGATTGAACCCCAATTACACTCTGTCCAGAATCTAATCCTCCCGTCCGATTGAACCCAAAATACGTCTGTCCAGAATCTAATCTTCCATACAGATTGAACACAAATTATACTCTGTCTAGAATGTAATCTTCCCCACAGATTGAACAGTAATTTCACTCTGTGCAGAATCTCATCTCCCCCACAGATTGAACCCAAATTACATTCAGTCCAGAATCTAATCTTCCCCAGAGATTAAATCCAAATTACTCTCTTTCCAGAATTTAATCTTCCCCACAGATTGAGCCCGAATTACACTCTGTCCTGAATCAAATCTTCCCCACAGATTGAAACCCAATTGCACTCTGTCCAGAATCTAATCTGCCCCACAGATTGAACCCAAATTACTCTCTGTCCAGTATCTAATCTTCCCCTCAGATTGAATCCCAATTACACTCTTTCCAGAATCTAATCTGCCCCACAGATTGATCCCGAATTACGCTCTGTCCAGAATCTAATCCTCCCCACCGATTCAACCCAAATTACGTCTGTCCAGAATCTAATCTTCCTCACAAACTGAACCCCTACTACACTGTACAAAATTTAATCTTCCCCACAGATTGAACCCCAATTACACTCTGTCCAGAATGTAATCTTCCCCTCAGACTTAACCCAAATTAGGCTCTGTCCAAAATGGCATCTTCCCCAGAGATTGAACCCGAATTATACTCTGTCTAGAATCTAATCATCCCCACAGATTGAACCCGAATGACACTCTGTCCAGAATCTAATCTGCCCCACAGATTGAACCCAAATTACTCTCTGTCCAGTATCTAATCTTCCCCTCAGATTGAATCCCAATTACGCTCTGTCCAGAATCTAATCCTCCCCACCGATTGAACCCAAATTACGTCTGTCCAGAATCTAATCTTCCTCACAAATTGAACCCCTACTACACTGTACAAAATTTAATCTTCCCCACAGATTGAACCGTAATTACACTCTGTCCAGAATCAAATCTTCCCCACAGATTGAACCGTAATTACACTCTGTCCAGAAACAAATGTTCCGCACAAACTGAACCCTAATTACGAACTTTCCAGAATCTAATCATCCCCACAGATTGAACCCCAATTACACTCTGTCCAGAATCTAATCTTCCCCACAGATTGAAACGTAATTACACTCTGTCCAGAATCAAATGTTCCGCACAAACTGAACGCAAATTACACTCTGTCCAGAATCTAATCTTGCCCACAGATTGAACACAAATTACACTCTGTCCAGTATCTAATCTTCCCCACACATTGAATCCCAATTACACTCTTTCCAGAATCTAATCTACACCAGAGATTGAACCAGAATTACGCTCTGTCCAGAATCTAATCCTCCCCACCGATTGAACCCGAATTACGTCTGTCCAGAATCTAATCTTCCTCACAAATTGAACCCGTACTACACTCTACAAAATTTAAACTTTCCCACAGATTGAACCCCAATTACACTTTGTCCAGAATGTAATCTTCTCCACAGACTTAACCCAAATTACGCTCTGTTCAGAATGACATCTTCCCCAGAGATTGAACCCGAATTATACTCTGTCTAGAATCTAATCATCCCCACAGATTCAACACAAATGACACTCTGTCCAGAATCTAATCTTCCCCACAGATTGAACCGTAATTACACTCTGTCCAGAATCTAATCTTCCCCACAGATTGAACGTGAATTACTCTCTGTCCAGAATCTTAGCTTCCCCACAGATTGATCCACAATTGCACTCTGTCCAGAATGTAATCTTACCCACAGAATGAACAGGAATTATACTCTGTCTAGAAAGTAATCTTCCCTACAGATTGAACAGTAATTACACTCTGTGCAGAATATAATCTCCCCCACAGATTGAACCCGAATTACACTCAGTCCAGAATCTAATCTTCCCCAGAGTTTGAATCCAAATTACGCTCTTTCCAGAATTTAATCTTCCCCACAGATTGAACCCAAAGTACTCTCTGTCCAGTGTCTAATCTTCCCCTCAGATTGAATCCCAATTACACTCTTTCCAGAATCTAATCTTCACCAGAGATTGATCCCGAATTACGCTCTGTCCAGAATCTAATCCTCCCCACCGATTGAACCCAAATTAAGACTGTCCAGTATCTAATCTTCCTCACAAATTGAACCCCTACTACACTGTACAAAATTTAATCTTCCCCACATGTTGAATCCCAATTACAATGTGTCCAGAATCAAATCTTCCCCACAGATTGAACCCCAATTACAATGTGTCCAGAATCAAATCTTCCCCACAGATTGAACCGTAATTACACTCTGTCCAGAATCAAATCTTCCCCACAGATTGAACCGTAATTACACTCTGTCCAGAAACAAATGTTCCGCACAAACTGAACCCCAATTACGAACTGTCCAGTATCTAATCTTCCCCACACATTGAATCCCAATTACACTCTTTCCAGAATCTAATCTACACCAGAGACTGATCCCGAATTACGCTCTGTCCAGAATCTAATCCTCCCCACCGACTGAACCCAAATTACGCTCTGTCCAGAATCTAATCCTTCCCACCGATTGAACCCAAATTACACTCTGTCCAGAATCTAATCCTTCCCACAGATTGAACCGTAATTACACTCTGTCCTGAATCAAATCTTCCCCACAGATTGAAACCCAATTGCACTCTGTTCAGAATCTAATCTTCCCCACAGATTGAATCCCAATGACACTCTCTCCAGAATCTAATCTCCCCCAGAGAATGATCCCGAATTACGCTCTGTCCAGAATCTAATCTTCCTCACAAATTGAACCCCTACTACTCTGTACAAAATTTAATCTTCCCCACAGATTGAACCCCAATTACAATGTGTCCAGAATCAAATCTTCCCCACAGATTGAACAGTAATTACACTCTGTCCAGAATCAAATCTTCCCCACAGATTGAACCCCAATTACACTCTGCCCAGAATCTAATCTTCCTGACAGATTGAACCATAATTACACTCTGACCAGAAACAAATGTTCGGCACAAACTGAACCCCAATTACGAACTGTCCAGAATCTAATCATCCCCACAGATTGAACCCCAATTACACTCTGTCCAGAATCGAAACTTCCCCACAGATTGAACCGTAATTACACTCTGTCCAGAATCAAATGTTCCGCACAAACTGAACGCAAATTACACTCAGTCCAGAATCTAATCCTCCCCTCCGATTGAACCCAAAGTACGTCTGTCCAGAATCTAATCTTCCTCACAAATTGAACCCGTACTACACTGTACAAAATTTAATTTTCCCCACAGATTGAACCCCAATTACACTCTGTCCAGAATCTAATCCTCCCGTCCGATTGAACCCAAAATACGTCTGTCCAGAATCTAATCTTCCATACAGATTGAACACAAATTATACTCTGTCTAGAATGTAATCTTCCCCACAGATTGAACAGTAATTTCACTCTGTGCAGAATCTCATCTCCCCCACAGATTGAACCCAAATTACATTCAGTCCAGAATCTAATCTTCCCCAGAGATTAAATCCAAATTACTCTCTTTCCAGAATTTAATCTTCCCCACAGATTGAGCCCGAATTACACTCTGTCCTGAATCAAATCTTCCCCACAGATTGAAACCCAATTGCACTCTGTCCAGAATCTAATCTGCCCCACAGATTGAACCCAAATTACTCTCTGTCCAGTATCTAATCTTCCCCTCAGATTGAATCCCAATTACACTCTTTCCAGAATCTAATCTGCCCCACAGATTGATCCCGAATTACGCTCTGTCCAGAATCTAATCCTCCCCACCGATTCAACCCAAATTACGTCTGTCCAGAATCTAATCTTCCTCACAAACTGAACCCCTACTACACTGTACAAAATTTAATCTTCCCCACAGATTGAACCCCAATTACACTCTGTCCAGAATGTAATCTTCCCCTCAGACTTAACCCAAATTAGGCTCTGTCCAAAATGGCATCTTCCCCAGAGATTGAACCCGAATTATACTCTGTCTAGAATCTAATCATCCCCACAGATTGAACCCGAATGACACTCTGTCCAGAATCTAATCTGCCCCACAGATTGAACCCAAATTACTCTCTGTCCAGTATCTAATCTTCCCCTCAGATTGAATCCCAATTACGCTCTGTCCAGAATCTAATCCTCCCCACCGATTGAACCCAAATTACGTCTGTCCAGAATCTAATCTTCCTCACAAATTGAACCCCTACTACACTGTACAAAATTTAATCTTCCCCACAGATTGAACCGTAATTACACTCTGTCCAGAATCAAATCTTCCCCACAGATTGAACCGTAATTACACTCTGTCCAGAAACAAATGTTCCGCACAAACTGAACCCTAATTACGAACTTTCCAGAATCTAATCATCCCCACAGATTGAACCCCAATTACACTCTGTCCAGAATCTAATCTTCCCCACAGATTGAAACGTAATTACACTCTGTCCAGAATCAAATGTTCCGCACAAACTGAACGCAAATTACACTCTGTCCAGAATCTAATCTTGCCCACAGATTGAACACAAATTACACTCTGTCCAGTATCTAATCTTCCCCACACATTGAATCCCAATTACACTCTTTCCAGAATCTAATCTACACCAGAGATTGAACCAGAATTACGCTCTGTCCAGAATCTAATCCTCCCCACCGATTGAACCCGAATTACGTCTGTCCAGAATCTAATCTTCCTCACAAATTGAACCCGTACTACACTCTACAAAATTTAAACTTTCCCACAGATTGAACCCCAATTACACTTTGTCCAGAATGTAATCTTCTCCACAGACTTAACCCAAATTACGCTCTGTTCAGAATGACATCTTCCCCAGAGATTGAACCCGAATTATACTCTGTCTAGAATCTAATCATCCCCACAGATTCAACACAAATGACACTCTGTCCAGAATCTAATCTTCCCCACAGATTGAACCGTAATTACACTCTGTCCAGAATCTAATCTTCCCCACAGATTGAACGTGAATTACTCTCTGTCCAGAATCTTAGCTTCCCCACAGATTGATCCACAATTGCACTCTGTCCAGAATGTAATCTTACCCACAGAATGAACAGGAATTATACTCTGTCTAGAAAGTAATCTTCCCTACAGATTGAACAGTAATTACACTCTGTGCAGAATATAATCTCCCCCACAGATTGAACCCGAATTACACTCAGTCCAGAATCTAATCTTCCCCAGAGTTTGAATCCAAATTACGCTCTTTCCAGAATTTAATCTTCCCCACAGATTGAACCCCAATTACACTCTTTCCAGCATCTAATCTTCCTCACAGATTGAAATGTAATTACACTCTGTCCAGAATCAAATGTTCCGCACAAACTGAACGCAAATTGCACTCTGTCCAGAATCTAATCTGCCCCACAGATTGAACCCAAAGTACTCTCTGTCCAGTGTCTAATCTTCCCCTCAGATTGAATCCCAATTACACTCTTTCCAGAATCTAATCTTCACCAGAGATTGATCCCGAATTACGCTCTGTCCAGAATCTAATCCTCCCCACCGATTGAACCCAAAGTACGTCTGTCCAGAATCTAATCTTCCTCACAAATTGAACCCGTACTACACTGTACAAAATTTAATATTCTCCACAGATTGAACCCCAATTACACTCTGTCCAGAATGTAATCTTCCCCACAGACTTCACCCAAATTACGCTCTGTCCAGAATGGCATCTTCCCCAGAGATTGAACCCGAATTATACTCTTAGAATCTAATCATCCCCACAGATTGAACCCGAATGACACTCTGTCCAGAATCTAATCTTCCCCAGAGATTGAACCCCAATTACATTCTGTCCTGAATCAAATCTTCCCAACAGATTGAAACGCAATTGCACTCTTTTCAGAATCTAATCTCCCCCAGAGAATGATCCCGAATTACGCTCTGACCAGAATCTAATCTTCCTCACAAATTGAACCCCTACTACTGTGTACAAAATTTAATCTTCCCCACAGATTGAACCCCAATTACACTCTGTCCAGAATCTAATCCTCCCCACTGATTGTACCCAAATTAAGTCTGTCCAGAATCTAATCTTCCTCACAAATTGAACCCGTACTACACTCTACAAAATTTAAAATTTCCCACAGATTGAACCCCAATTACACTTTGTCCAGAATGTAATCTTCCCCACAGACTTAACCCAAATTACGCTCTGTTCAGAATGTCATCTTCCCCAGAGATTGAACCCGAATTATACTCTGTCTAGAATCTAATCATCCCCACAGATTGAACACGAATGACACTCTGTCCAGAATCTAATCTTCCCCACAGATTGAACCGTAATTACACTCTGTCCAGAATCTAATCTTCCCCACAGAATGAACCCCAATTACACTCTGTCCAGAAGGTAATCTTACCCACAGATTGAACACGAATTATACTCTGTCTAGAATGTAAACTTCCCCACAGATTGAACGTGAATTACTCTCTGTCCAGAATCTTAGCTTCCCCACAGATTAAACCCCAATTACACTCTGTCCAGAATGTAATCTTACCCACTGACTGAACACGAATTATACTCTGTCGAGAATGTAATCTTCCCCACAGACTGAACAGTAATTACACTCTGTGCAGAATCTAATCTTCCCCACAGATTGAACAGTAATTACACTCTGTCCAGAATCTAATCTTCCCCAGAGATTGAGCCCCAATTACATTCTGTCCAGAATCAAATCTTCCCAACAGATTGAAACCCAATTGCACTCTGTTCAGAATCTAATCTCCCCCAGAGAATGATCCCGAATTACGCTCTGACCAGAATCTAATCTTCCTCACAAATTGAACCCCTACTACTGTGTACAAAATTTAATCTTCCCCACAGATTGAACCCCAATTACACTCTGTCCAGAATCTAATCCTCCCCACCGATTGAACCCAAATTAAGTCTGTCCAGAATCTAATCTTCCTCACAAATTGAACCCCTACTACACAGTACAAAATTTAATCTTCCCCACAGATTGAAACCCCATTACAATGTGTCCAGAATCAAATCTTCCCCAGAGATTGAACCCCAATTACACTCTGTCCAGAATCAAATCTTCCCCAGAGATTGAACCCCAATTACACCCTGCCCAGAATCTAATCTTCCCCTCAGATTGAACCGTAATTACACTCTGTCCAGAATCAATTGTTCTGCACAAACTGAACCCCAATTATGAACTGTCCAGAATCTAATCATCCCCACAGATTGAACCCCAATTACACTCTGTCCAGAATCTCATCTTCCCCACAGATTGAACCGTAATTACACTCTGTCCAGAATCAAATGTTCCGCAGAAACTGAATGCAAATTACACTCTGTCCAGAAAATAATCTTCCCCACAGATTGAACCCAAATTACACTCTGTCCAGTATCTAATCTTCCCCACAGATTGAATCCCAATTACACTCTTTCCAGAATCTTATCTTTACCAGAGATTGAACCCGAATTACGCTCTGTCCAGAATCTAATCCTCCCCTCCGATTGAACCCAAAGTACGTCTGTCCAGAATCTAATCTTCCTCACAAATTGAACGTGTACTACACTGTACAAAATTTAATCTTCCCCACAGATTGAACCCCAATTACACTCTGTCCAGAATGTAATCTTCCCCACAGACTTAACCCAAATTACGCTCTGTCCAGAATGGCATCTTCCCCAGAGATTCAACCCGAATTATACTCTGTCTAGAATCTGATCATACCCACAGATTGAACCCGAATGACACTCGGTCCAGAATCTAATCTTCCGCACAGATGGAACCGTAATTACACTCTGTCCAGAATCTAATCTTCCCCACAGATTGAACGTGAATTACTCTCTGTCCAGAATCTGAGCTTTCCCACAGATTGAAACCCAATTAAACTCTGTCCAGAACGTAATCTTACCCACAGATTGAACACGAATTATACTCTGTCTAGAATGTATACTTCCCCACAGATTGAACGTGAATTACTCTCTGTCCAGAATCTTAGCTTCCCCACAGATTGAACCCCAATTACACTCTGTCCAGAATCTAATCTTCCCCACAGATTGAATCCCAATGACACTCTCTCCAGAATCTAATCTCCCCCAGAGAATGATCCCGAATTACGCTCTGTCCAGAATCTAATCTTCCTCACAAATTGAACCCCTACTACACCGTACAAAATTTAATCTTCCCCACAGATTGAACCCCAATTACAATGTGTCCAGAATCAAATCTTCCCCACAGATTGAACCCCAATTACAATGTGTCCAGAATCAAATCTTCCACACAGATTGAACCGTAATTACACTCTGTCCAGAATGAAATCTTCCCCAGAGATTGAACCCCAATTACACTCTGCCCAGTATCTAATCTTCCCCATAGATTGAACTGTAATTACACTGTCCAGAAACAAATGTTCCGCACAAACTGAACCCCAATTACGCTCTGTCCAGAATCTAATCTTCCCCACAGATTGAACCATAATTACACTCTGTCCAGAATCAAATGTTCCGCACAAACTGAACGCAAATTACACTCTGTCCAGAATCTAATCCTCCCCTCCGATTGAACTCAAAGTACATCTGTCCAGAATCTAATCTTCCTCACAAATTGAACCCCTACTACACTGTACAAAATTTAATCTTCCCCACAGATTGAACCCCAATTACAATGTGTCCAGAATCAAATCTTCCCCACAGATTGAACCATAATTACACTCTGTCCAGAATCAAATCTTCCCCACAGATTGAACCCGAATTACACTCTGTCCTGAATCAAATGTTCCGCACAAACTGAACCCCAATTACGAACTGTCCAGAATCTAATCATCCCCACAGATTGAATCCCAATTACACTCTCTCCAGAATCTAATCTCCCCCAGAGAATGATCCCGAATTACACTCTGTCCAGAATCTAATCTTCCTCACAAATGGAACCCCTACTACACTGTACAAAATTTAATTTTCCCCACAGATTGAACCCCAATTACAATGTGTCCAGAATCAAATCTTCCCCACAGATTGAACCGTAATTACACTCTGTCCAGAATCAAATCTTCCCCACAGATTGAACCCCAATTACACTCTGCCCAGAATCTAATCTTCCTGACAGATTGAACCGTAATTACACTCTGTCCAGAAACAAATGTTCGGCACAAACTGAACCCCAATTACGAACTGTCCAGAATCTAATCATCCCCACAGATTAAACCCCAATTACACTGTGTCCAGATTCTAATCTTCCCCACAGATTGAACCGTAATTACACTCTGTCCAGAATCAAATGTTCCACACAAACTGAACGCAAATTACACTCTGTCCAGAATCTAATCCTCCCCTCCGATTGAACCCAAAGTACGTCTGTCCAGAATCTAATCTTCCTCACAAATTGAACCCGTACTAACCTGTACAAAATTTAATCTTCCCCACAGATTGAACGTGAATTGCTCTCTGTCCAGAATCTTAGCTTCCCCACAGATTGAACCCCAATTACACTCTGTCCAGAATGTAACCTTACCCACGGATTGAACACGAATTATACTCTGTCGAGAATGTAATCTTCTCCACAGACTGAACAGTAATTACACTCTGTGCAGAATCTAATCTTCCCCACAGATTGAACAGTAATTACACTCTGTCCAGAATCTAATCTTCCCCAGAGATTGAGCCCCAATTACATTCTGTCCTGAATCAAATCTTCCCAACAGATTGAAACCCAATTGCACTCTGTTCAGAATCTAATCTTCCCCACAGATTGAATCCCAATTACACTCTCTCCAGAATCTAATCTCCCCCACAGAATGATCCCGAATTACGCTCTGACCAGAATCTAATCTTCCTCACAAATTGAACCCCTATTACAGTGTACAAAATTTAATCTTCCCCACAGATTGAACCCCAATTACAATGTGTCCAGAATCAAATCTTCCCCACAGATTGAACCCCAATTACAATGTGTCCAGAATCAAATCTTCCACACAGATTGAACCGTAATTACACTCTGTCCAGAATGAAATCTTCCCCAGAGATTGAACCCCAATTACACTCTGCCCAGTATCTAATCTTCCCCATAGATTGAACTGTAATTACACTGTCCAGAAACAAATGTTCCGCACAAACTGAACCCCAATTACGCTCTGTCCAGAATCTAATCTTCCCCACAGATTGAACCATAATTACACTCTGTCCAGAATCAAATGTTCCGCACAAACTGAACGCAAATTACACTCTGTCCAGAATCTAATCCTCCCCTCCGATTGAACTCAAAGTACATCTGTCCAGAATCTAATCTTCCTCACAAATTGAACCCCTACTACACTGTACAAAATTTAATCTTCCCCACAGATTGAACCCCAATTACAATGTGTCCAGAATCAAATCTTCCCCACAGATTGAACCATAATTACACTCTGTCCAGAATCAAATCTTCCCCACAGATTGAACCCGAATTACACTCTGTCCTGAATCAAATGTTCCGCACAAACTGAACCCCAATTACGAACTGTCCAGAATCTAATCATCCCCACAGATTGAATCCCAATTACACTCTCTCCAGAATCTAATCTCCCCCAGAGAATGATCCCGAATTACACTCTGTCCAGAATCTAATCTTCCTCACAAATGGAACCCCTACTACACTGTACAAAATTTAATTTTCCCCACAGATTGAACCCCAATTACAATGTGTCCAGAATCAAATCTTCCCCACAGATTGAACCGTAATTACACTCTGTCCAGAATCAAATCTTCCCCACAGATTGAACCCCAATTACACTCTGCCCAGAATCTAATCTTCCTGACAGATTGAACCGTAATTACACTCTGTCCAGAAACAAATGTTCGGCACAAACTGAACCCCAATTACGAACTGTCCAGAATCTAATCATCCCCACAGATTAAACCCCAATTACACTGTGTCCAGATTCTAATCTTCCCCACAGATTGAACCGTAATTACACTCTGTCCAGAATCAAATGTTCCACACAAACTGAACGCAAATTACACTCTGTCCAGAATCTAATCCTCCCCTCCGATTGAACCCAAAGTACGTCTGTCCAGAATCTAATCTTCCTCACAAATTGAACCCGTACTAACCTGTACAAAATTTAATCTTCCCCACAGATTGAACGTGAATTGCTCTCTGTCCAGAATCTTAGCTTCCCCACAGATTGAACCCCAATTACACTCTGTCCAGAATGTAACCTTACCCACGGATTGAACACGAATTATACTCTGTCGAGAATGTAATCTTCTCCACAGACTGAACAGTAATTACACTCTGTGCAGAATCTAATCTTCCCCACAGATTGAACAGTAATTACACTCTGTCCAGAATCTAATCTTCCCCAGAGATTGAGCCCCAATTACATTCTGTCCTGAATCAAATCTTCCCAACAGATTGAAACCCAATTGCACTCTGTTCAGAATCTAATCTTCCCCACAGATTGAATCCCAATTACACTCTCTCCAGAATCTAATCTCCCCCACAGAATGATCCCGAATTACGCTCTGACCAGAATCTAATCTTCCTCACAAATTGAACCCCTATTACAGTGTACAAAATTTAATCTTCCCCACAGATTGAACCCCAATTACACTCTGTCCAGAATCTAATCCTCCCCACCGATTGAACCCAAATTAAGTCTGTCCAGAATCTAATCTTCCTCACAAATTGAACCCCTACTACACTGTACAAAATTTAATCTTCCCCACAGATTGAACCCCAATTACACTCTGTCCAGAATGTAATCTTCCCCACAGACTTAACCCAAATTACGCTCTGTCCAGAATGGCATCTTCCCCAGAGATTCAACCCGAATTATACTCTGTCTAGAATCTAATCATACCCACAGATTGAACCCGAATGACACTCGGTCCAGAATCTAATCTTCCGCACAGATTGAACCGTAATTACACTCTGTCCAGAATCTAATCTTCCCCACAGATTGAACGTGAATTACTCTCTGTCCAGAATCTGAGCTTTCCCACAGATTGAACCCCAATTACACTCTGTCCAGAACGTAATCTTACCCACAGATTGAACACGAATTATACTCTGTCTAGAATGTAAACTTCCCCACAGATTGAACGTGAATTACTCTCTGTCCAGAATCTTAGCTTCCCCACAGATTGAACCCCAATTACACTCTGCCCAGAATCTAATCTTCCTCACAGATTGATCCGTAATTACACTCTGTCCAGAAACAAATGTTCGGCACAAACTGAACCCCAATTACGAACTGTCCAGAATCTAATCATCCCCACAGAGTGAACCCCAATTTCACTCGGTCCAGAATCTAATCTTCCCCAGAGATTGAGCCCCAATTACATACTGTCCTGAACCAAATCTTCCCCACAGATTGAAACCCAATTGCACTCTGTTCAGAATCTAATATTCCCCACAGATTGAATCCCAATTACACTCTCTCCAGAATCTAATCTCCCCGAGAGAATGATCCCGAATTACGCTCTGTCCAGAATCTAATCTTCCTCACAAATTGAACCCCTACTACACTGTACAAAATTTAATCTTCCCCACAGATTGAACCCAAATTACACTCTGTCCAGTATCTAATCTTCCCCACAGATTGAATCCCAATTACACTCTTTCCAGAATCTAATCTTTACAAGAGATTGATTCCGAATTACGCTCTGTCCAGAATCTAATCCTCCCCTCCGATTGAACCCAAAGTACGTCTCTCCAGAATCTAATCTTCCTCAAAAATTGAACCCGTACTACACTGCACAAAATTTAATCTTCCCCACAGATTGAACCCCAATTACACTCTGACCAGAATGTAATCTTCCGCACAGACTTAACCCAAATTACGCTCTGTCCAGAATGGCATCTTCCCCAGAGATTGAACCCGAATTATACTCTGTCTAGAATCTAATCATCCCCACAGATTGAACCCGAATGACACTCTGTCCAGAATCTAATCTTCCGCACAGATTGCACAATAATTACACTCTGTCCAGAATCTAATTTTCCTCACAGATTGAACGTGAATTACTCTCTGTCCAGAATCTGAGCTCCCCACAGATTGAACCCCAATTACACTCTGTCCAGAACGTAATCTTACCCACAGATTGAACACGAATTATACACTGTCTAGAATGTAAACTTCCCCACAGATTGAACGTGAATTACTCTCTGTCCAGAATCTTAGCTTCCCCACAGATTGAACCCCAATTACACTCTGTCCAGTATCTAATCTTCCCCACAGATTGAATCCCAATTACACTCTTTCCAGAATCTTATCTTTACCAGAGATTGAACCCAAAGTACGTCTGTCCAGAATCTAATCTTCCTCACAAATTGAACGTGTACTACACTGTACAAAATTTAATCTTCCCCACAGATTGAACCCCAATTACACTCTGTCCAGAATGTAATCTTCCCCACAGACTTAACCCAAATTACGCTCTGTCCAGAATGGCATCTTCCCCAGAGATTCAACCCGAATTATACTCTGTCTAGAATCTGATCATACCCATAGATTGAACCCGAATGACACTCGGTCCAGAATCTAATCTTCCGCACAGATGGAACCGTAATTACACTCTGTCCAGAATCTAATCTTCCCCGCAGATTGAACGTGAATTACTCTCTGTCCAGAATCTGAGCTTTCCCACAGATTGAAACCCAATTAAACTCTGTCCAGAACGTAATCTTACCCACAGATTGAACACGAATTATACTCTGTCTAGAATGTATACTTCCCCACAGATTGAACGTGAATTACTCTCTGTCCAGAATCTTAGCTTCCCCACAGATTGAACCCCAATTACACTCTGTCCAGAATGTAATCTTACCCAGAGATTGAACACGAATTATACTCTGTCGAGAATGTAATCTTCCCCACAGACTGAACAGTAATTACACTCTGTGCAGAATCTAATCTTCCCCAGAGATTGAGCCCCAATTACATTCTGTCCTGAATCAAATCTTCCCCACAGATTGAAACCCAATTGCACTCTGTTCAGAATCTAATATTCCCCACAGATTGAATCCCAATTACACTCTCTACAGAATCTAATCTCCCCGAGAGAATGATCCCAAATTACGCTCTGTCCAGAATCTAATCTTCCTCACAAATTGAACCCCTACTACACTGTACAAAATTTAATCTTCCCCACAGATTGAACCCAAATTACACTCTGTCCAGTATCTAATCTTCCCCACAGATTGAATCCCAATTACACTCTTTCCAGAATCTAATCTTTACCAGAGATTGATTCCGAATTACGCTCTGTCCAGAATCTAATCCTCCCCTCCGATTGAACCCAAAGTGCGTCTCTCCAGAATCTAATCTTCCTCAAAAATTGAACCCGTACTACACTGTACAAAATTTAATCTTCCCCACAGATTGAACCCCAATTACACTCTGTCCAGAATGTAATCTTCCCCACAGACTTAACCCAAATTACGCTCTGTCCAGAATGGCATCTTCCCCAGAGATTGAACCCGAATTATACTCTGTCTAGAATCTAATGATCCCCACAGATTGAACCCGAATGACACTCTTTCCAGAATCTAATCTTCCCCACAGATTGAACCGTAATTACACTCTGTCAAGAATGTAATCTTCCCCACAGACTTAACCCAAATTACGCTCTGTCCAGAATGTCATCTTCCCCGGAGATTGAACCCGAATTATACTCTGTCTAGAATCTAATCATCCCCACAGATTGAACCCGAATGACACTCTGTCCAGAATCTAATCTTCCCCACAGATTGCACAATAATTACACTCTGTCCAGAATCTAATCTTCCTCACAGATTGAACGTGAATTACTCTCTGTCCAGAATCTGAGCTTCCCCACAGATTGAACCCCAATTACACTCTGTCCAGAACGTAATCTTACCCTGAGATTGAACACGAATTATACTCTGTCTAGAATGTAAACTTCCCCACAGATTGAACGTGAATTACTCAAATTACCCAATCTTACCCACAGATTGAACACGAATTATACTATGTCGAGAATATTAGCTTCCCCACAGATTGAACCCCAATTACACTCTGTCCAGAATCTAATCATCCCCACAGATTGAATACCAATTACACTCTCTCCAGAATCTAATCTCCCCCAGAGAATGATCCCGAATTACGCTCTGTCCAGAATCTAATCTTCCTCACAAATTGAACCCCTACTACACCGTACAAAATTTAATCTTCCCCACAGATTGAACCCCAATTACAATGTGTCCAGAATCAAATCTTCCCCACAGATTGAACCCCAATTACAATGTGTCCAGAATCAAATCTTCCACACAGATTGAACCGTAATTACACTCTGTCCAGAATGAAATCTTCCCCAGAGATTGAACCCCAATTACACTCTGCCCAGTATCTAATCTTCCCCATAGATTGAACTGTAATTACACTGTCCAGAAACAAATGTTCCGCACAAACTGAACCCCAATTACGCTCTGTCCAGAATCTAATCTTCCCCACAGATTGAACCATAATTACACTCTGTCCAGAATCAAATGTTCCGCACAAACTGAACGCAAATTACACTCTGTCCAGAATCTAATCCTCCCCTCCGATTGAACTCAAAGTACATCTGTCCAGAATCTAATCTTCCTCACAAATTGAACCCCTACTACACTGTACAAAATTTAATCTTCCCCACAGATTGAACCCCAATTACAATGTGTCCAGAATCAAATCTTCCCCACAGATTGAACCATAATTACACTCTGTCCAGAATCAAATCTTCCCCACAGATTGAACCCGAATTACACTCTGTCCTGAATCAAATGTTCCGCACAAACTGAACCCCAATTACGAACTGTCCAGAATCTAATCATCCCCACAGATTGAATCCCAATTACACTCTCTCCAGAATCTAATCTCCCCCAGAGAATGATCCCGAATTACACTCTTTCCAGAATCTAATCTTCCTCACAAATGGAACCCCTACTACACTGTACAAAATTTAATTTTCCCCACAGATTGAACCCCAATTACAATGTGTCCAGAATCAAATCTTCCCCACAGATTGAACCGTAATTACACTCTGTCCAGAAACAAATGTTCGGCACAAACTGAACCCCAATTACGAACTGTCCAGAATCTAATCTCCCCCAGAGAATGATCCCGAATTACACTCTTTCCAGAATCTAATCTTCCTCACAAATGGAACCCCTACTACACTGTACAAAATTTAATTTTCCCCACAGATTGAACCCCAATTACAATGTGTCCAGAATCTAATCTTCCTGACAGATTGAACCGTAATTACACTCTGTCCAGAAACAAATGTTCGGCACAAACTGAACCCCAATTACGAACTGTCCAGAATCTAATCATCCCCACAGATTAAACCCCAATTACACTCTCTCCAGAATCTAATCTCCCCCAGAGAATGATCCCGAATTACACTCTTTCCAGAATCTAATCTTCCTCACAAATGGAACCCCTACTACACTGTACAAAATTTAATTTTCCCCACAGATTGAACCCCAATTACAATGTGTCCAGAATCAAATCTTCCCCACAGATTGAACCGTAATTACACTCTGTCCAGAATCAAATCTTCCCCACAGATTGAACCCCAATTACACTCTGCCCAGAATCTAATCTTCCTGACAGATTGAACCGTAATTACACTCTGTCCAGAAACAAATGTTCGGCACAAACTGAACCCCAATTACGAACTGTCCAGAATCTAATCATCCCCACAGATTAAACCCCAATTACACTGTGTCCAGATTCTAATCTTCCCCACAGATTGAACCGTAATTACACTCTGTCCAGAATCAAATGTTCCACACAAACTGAACGCAAATTACACTCTGTCCAGAATCTAATCCTCCCCTCCGATTGAACCCAAAGTACGTCTGTCCAGAATCTAATCTTCCTCACAAATTGAACCCGTACTAACCTGTACAAAATTTAATCTTCCCCACAGATTGAACGTGAATTGCTCTCTGTCCAGAATCTTAGCTTCCCCACAGATTGAACCCCAATTACACTCTGTCCAGAATGTAACCTTACCCACGGATTGAACACGAACTATACTCTGTCGAGAATGTAATCTTCTCCACAGACTGAACAGTAATTACACTCTGTGCAGAATCTAATCTTCCCCACAGATTGAACAGTAATTACACTCTGTCCAGAATCTAATCTTCCCCAGAGATTGAGCCCCAATTACATTCTGTCCTGAATCAAATCTTCCCCACAGATTGAAACCCAATTGCACTCTGTTCAGAATCTAATCTTCCCCACAGATTGAATCCCAATTACACTCTCTCCAGAATCTAATCTCCCCCACAGAATGATCCCGAATTACGCTCTGACCAGAATCTAATCTTCCTCACAAATTGAACCCCTATTACAGTGTACAAAATTTAATCTTCCCCACAGATTGAACCCCAATTACACTCTGTCCAGAATCTAATCCTCCCCACCGATTGAACCCAAATTAAGTCTGTCCAGAATCTAATCTTCCTCACAAATTGAACCCCTACTACACTGTACAAAATTTAATCTTCCCCACAGATTGAACCCCAATTACACTCTGTCCAGAATGTAATCTTCCCCACAGACTTAACCCAAATTACGGTCTGTCCAGAATGGCATCTTCCCCAGAGATTCAACCCGAATTATACTCTGTCTAGAATCTAATCATACCCACAGATTGAACCCGAATGACACTCGGTCCAGAATCTAATCTTCCGCACAGATTGAACCGTAATTACACTCTGTCCAGAATCTAATCTTCCCCACAGATTGAACGTGAATTACTCTCTGTCCAGAATCTGAGCTTTCCCACAGATTGAACCCCAATTACACTCTGTCCAGAACGTAATCTTACCCACAGATTGAACACGAATTATACTCTGTCTAGAATGTAAACTTCCCCACAGATTGAACGTGAATTACTCTCTGTCCAGAATCTTAGCTTCCCCACAGATTGAACCCCAATTACACTCTGCCCAGAATCTAATCTTCCTCACAGATTGATCCGTAATTACACTCTGTCCAGAAACAAATGTTCGGCACAAACTGAACCCCAATTACGAACTGTCCAGAATCTAATCATCCCCACAGAGTGAACCCCAATTTCACTCTGTCCAGAATCTAATCTTCCCCAGAGATTGAGCCCCAATTACATTCTGTCCTGAACCAAATCTTCCCCACAGATTGAAACCCAATTGCACTCTGTTCAGAATCTAATATTCCCCACAGATTGAATCCCAATTACACTCTCTCCAGAATCTAATCTCCCCGAGAGAATGATCCCGAATTACGCTCTGTCCAGAATCTAATCTTCCTCACAAATTGAACCCCTACTACACTGTACAAAATTTAATCTTCCCCACAGATTGAACCCAAATTACACTCTTTCCAGAATCTAATCGTTACAAGAGATTGATTCCGAATTACGCTCTGTCCAGAATCTAATCCTCCCCTCCGATTGAACCCAAAGTACGTCTCTCCAGAATCTAATCTTCCTCAAAAATTGAACCCGTACTACACTGCACAAAATTTAATCTTCCCCACAGATTGAACCCCAATTACACTCTGACCAGAATGTAATCTTCCGCACAGACTTAACCCAAATTACGCTCTGTCCAGAATGGCATCTTCCCCAGAGATTGAACCCGAATTATACTCTGTCTAGAATCTAATCATCCCCACAGATTGAACCCGAATGACACTCTGTCCAGAATCTAATCTTCCGCACAGATTGCACAATAATTACACTCTGTCCAGAATCTAATTTTCCTCACAGATTGAACGTGAATTACTCTCTGTCCAGAATCTGAGCTCCCCACAGATTGAACCCCAATTACACTCTGTCCAGAACGTAATCTTACCCACAGATTGAACACGAATTATACACTGTCTAGAATGTAAACTTCCCCACAGATTGAACGTGAATTACTCTCTGTCCAGAATCTTAGCTTCCCCACAGATTGAACCCCAATTACACTCTGTCCAGAATGTAATCTTACCCTCAGATTGAACACGAATTATACTATGTCGAGAATGTTAGCTTCCCCACAGATTGAACCCCAATTACACTCTGTCCAGAATCTAATCTTCCCCACAGATTGAATACCAATTACACTCTCTCCAGAATCTAATCTCCCCCAGAGAATGATCCCGAATTACGCTCTGTCCAGAATCTAATCTTCCTCACAAATTGAACCCCTACTACACTGTAGAAAATTTAATCTTCCCCACAGATTGAACCCCAATTACAATGTGTCCAGAATTAAATCCTCCCCACAGATTGAACCCCAATTACAATGTGTCCAGAATCAAATCTTCCCCACAGATTGAACCGTAATTACACTCTGTCCAGAATCAAATCTTCCCCACAGATTGAACCCCAATTACACTCTGCCCAGTATCTAATCTTCCCCACAGATTGAACTGTAATTACACTCTGTCAAGAAACAAATGTTCCACACAAACTGAACCCAAATTACGAACTGTCCAGAAACTAATCATCCCCACAGATTGAACCCCAATTACGCTCTGTCCAGAATCTAATCTTCCCCACAGATTGAACCATAATTACACTCTGTCCAGAATCAAATGTTCCGCACAAACTGAACGCAAATTACACTCTGTCCAGAATCTAATCCTCCCCTCCGATTGAACTCAAAGTACGTCTGTCCAGAATCTAATCTTCCTCACAAATTGAACCCCTACTACACTGTACAAAATTTAATCTTCCCCACAGATTGAACCCCAATGAGAATGTGTCCAGAATCAAATCTTCCCCACAGATTGAACCCCAATTACAATGTGTCCAGAATCAAATCTTCCCCACAGATTGAACCGTAATTACACTCTGTCCAGAATCAAATCTTCCCCACAGATTGAACCCGAATTACACTCTGTCCTGAATCAAATGTTCCGCACAAACTGAACCCCAATTACGAACTGTCCAGAATCTAATCATCCCCACAGATTGAATCCCAATTAAACTCTCTCCAGAATCTAATCTCCCCCAGAGAATGATCCCGAATTACACTCTGTCCAGAATCTAATCTTCCTCACAAATTGAACCCCGACTACACTGTACAAAATTTAATCTTCCCCACAGATTGAACCCCAATTACAATGTGTCCAGAATCAAATCTTTCCCACAGATTGAACCATAATTACACTCTGTCCAGAATCAAATCATCCCCACAGATTGAACCCCAATTACACTCTGCCCAGAATCTAATCTTCCTCACAGATTGAACCGTAATTACACTCTGTCCAGAAACAAATGTTCGGCACAAACTGAACCCCAATTACGAACTGTCCAGAATCTAATCATCCCCATAGATTGAACCCCAATTACACTGTGTCCAGAATCTAATCTTCCCCACAGATTGAACCGTAATTACACTCTGTCCAGAATCAAATGTTCCACACAAACTGAACGCAAATTACACTCTGTTCAGAATCTAATCCTCCCCTCCGATTGAACCCAAAGTACGTCTGTCCAGAATCTAATCTTCCTCACAAATTGAACCCGTACTAACCTGTACAAAATTTAATCTTCCCCACAGATTGAACGTGAATTACTCTCTGTCCAGAATCTTAGTTTCCCCACAGATTGAACCCCAATTACACTCTGTCCAGAATGTAATCTTACCCACGGATTGAACACGAATTATACTCTGTCGAGAATGTAATCTTCCCCACAGACTGAACAGTAATTACACTCTGTGCAGAATCTAATCTTCCCCACAGATTGAACAGTAATTACACTCTGACCAGAATCTAATGTTCCTCACAAATTGAACCCCTACTACAGTGTACAAAATTTAATCTTCCCCACAGATTGAACCACAATTAGACTCTGTCCAGAATCTAATCCTCCCCACTGATTGAACCCAAATAAAGTCTGTCCAGAATCTAATCATCCTCACAAATTGAACCCCTACTACACTGTACAAAATTTAATCTTCCCTACAGATTGAACCCCAATTACAATGCGTCCAGAATCAAATCTTCCCCAGAGATTGAACCCCAATTACACTCTGTCCAGAATCAAATCTTCCCCAGAGATTGAACCCCAATTACACCTGCCCAGAATCTAATCTTCCCCTCAGATTGAACCGTAATTACACTGTGTCCAGAATCAATTGTTCCGCACAAACTGAACCCCAATTATGAACTGTCCAGAATCTAATCATCCCCACAGATTGAACCCCAATTACACTCTGTCCAGAATCTCATCTTCCCCACAGATTGAACCGTAATTACACTCTGTCCAGAATCAAATGTTCCGCACAAACTGAATGCAAATTACACTCTGTCCAGACGATAATCTTCCCCACAGATTGAACCCAAATTACACTCTGTCCAGTATCTAATCTTCCGCACAGATTGAATCCCAATTACACTCTTTCCAGAATCTAATCTTTACCAGAGATTGAACCCGAATTACGCTCTGTCCAGAATCTAATCCTCCCCTCCGATTGAACCCAATGTACGTCTGCCCAGAATCTAATCTTCCTCACAAATTGAACCCGTACTACACTGTACAAAATTTAATCTTCCCCACAGATTGAACCCCAATTACACTCTGTCCAGAATGTAATCTTCCCCACAGACTTAACCCAAATTACGCTCTGTCCAGAATGGCATCTTCCCCAGAGATTGAACCCGAATTATACTCTGTCTAGAATCTAATCATACCCACAGATTGAACCCGAATGACACTCGGTCCAGAATCTAATCTTCCGCACAGATTGAACCGTAATTACACTCTGTCCAGAATCTAATCTTCCCCACAGATTGAACATGAATTACTCTCTGTCCAGAATCTGAGCTTTCCCACAGATTGAACCCCAATTACACTCTGTCCAGAACGTAATCTTACCCACAGATTGAACACGAATTATACTCTGTCTAGAATGTAAACTTCCCCACAGATTGAACGTGAATTACTCTCTGTCCAGAATCTTAGCTTCCCCACAGATTGAACCCCAATTACACTCTGACCAGAATGTAATCTTACCCACAGATTGAACACGAATTATACTCTGTCTAGCATGTAAACTTCCCCACAGATTGAACGTGAATTACTCTCTGTCCAGAATCTTAGCTTCCCCACAGATTGAACCCCAATTACACCCTGACCAGAATGTAATCTTCCCCACAGACTGAACAGTAATTACATTCTGTGCAGAATCTAATCTTCCCCACAGATTGAACAGTAATTACACTCTGTCCAGAATCTAATCTTCCCCATTGAGCCCCAATTACATTCTGTCCTGAATCAAATATTCCCCACAGATTGAACGTGAATTACTCTCTGTCCAGAATCTGAGCTTTCCCACAGATTGAAACCCAATTAAACTCTGTCCAGAACGTAATCTTACCCACAGATTGAACACGAATTATACTCTGTCTAGAATGTATACTTCCCCACAGATTGAACGTGAATTACTCTCTGTCCAGAATCTTAGCTTCCCCACAGATTGAACCCCAATTACACTCTGTCCAGAATGTAATCTTACCCAGAGATTGAACACGAATTATACTCTGTCGAGAATGTAATCTTCCCCACAGACTGAACAGTAATTACACTCTGTGCAGAATCTAATCTTCCCCACAGATTGAACAGTAATTACACTCTGTCCAGAATCTAATCTTCCCCAGAGATTGAGCCCCAATTACATTCTGTCCTGAATCAAATCTTCCCCACAGATTGAAACCCAATTGCACTCTGTTCAGAATCTAATATTCCCCACAGATTGAATCCCAATTACACTCTCTCCAGAATCTAATCTCCCACAGAGAATGATCCCAAATTACGCTCTGTCCAGAATCTAATCTTCCTCACAAATTGAACCCCTACTACACTGTACAAAATTTAATCTTCCCCACAGATTGAACCCAAATTACACGCTGTCCAGTATCTAATCTTCCCCACAGATTGAATCCCAATTACACTCTTTCCAGAATCTAATCTTTACCAGAGATTGATTCCGAATTACGCTCTGTCCAGAATCTAATCCTCCCCTCCGATTGAACCCAAAGTACGTCTCTCCAGAATCTAATCTTCCTCAAAAATTGAACCCGTACTACACTGCACAAAATTTAATCTTCCCCACAGATTGAACCCCAATTACACTCTGACCAGAATGTAATCTTCCGCACAGACTTAACCCAAATTACGCTCTGTCCAGAATGGCATCTTCCGCACAAACTGAACCCCAATTATGAACTGTCCAGAATCTAATCATCCCCACAGATTGAACCCCAATTACACTCTGTCCAGAATCTCATCTTCCCCACAGATTGAACCGTAATTACACTCTGTCCAGAATCAAATGTTCCGCACAAACTGAATGCAAATTACACTCTATCCAGAAAATAATCTTCCCCACAGATTGAACCCAAATTACACTCTGTCCAGTATCTAATCTTCCGCACAGATTGAATCCCAATTACACTCTTTCCAGAATCTAATCTTTACCAGAGATTGAACCCGAATTACGCTCTGTCCAGAATCTAATCCTCCCCTCCGATTGAACCCAATGTACGTCTGCCCAGAATCTAATCTTCCTCACAAATTGAACGCGTACTACACTGTACAAAATTTAATCTTCCCCACAGATTGAACCCCAATTACACTCTGTCCAGAATGTAATCTTCCCCACAGACTTAACCCAAATTACGCTCTGTCCAGAATGGCATCTTCCCCAGAGATTGAACCCGAATTATACTCTGTCTAGAATCTAATCATACCCACAGATTGAACCCGAATGACACTCGGTCCAGAATCTAATCTTCCGCACAGATTGAACCGTAATTACACTCTGTCCAGAATCTAATCTTCCCCACAGATTGAACATGAATTACTCTCTGTCCAGAATCTGAGCTTTCCCACAGATTGAACCCCAATTACACTCTGTCCAGAACGTAATCTTACCCACAGATTGAACACGAATTATACTCTGTCTAGAATGTAAACTTCCCCACAGATTGAACGTGAATTACTCTCTGTCCAGAATCTTAGCTTCCCCACAGATTGAACCCCAATTACACTCTGACCAGAATGTAATCTTACCCACAGATTGAACACGAATTATACTCTGTCTAGCATGTAAACTTCCCCACAGATTGAACGTGAATTACTCTCTGTCCAGAATCTTAGCTTCCCCACAGATTGAACCCCAATTACACCCTGACCAGAATGTAATCTTCCCCACAGACTGAACAGTAATTACATTCTGTGCAGAATCTAATCTTCCCCACAGATTGAACAGTAATTACACTCTGTCCAGAATCTAATCTTCCCCATTGAGCCCCAATTACATTCTGTCCTGAATCAAATATTCCCCACAGATTGAACGTGAATTACTCTCTGTCCAGAATCTGAGCTTTCCCACAGATTGAAACCCAATTAAACTCTGTCCAGAACGTAATCTTACCCACAGATTGAACACGAATTATACTCTGTCTAGAATGTATACTTCCCCACAGATTGAACGTGAATTACTCTCTGTCCAGAATCTTAGCTTCCCCACGGATTGAACCCCAATTACACTCTGTCCAGAATGTAATCTTACCCAGAGATTGAACACGAATTATACTCTGTCGAGAATGTAATCTTCCCCACAGACTGAACAGTAATTACACTCTGTGCAGAATCTAATCTTCCCCACAGATTGAACAGTAATTACACTCTGTCCAGAATCTAATCTTCCCCAGAGATTGAGCCCCAATTACATTCTGTCCTGAATCAAATCTTCCCCACAGATTGAAACCCAATTGCACTCTGTTCAGAATCTAATATTCCCCACAGATTGAATCCCAATTACACTCTCTCCAGAATCTAATCTCCCACAGAGAATGATACCAAATTACGCTCTGTCCAGAATCTAATCTTCCTCACAAATTGAACCCCTACTACACTGTACAAAATTTAATCTTCCCCACAGATTGAACCCAAATTACACTCTGTCCAGTATCTAATCTTCCCCACAGATTGAATCCCAATTACACTCTTTCCAGAATCTAATCTTTACCAGAGATTGATTCCGAATTACGCTCTGTCCAGAATCTAATCCTCCCCTCCGATTGAACCCAAAGTGCGTCTCTCCAGAAACTAATCTTCCTCAAAAATTGAACCCGTACTACACTGTACAAAATCTAATCTGCCCCACAGATTGAACCCCAATTACACTCTGTCCAGAATGTAATCTTCCCCACAGACTTAACCCAAATTACGCTCTGTCCAGAATGGCATCTTCCCCAGAGATTGAACCCGAATTATACTCTGTCTAGAATCTAATGATCCCCACAGATTGAACCCGAATGACACTCTTTCCAGAATCTAATCTTCCCCACAGATTGAACCGTAATTACACTCTGTCAAGAATGTAATCTTCCCCACAGACTTAACCCAAATTACGCTCTGTCCAGAATGTCATCTTCCCCGGAGATTGAACCCGAATTATACTCTGTCTAGAATCTAATCATCCCCACAGATTGAACCCGAATGACACTCTGTCCAGAATCTAATCTTCCCCACAGATTGCACAATAATTACACTCTGTCCAGAATCTAATCTTCCTCACCGATTGAACGTGAATTACTCTCTGTCCAGAATCTGAGCTTCCCCACAGATTGAACCCCAATTACACTCTGTCCAGAACGTAATCTTACCCACAGATTGAACACGAATTATACTCTGTCTAGAATGTAAACTTCCCCACAGATTGAACGTGAATTACTCAAATTACCCAATCTTACCCACAGATTGAACACGAATTATACTATGTCGAGAATATTAGCTTCCCCACAGATTGAACCCCAATTACACTCTGTCCAGAATCTAATCTTCCCCACAGATTGAATACCAATTACACTCTCTCCAGAATCTAATCTCCCCCAGAGAATGATCCCGAATTACGCTCTGTCCAGAATCTAATCTTCCTCACAAATTGAACCCCTACTACACCGTACAAAATTTAATCTTCCCCACAGATTGAACCCCAATTACAATGTGTCCAGAATCAAATCTTCCCCACAGATTGAACCCCAATTACAATGTGTCCAGAATCAAATCTTCCACACAGATTGAACCGTAATTACACTCTGTCCAGAATGAAATCTTCCCCAGAGATTGAACCCCAATTACACTCTGCCCAGTATCTAATCTTCCCCATAGATTGAACTGTAATTACACTGTCCAGAAACAAATGTTCCGCACAAACTGAACCCCAATTACGCTCTGTCCAGAATCTAATCTTCCCCACAGATTGAACCATAATTACACTCTGTCCAGAATCAAATGTTCCGCACAAACTGAACGCAAATTACACTCTGTCCAGAATCTAATCCTCCCCTCCGATTGAACTCAAAGTACATCTGTCCAGAATCTAATCTTCCTCACAAATTGAACCCCTACTACACTGTACAAAATTTAATCTTCCCCACAGATTGAACCCCAATTACAATGTGTCCAGAATCAAATCTTCCCCACAGATTGAACCATAATTACACTCTGTCCAGAATCAAATCTTCCCCACAGATTGAACCCGAATTACACTCTGTCCTGAAACAAATGTGCCGCACAAACTGAACCCCAATTACGAACTGTCCAGAATCTAATCATCCCCACAGATTGAATCCCAATTACACTCTCTCCAGAATCTAATCTCCCCCAGAGAATGATCCCGAATTACACTCTGTCCAGAATCTAATCTTCCTCACAAATGGAACCCCTACTACACTGTACAAAAT
This sequence comes from Hemitrygon akajei, assembly GCF_048418815.1. NCBI lineage: Eukaryota > Metazoa > Chordata > Chondrichthyes > Myliobatiformes > Dasyatidae > Hemitrygon > Hemitrygon akajei. The sequence goes on from NC_133126.1 coordinate 166,291,558, forward strand.
TTAATTTTCCCCACAGATTGAACCCCAATTACAATGTGTCCAGAATCAAATCTTCCCCACAGATTGAACCGTAATTACACTCTGTCCAGAATCAAATCTTCCCCACAGATTGAACCCCAATTACACTCTGCCCAGAATCTAATCTTCCTGACAGATTGAACCGTAATTACACTCTGTCCAGAAACAAATGTTCGGCACAAACTGAACCCCAATTACGAACTGTCCAGAATCTAATCATCCCCACAGATTAAACCCCAATTACACTGTGTCCAGATTCTAATCTTCCCCACAGATTGAACCGTAATTACACTCTGTCCAGAATAAAATGTTCCACACAAACTGAACGCAAATTACACTCTGTCCAGAATCTAATCCTCCCCTCCGATTGAACCCAAAGTACGTCTGTCCAGAATCTAATCTTCCTCACAAATTGAACCCGTACTAACCTGTACAAAATTTAATCTTCCCCACAGATTGAAAGTGAATTGCTCTCTGTCCAGAATCTTAGCTTCCCCACAGATTGAACCCCAATTACACTCTGTCCAGAATGTAACCTTACCCACGGATTGAACACGAATTATACTCTGTCGAGAATGTAATCTTCTCCACAGACTGAACAGTAATTACACTCTGTGCAGAATCTAATCTTCCCCACAGATTGAACAGTAATTACACTCTGTCCAGAATCTAATCTTCCCCAGAGATTGAGCCCCAATTACATTCTGTCCTGAATCAAATCTTCCCAACAGATTGAAACCCAATTGCACTCTGTTCAGAATCTAATCTTCCCCACAGATTGAATCCCAATTACACTCTCTCCAGAATCTAATCTCCCCCACAGAATGATCCCGAATTACGCTCTGACCAGAATCTAATCTTCCTCACAAATTGAACCCCTATTACAGTGTACAAAATTTAATCTTCCCCACAGATTGAACCCCAATTACACTCTGTCCAGAATCTAATCCTCCCCACCGATTGAACCCAAATTAAGTCTGTCCAGAATCTAATCTTCCTCACAAATTGAACCCCTACTACACTGTACAAAATTTAATCTTCCCCACAGATTGAACCCCAATTACACTCTGTCCAGAATGTAATCTTCCCCACAGACTTAACCCAAATTACGCTCTGTCCAGAATGGCATCTTCCCCAGAGATTCAACCCGAATTATACTCTGTCTAGAATCTAATCATACCCACAGATTGAACCCGAATGACACTCGGTCCAGAATCTAATCTTCCGCACAGATTGAACCGTAATTACACTCTGTCCAGAATCTAATCTTCCCCACAGATTGAACGTGAATTACTCTCTGTCCAGAATCTGAGCTTTCCCACAGATTGAACCCCAATTACACTCTGTCCAGAACGTAATCTTACCCACAGATTGAACACGAATTATACTCTGTCTAGAATGTAAACTTCCCCACAGATTGAACGTGAATTACTCTCTGTCCAGAATCTTAGCTTCCCCACAGATTGAACCCCAATTACACTCTGCCCAGAATCTAATCTTCCTCACAGATTGATCCGTAATTACACTCTGTCCAGAAACAAATGTTCGGCACAAACTGAACCCCAATTGCGAACTGTCCAGAATCTAATCATCCCCACAGAGTGAACCCCAATTTCACTCTGTCCAGAATCTAATCTTCCCCAGAGATTGAGCCCCAATTACATTCTGTCCTGAACCAAATCTTCCCCACAGATTGAAACCCAATTGCACTCTCTCCAGAATCTAATCTCCCCGAGAGAATGATCCCGAATTACGCTCTGTCCAGAATCTAATCTTCCTCACAAATTGAACCCCTACTACACTGTACAAAATTTAATCTTCCCCACAGATTGAACCCAAATTACACTCTGTCCAGTATCTAATCTTCCCCACAGATTGAATCCCAATTACACTCTTTCCAGAATCTAATCTTTACAAGAGATTGATTCCGAATTACGCTCTGTCCAGAATCTAATCCTCCCCTCCGATTGAACCCAAAGTACGTCTCTCCAGAATCTAATCTTCCTCAAAAATTGAACCCGTACTACACTGCACAAAATTTAATCTTCCCCACAGATTGAACCCCAATTACACTCTGACCAGAATGTAATCTTCCGCACAGACTTAACCCAAATTACGCTCTGTCCAGAATGGCATCTTTCCCAGAGATTGAACCCGAATTATACTCTGTCTAGAATCTAATCATCCCCACAGATTGAACCCGAATGACACTCTGTCCAGAATCTAATCTTCCGCACAGATTGCACAATAATTACACTCTGTCCAGAATCTAATTTTCCTCACAGATTGAACGTGAATTACTCTCTGTCCAGAATCTGAGCTTTCCCACAGATTGAAACCCAATTAAACTCTGTCCAGAACGTAATCTTACCCACAGATTGAACACGAATTATACTCTGTCTAGAATGTATACTTCCCCACAGATTGAACGTGAATTACTCTCTGTCCAGAATCTTAGCTTCCCCACGGATTGAACCCCAATTACACTCTGTCCAGAATGTAATCTTACCCAGAGATTGAACACGAATTATACTCTGTCGAGAATGTAATCTTCCCCACAGACTGAACAGTAATTACACTCTGTGCAGAATCTAATCTTCCCCACAGATTGAACAGTAATTACACTCTGTCCAGAATCTAATCTTCCCCAGAGATTGAGCCCCAATTACATTCTGTCCTGAATCAAATCTTCCCCACAGATTGAAACCCAATTGCACTCTGTTCAGAATCTAATATTCCCCACAGATTGAATCCCAATTACACTCTCTCCAGAATCTAATCTCCCACAGAGAATGATACCAAATTACGCTCTGTCCAGAATCTAATCTTCCTCACAAATTGAACCCCTACTACACTGTACAAAATTTAATCTTCCCCACAGATTGAACCCAAATTACACTCTGTCCAGTATCTAATCTTCCCCACAGATTGAATCCCAATTACACTCTTTCCAGAATCTAATCTTTACCAGAGATTGATTCCGAATTACGCTCTGTCCAGAATCTAATCCTCCCCTCCGATTGAACCCAAAGTGCGTCTCTCCAGAAACTAATCTTCCTCAAAAATTGAACCCGTACTACACTGTACAAAATCTAATCTGCCCCACAGATTGAACCCCAATTACACTCTGTCCAGAATGTAATCTTCCCCACAGACTTAACCCAAATTACGCTCTGTCCAGAATGGCATCTTCCCCAGAGATTGAACCCGAATTATACTCTGTCTAGAATCTAATGATCCCCACAGATTGAACCCGAATGACACTCTTTCCAGAATCTAATCTTCCCCACAGATTGAACCGTAATTACACTCTGTCAAGAATGTAATCTTCCCCACAGACTTAACCCAAATTACGCTCTGTCCAGAATGTCATCTTCCCCGGAGATTGAACCCGAATTATACTCTGTCTAGAATCTAATCATCCCCACAGATTGAACCCGAATGACACTCTGTCCAGAATCTAATCTTCCCCACAGATTGCACAATAATTACACTCTGTCCAGAATCTAATCTTCCTCACCGATTGAACGTGAATTACTCTCTGTCCAGAATCTGAGCTTCCCCACAGATTGAACCCCAATTACACTCTGTCCAGAACGTAATCTTACCCACAGATTGAACACGAATTATACTCTGTCTAGAATGTAAACTTCCCCACAGATTGAACGTGAATTACTCAAATTACCCAATCTTACCCACAGATTGAACACGAATTATACTATGTCGAGAATATTAGCTTCCCCACAGATTGAACCCCAATTACACTCTGTCCAGAATCTAATCTTCCCCACAGATTGAATACCAATTACACTCTCTCCAGAATCTAATCTCCCCCAGAGAATGATCCCGAATTACGCTCTGTCCAGAATCTAATCTTCCTCACAAATTGAACCCCTACTACACCGTACAAAATTTAATCTTCCCCACAGATTGAACCCCAATTACAATGTGTCCAGAATCAAATCTTCCCCACAGATTGAACCCCAATTACAATGTGTCCAGAATCAAATCTTCCACACAGATTGAACCGTAATTACACTCTGTCCAGAATGAAATCTTCCCCAGAGATTGAACCCCAATTACACTCTGCCCAGTATCTAATCTTCCCCATAGATTGAACTGTAATTACACTGTCCAGAAACAAATGTTCCGCACAAACTGAACCCCAATTACGCTCTGTCCAGAATCTAATCTTCCCCACAGATTGAACCATAATTACACTCTGTCCAGAATCAAATGTTCCGCACAAACTGAACGCAAATTACACTCTGTCCAGAATCTAATCCTCCCCTCCGATTGAACTCAAAGTACATCTGTCCAGAATCTAATCTTCCTCACAAATTGAACCCCTACTACACTGTACAAAATTTAATCTTCCCCACAGATTGAACCCCAATTACAATGTGTCCAGAATCAAATCTTCCCCACAGATTGAACCATAATTACACTCTGTCCAGAATCAAATCTTCCCCACAGATTGAACCCGAATTACACTCTGTCCTGAAACAAATGTGCCGCACAAACTGAACCCCAATTACGAACTGTCCAGAATCTAATCATCCCCACAGATTGAATCCCAATTACACTCTCTCCAGAATCTAATCTCCCCCAGAGAATGATCCCGAATTACACTCTGTCCAGAATCTAATCTTCCTCACAAATGGAACCCCTACTACACTGTACAAAATTTAATTTTCCCCACAGATTGAACCCCAATTACAATGTGTCCAGAATCAAATCTTCCCCACAGATTGAACCGTAATTACACTCTGTCCAGAATCAAATCTTCCCCACAGATTGAACCCCAATTACACTCTGCCCAGAATCTAATCTTCCTGACAGATTGAACCGTAATTACACTCTGTCCAGAAACAAATGTTCGGCACAAACTGAACCCCAATTACGAACTGTCCAGAATCTAATCATCCCCACAGATTAAACCCCAATTACACTGTGTCCAGATTCTAATCTTCCCCACAGATTGAACCGTAATTACACTCTGTCCAGAATAAAATGTTCCACACAAACTGAACGCAAATTACACTCTGTCCAGAATCTAATCCTCCCCTCCGATTGAACCCAAAGTACGTCTGTCCAGAATCTAATCTTCCTCACAAATTGAACCCGTACTAACCTGTACAAAATTTAATCTTCCCCACAGATTGAAAGTGAATTGCTCTCTGTCCAGAATCTTAGCTTCCCCACAGATTGAACCCCAATTACACTCTGTCCAGAATGTAACCTTACCCACGGATTGAACACGAATTATACTCTGTCGAGAATGTAATCTTCTCCACAGACTGAACAGTAATTACACTCTGTGCAGAATCTAATCTTCCCCACAGATTGAACAGTAATTACACTCTGTCCAGAATCTAATCTTCCCCAGAGATTGAGCCCCAATTACATTCTGTCCTGAATCAAATCTTCCCAACAGATTGAAACCCAATTGCACTCTGTTCAGAATCTAATCTTCCCCACAGATTGAATCCCAATTACACTCTCTCCAGAATCTAATCTCCCCCACAGAATGATCCCGAATTACGCTCTGACCAGAATCTAATCTTCCTCACAAATTGAACCCCTATTACAGTGTACAAAATTTAATCTTCCCCACAGATTGAACCCCAATTACACTCTGTCCAGAATCTAATCCTCCCCACCGATTGAACCCAAATTAAGTCTGTCCAGAATCTAATCTTCCTCACAAATTGAACCCCTACTACACTGTACAAAATTTAATCTTCCCCACAGATTGAACCCCAATTACACTCTGTCCAGAATGTAATCTTCCCCACAGACTTAACCCAAATTACGCTCTGTCCAGAATGGCATCTTCCCCAGAGATTCAACCCGAATTATACTCTGTCTAGAATCTAATCATACCCACAGATTGAACCCGAATGACACTCGGTCCAGAATCTAATCTTCCGCACAGATTGAACCGTAATTACACTCTGTCCAGAATCTAATCTTCCCCACAGATTGAACGTGAATTACTCTCTGTCCAGAATCTGAGCTTTCCCACAGATTGAACCCCAATTACACTCTGTCCAGAACGTAATCTTACCCACAGATTGAACACGAATTATACTCTGTCTAGAATGTAAACTTCCCCACAGATTGAACGTGAATTACTCTCTGTCCAGAATCTTAGCTTCCCCACAGATTGAACCCCAATTACACTCTGCCCAGAATCTAATCTTCCTCACAGATTGATCCGTAATTACACTCTGTCCAGAAACAAATGTTCGGCACAAACTGAACCCCAATTGCGAACTGTCCAGAATCTAATCATCCCCACAGAGTGAACCCCAATTTCACTCTGTCCAGAATCTAATCTTCCCCAGAGATTGAGCCCCAATTACATTCTGTCCTGAACCAAATCTTCCCCACAGATTGAAACCCAATTGCACTCTCTCCAGAATCTAATCTCCCCGAGAGAATGATCCCGAATTACGCTCTGTCCAGAATCTAATCTTCCTCACAAATTGAACCCCTACTACACTGTACAAAATTTAATCTTCCCCACAGATTGAACCCAAATTACACTCTGTCCAGTATCTAATCTTCCCCACAGATTGAATCCCAATTACACTCTTTCCAGAATCTAATCTTTACAAGAGATTGATTCCGAATTACGCTCTGTCCAGAATCTAATCCTCCCCTCCGATTGAACCCAAAGTACGTCTCTCCAGAATCTAATCTTCCTCAAAAATTGAACCCGTACTACACTGCACAAAATTTAATCTTCCCCACAGATTGAACCCCAATTACACTCTGACCAGAATGTAATCTTCCGCACAGACTTAACCCAAATTACGCTCTGTCCAGAATGGCATCTTTCCCAGAGATTGAACCCGAATTATACTCTGTCTAGAATCTAATCATCCCCACAGATTGAACCCGAATGACACTCTGTCCAGAATCTAATCTTCCGCACAGATTGCACAATAATTACACTCTGTCCAGAATCTAATTTTCCTCACAGATTGAACGTGAATTACTCTCTGTCCAGAATCTGAGCTCCCCACAGATTGAACCCCAATTACACTCTGTCCAGAACGTAATCTTACCCACAGATTGAACACGAATTATACACTGTCTAGAATGTAAACTTCCCCACAGATTGAACGTGAATTACTCTCTGTCCAGAATCTTAGCTTCCCCACAGATTGAACCCCAATTACACTCTGTCCAGAATGTAATCTTACCCTCAGATTGAACACGAATTATACTATGTCGAGAATGTTAGCTTCCCCACAGATTGAAACCCAATTGCACTCTGTTCAGAATCTAATCTTCCCCACAGATTGAATCCCAATTACACTCTCTCCAGAATCTAATCTCCCCCACAGAATGATCCCGAATTACGCTCTGACCAGAATCTAATCTTCCTCACAAATTGAACCCCTATTACAGTGTACAAAATTTAATCTTCCCCACAGATTGAACCCCAATTACACTCTGTCCAGAATCTAATCCTCCCCACCGATTGAACCCAAATTAAGTCTGTCCAGAATCTAATCTTCCTCACAAATTGAACCCCTACTACACTGTACAAAATTTAATCTTCCCCACAGATTGAACCCCAATTACACTCTGTCCAGAATGTAATCTTCCCCACAGACTTAACCCAAATTACGCTCTGTCCAGAATGGCATCTTCCCCAGAGATTCATCCCGAATTATACTCTGTCTAGAATCTAATCATACCCACAGATTGAACCCGAATGACACTCGGTCCAGAATCTAATCTTCCGCACAGATTGAACCGTAATTACACTCTGTCCAGAATCTAATCTTCCCCACAGATTGAACGTGAATTACTCTCTGTCCAGAATCTGAGCTTTCCCACAGATTGAACCCCAATTACACTCTGTCCAGAACGTAATCTTACCCACAGATTGAACACGAATTATACTCTGTCTAGAATGTAAACTTCCCCACAGATTGAACGTGAATTACTCTCTGTCCAGAATCTTAGCTTCCCCACAGATTGAACCCCAATTACACTCTGCCCAGAATCTAATCTTCCTCACAGATTGATCCGTAATTACACTCTGTCCAGAAACAAATGTTCGGCACAAACTGAACCCCAATTACGAACTGTCCAGAATCTAATCATCCCCACAGAGTGAACCCCAATTTCACTCTGTCCAGAATCTAATCTTCCCCAGAGATTGAGCCCCAATTACATTCTGTCCTGAACCAAATCTTCCCCACAGATTGAAACCCAATTGCACTCTGTTCAGAATCTAATATTCCCCACAGATTGAATCCCAATTACACTCTCTCCAGAATCTAATCTCCCCGAGAGAATGATCCCGAATTACGCTCTGTCCAGAATCTAATCTTCCTCACAAATTGAACCCCTACTACACTGTACAAAATTTAATCTTCCCCACAGATTGAACCCAAATTACACTCTGTCCAGTATCTAATCTTCCCCACAGATTGAATCCCAATTACACTCTTTCCAGAATCTAATCTTTACAAGAGATTGATTCCGAATTACGCTCTGTCCAGAATCTAATCCTCCCCTCCGATTGAACCCAAAGTACGTCTCTCCAGAATCTAATCTTCCTCAAAAATTGAACCCGTACTACACTGCACAAAATTTAATCTTCCCCACAGATTGAACCCCAATTACACTCTGACCAGAATGTAATCTTCCGCACAGACTTAACCCAAATTACGCTCTGTCCAGAATGGCATCTTTCCCAGAGATTGAACCCGAATTATACTCTGTCTAGAATCTAATCATCCCCACAGATTGAACCCGAATGACACTCTGTCCAGAATCTAATCTTCCGCACAGATTGCACAATAATTACACTCTGTCCAGAATCTAATTTTCCTCACAGATTGAACGTAAATTACTCTCTGTCCAGAATCTGAGCTCCCCACAGATTGAACCCCAATTACACTCTGTCCAGAACGTAATCTTACCCACAGATTGAACACGAATTATACACTGTCTAGAATGTAAACTTCCCCACAGATTGAACGTGAATTACTCTCTGTCCAGAATCTTAGCTTCCCCACAGATTGAACCCCAATTACACTCTGTCCAGAATGTAATCTTACCCTCAGATTGAACACGAATTATACTATGTCGAGAATGTTAGCTTCCCCACAGATTGAACCCCAATTACACTCTGTCCAGAATCTAATCTTCCCCACAGATTGAATACCAATTACACTCTCTCCAGAATCTAATCTCCCCCAGAGAATGATCCCGAATTACGCTCTGTCCAGAATCTAATCTTCCTCACAAATTGAACCCCTACTACACTGTAGAAAATTTAATCTTCCCCACAGATTGAACCCCAATTACAATGTGTCCAGAATCAAATCCTCCCCACAGATTGAACCCCAATTACAATGTGTCCAGAATCAAATCTTCCCCACAGATTGAACCCCAATTACACTCTGCCCAGTATCTAATCTTCCCCACAGATTGAACTGTAATTACACTCTGTCAAGAAACAAATGTTCCACACAAACTGAACCCAAATTACGAACTGTCCAGAAACTAATCATCCCCACAGATTGAACCCCAATTACGCTCTGTCCAGAATCTAATCTTCCCCACAGATTGAACCGTAATTACACTCTGTCCAGAATCAAATGTTCCGCACAAACTGAACGCCAATTACACTCTGTCCAGAATCTAATCCTCCCCTCCGATTGAACTCAAAGTACGTCTGTCCAGAATCTAATCTTCCTCACAAATTGAACCCCTACTACACTGTACAAAATTTAATCTTCCCCACAGATTGAACCCCAATGAGAATGTGTCCAGAATCAAATCTTCCCCACAGATTGAACCCCAATTACAATGTGTCCAGAATCAAATCTTCCCCACAGATTGAACCGTAATTACACTCTGTCCAGAATCAAATCTTCCCCACAGATTGAACCCGAATTACACTCTGTCCTGAATCAAATGTTCCGCACAAACTGAACCCCAATTACGAACTGTCCAGAATCTAATCATCCCCACAGATTGAATCCCAATTACACTCTCTCCAGAATCTAATCTCCCCCAGAGAATGATCCCGAATTACACTCTGTCCAGAATCTAATCTTCCTCACAAATTGAACCCCTACTACACTGTACAAAATTTAATCTTCCCCACAGATTGAACCACAATTACAATGTGTCCAGAATCAAATCTTTCCCACAGATTGAACCATAATTACACTCTGTCCAGAATCAAATCATCCCCACAGATTGAACCCCAATTACACTCTGCCCAGAATCTAATCTTCCTCACAGATTGAACCGTAATTACACTCTGTCCAGAAACAAATGTTCGGCACAAACTGAACCCCAATTACGAACTGTCCAGAATCTAATCATCTCCATAGATTGAACCCCAATTACACTGTGTCCAGAATCTAATCTTCCCCACAGATTGAACCGTAATTACACTCTGTCCAGAATCAAATGTTCCACACAAACTGAACGCAAATTACACTCTGTTCAGAATCTAATCCTCCCCTCCGATTGAACCCAAAGTACGTCTGTCCAGAATCTAATCTTCCTCACAAATTGAACCCGTACTAACCTGTACAAAATTTAATCTTCCCCACAGATTGAACGTGAATTACTCTCTGTCCAGAATCTTAGTTTCCCCACAGATTGAACCCCAATTACACTCTGTCCAGAACGTAATCTTACCCACGGATTGAACACGAATTATACTCTGTCGAGAATGTAATCTTCCCCACAGACAGAACAGTAATTACACTCTGTGCAGAATCTAATCTTCCCCACAGATTGAACAGTAATTACACTCTGTCCAGAATCTAATGTTCCTCACAAATTGAACCCCTACTACAGTGTACAAAATTTAATCTTCCCCACAGATTGAACCACAATTAGACTCTGTCCAGAATCTAATCCTCCCCACTGATTGAACCCAAATAAAGTCTGTCCAGAATCTAATCTTCCTCACAAATTGAACCCCTATTACACTGTACAAAATTTAATCTTCCCTACAGATTGAACCCCAATTACAATGTGTCCAGAATCAAATCTTCCCCAGAGATTGAACCCCAATTACACTCTGTCCAGAATCAAATCTTCCCCAGAGATTGAACCCCAATTACACCTGCCCAGAATCTAATCTTCCCCTCAGATTGAACCGTAATTACACTGTGTCCAGAATCAATTGTTCCGCACAAACTGAACCCCAATTATGAACTGTCCAGAATCTAATCATCCCCACAGATTGAACCCCAATTACACTCTGTCCACAATCTCATCTTCCCCACAGATTGAACCGTAATTACACTCTGTCCAGAATCAAATGTTCCGCACAAACTGAATGCAAATTACACTCTGTCCAGAAAATAATCTTCCCCACAGATTGAACCCAAATTACACTCTGTCCAGTATCTAATCTTCCGTACAGATTGAATCCCAATTACACTCTTTCCAGAATCTAATCTTTACCAGAGATTGAACCCGAATTACGCTCTGTCCAGAATCTAATCCTCCCCTCCGATTGAACCCAATGTACGTCTGTCCAGAATCTAATCTTCCTCACAAATTGAACGCGTACTACACTGTACAAAATTTAATCTTCCCCACAGATTGAACCCCAATTACACTCTGTCCAGAATGTAATCTTCCCCACAGACTTAACCCAAATTACGCTCTGTCCAGAATGGCATCTTCCCCAGAGATTGAACCCGAATTACACTCTGTCTAGAATCTAATCATACCCACAGATTGAACCCGAATGACACTCGGTCCAGAATCTAATCTTCCGCACAGATTGAACCGTAATTACACTCTGTCCAGAATCTAATCTTCCCCACAGATTGAACATGAATTATTCTCTGTCCAGAATCTGAGCTTTCCCACAGATTGAACCCCAATTACACTCTGTCCAGAACGTAATCTTACCCACAGATTGAACACGAATTATACTCTGTCTAGAATGTAAACTTCCCCACAGATTGAACGTGAATTACTCTCTGTCCAGAATCTTAGCTTCCCCACAGATTGAACCCCAATTACACTCTGACCAGAATGTAATCTTACCCACAGATTGAACACGAATTATACTCTGTCTAGCATGTAAACTTCCCCACAGATTGAACGTGAATTACTCTCTGTCCAGAATCTTAGCTTCCCCACAGATTGAACCCCAATTACACCCTGACCAGAATGTAATCTTCCCCACAGACTGAACAGTAATTACATTCTGTGCAGAATCTAATCTTCCCCACAGATTGAACAGTAATTACACTCTGTCCAGAATCTAATCTTCCCCATTGAGCCCCAATTACATTCTGTCCTGAATCAAATATTCCCCACAGATTGAAACCCAATTGCACTCTGTTCAGAATCTAATATTCCCCACAGATTGAATCCCAATTACACTCTCTCCAGAATCTAATCTCCCCCAGAGAATGATCCCGAATTACGCTCTGTCCAGAATCTAATCTTCCTCACAAATTGAACCCCTACTTCACTGTACAAAATTTAATCTTCCCCACAGATTGAACCCAAATTACACTCTGTCCAGTATCTAATCTTCCCCACAGATTGAATCCCAATTACACTCTTTCCAGAATCTAATCTTTACCAGAGATTGAACCCGAATTACGCTCTGTCCAGAATCTAATCCTCCCCTCCGATTGAAGCCAATGTACGTCTGTCCAGAATCTAATCTTCCTCACAAATTGAACCCGTACTACACTGTACAAAATTTAATCTTCCCCACAGATTGAACCCCAATTACAATGTGTCCAGAATCAAATCTTCCCCAGAGATTGAACCCCAATTACACTCTGTCCAGAATCAAATCTTCCCCAGAGATTGAACCCCAATTACACCTGCCCAGAATCTAATCTTCCCCTCAGATTGAACCGTAATTACACTGTGTCCAGAATCAATTGTTCCGCACAAACTGAACCCCAATTATGAACTGTCCAGAATCTAATCATCCCCACAGATTGAACCCCAATTACACTCTGTCCAGAATCTCATCTTCCCCACAGATTGAACCGTAATTACACTCTGTCCAGAATCAAATGTTCCGCACAAACTGAATGCAAATTACACTCTGTCCAGAAAATAATCTTCCCCACAGATTGAACCCAAATTACACTCTGTCCAGTATCTAATCTTCCCCACAGATTGAATCCCAATTACACTCTTTCCAGAATCTAATCTTTACCAGAGATTGAACCCGAATTACGCTCTGTCCAGAATCTAATCCTCTCCTCCGATTGAACCCAATGTACGTCTGTCCAGAATCTAATCTTCCTCACAAATTGAACGCATACTACACTGTACAAAATTTAATCTTCCCCACAGATTGAACCCCAATTACACTCTGTCCAGAATGTAATCTTCCCCACAGACTTAACCCAAATTACGCTCTGTCCAGAATGGCATCTTCCCCAGAGATTGAACCCGAATTATACTCTGTCTAGAATCTAATCATACCCACAGATTGAACCCGAATGACACTCGGTCCAGAATCTAATCTTCCGCACAGATTGAACCGTAATTACACTCTGTCCAGAATCTAATCTTCCCCACAGATTGAACATGAATTACTCTCTGTCCAGAATCTGAGCTTTCCCACAGATTGAACCCCAATTACACTCTGTCCAGAACGTAATCTTACCCACAGATTGAACACGAATTATACTCTGTCTCGAATGTAAACTTCCCCACAGATTGAACGTGAATTACTCTCTGTCCAGAATCTTAGCTTCCCCACAGATTGAACCCCAATTACACTCTGACCAGAATGTAATCTTACCCACAGATTGAACACGAATTATACTCTGTCTAGCATGTAAACTTCCCCACAGATTGAACGTGAATTACTTTCTGTCCAGAATCTTAGCTTCCCCACAGATTGAACCCCAATTACACCCTGACCAGAATGTAATCTTCCCCACAGACTGAACAGTAATTACATTCTGTGCAGAATCTAATCTTCCCCAGAGATTGAACCCGAATTACACTCTGTCTAGAATCTAATCATACCCACAGATTGAACCCGAATGACACTCGGTCCAGAATCTAATCTTCCGCACAGATTGAACCGTAATTACACTCTGTCCAGAATCTAATCTTCCCCACAGATTGAACATGAATTATTCTCTGTCCAGAATCTGAGCTTTCCCACAGATTGAACCCCAATTACACTCTGTCCAGAACGTAATCTTACCCACAGATTGAACACGAATTATACTCTGTCTAGAATGTAAACTTCCCCACAGATTGAACGTGAATTACTCTCTGTCCAAAATCTTAGCTTCCCCACAGATTGAACCCCAATTACACTCTGACCAGAATGTAATCTTACCCACAGATTGAACACGAATTATACTCTGTCTAGCATGTAAACTTCCCCACAGATTGAACGTGAATTACTCTCTGTCCAGAATCTTAGCTTCCCCACAGATTGAACCCCAATTACACCCTGACCAGAATGTAATCTTCCCCACAGACTGAACAGTAATTACATTCTGTGCAGAATCTAATCTTCCCCACAGATTGAACAGTAATTACACTCTGTCCAGAATCTAATCTTCCCCATTGAGCCCCAATTACATTCTGTCCTGAATCAAATATTCCCCACAGATTGAAACCCAATTGCACTCTGTTCAGAATCTAATATTCCCCACAGATTGAATCCCAATTACACTCTCTCCAGAATCTAATCTCCCCCAGAGAATGATCCCGAATTACGCTCTGTCCAGAATCTAATCTTCCTCACAAATTGAACCCCTACTTCACTGTACAAAATTTAATCTTCCCCACAGATTGAACCCAAATTACACTCTGTCCAGTATCTAATCTTCCCCACAGATTGAATCCCAATTACACTCTTTCCAGTATCTAATCTTTACCAGAGATTGAACCCGAATTACGCTCTGTCCAGAATCTAATCCTCCCCTCCGATTGAACCCAATGTACGTCTGTCCAGAATCTAATCTTCCTCACAAATTGAAAGCGTACTACACTGTACAAAATTTAATCTTCCCCACAGATTGAACCCCAATTACACTCTGTCCAGAATGTAATCTTCCCCACAGACTTAACCCAAATTACGCTCTGTCCAGAATGGCATCTTCCCCAGAGATTGAACCCGAATTATACTCTGTCTAGAATCTAATCATCCCCACAGATTGAACCAGAATGACATTCTGTCCAGAATCTAATCTTCCCCACAGATTGCACATTAATTACACTCTGTCCAGAATCTAATCTTCCTCACACATTGAACGTGAATTACTCTCTGTCCAGAATCTGAGCTTCCCCACAGATTGAACCCCAATTACACTCTGTCCAGAACGTAATCTTACCCACAGATTGAACACGAATTATACGCTGTCTAGAATGTAAACTTCCCCACAGATTGAACGTGAATTACTCTCTGTCCAGAATCTTAGATTCCCCACAGATTGAACACCAATTACACTCTGTCCAGAATGTAATCTTCCCCACAGACTGAACAGTAATTACACTCTGTGCAGAATCTAATCTTCCCCACAGATTGAACAGTAATTACACTCTGTCCAGAATCTAATCTTCCCCAGAGATTGAGCCCCAATTACATTCTGTCCTGAATCAAATCATCCCCACAGATTGAAACCCAATTGCACTCTGTTCAGAATCTAATCTTCCCCACAGATTGAATACCAATTACAGTCTCTCCAGAATCTAATCTCCCCCAGAGAATGATCCCTAATTACGCTCTGTCCAGAATATAATCTTCCTCACAAATTGAACCCCTACTACACTGTACAAAATTTAATCTTCCCCACAGATTGAACCCCAATTACAATGTGTCCAGAATCAAATCTTCCCCACAGATTGAACCGTAATTACACTCTGTCCAGAATCAAATCTTCCCCACAGATTGAACCCCAATTACACTCTGCCCAGTATCTAATCTTCCCCACAGATTGAACTGTAATTACACTCTGTCCAGAAACAAATGTTCCGCACAAACTGAACGCAAATTACACTCTGTCCAGAATCTAATCCTCCCCTCCGATTGAACTCAAAGTACGTCTGTCAGGAATCTAATCTTCCTCACAAATTGAACCCCTACTACACTGTACAAAATTTAATCTTCCCCACAGATTGAACGCCAGTTACAATGTATCCAGAATCAAATCTTCCCCACAGATTGAACCCCAATTACAATGTGTCCAGAATCAAATCTTCCCCACAGATTGGCCCCGAATTACACTCTGTCCTGAATCAAATGTTCCTCACAAACTGAACCCCAATTACGAACTGTCCAGAATCTAATCATCCCCACAGATTGAATACCAATTACACTCTCTCCAGAATCTAATCTCCCCCAGAGAATGATCCCGAATTACGCACTGTCCAGAAACAAATGTTCGGCACAAACTGAACCCCAATTACGAACTGTCCAGAATCTAAACATCCCCACAGATTGAACCCCAATTACACTCTGACAAAATCTAATCTTCCCAACAGATTGAACCGTAATTACACTCTGTCCAGAATCAAATGTTCAACACAAACTGAACGCAAATTACACTCTGTCCAGAATCTAATCCTCCCCTCCGATTGAACCCAAAGTACGTCTGTCCAGAATCTAATCTTCCTCACAAATTGAACCCGTACTAACCTGTACAAAATTTAATCTTCCCCACAGATTGAACGTGAATTACTCTCTGTCCAGAATCTTAGCTTCCCCACAGATTGAACCCCAATTACACTCTGTCCAGAATGTAATCTTGCCCACGTATTGAACACGAATTATACTCTGTCGAGAATGTAATCTTCCCCACAGATTGAACAGTAATTACACTCTGTCCAGAATCTAATCTTCCCCAGAGATTGAGCCCCAATTACATTCTGTCCTGAATCAAATCTTCCCAACAGATTGAAAGCCAATTGCACTCTGTTCAGAATCTAATCTTCCCCACAGATTGAATCCCAATTACACTCTCTCCAGAATCTAATCTCCCCCAGAGAATGATCCCGAATTACGCTCTGACCAGAATCTAATCTTCCTCACAAATTGAACCCCTACTACAGTGTACAAAATTTAATCTTCCCCACAGATTGAACCCCAATTACACTCTGTCCAGAATCTAATCCTCCCCACCGATTGAACCCAAATTAAGTCTGTCCAGAATCTAATCTTCCTCACAAATTGAACCCCTACTACACTGTACAAAATTTAATCTTCCCCACAGATTGAACCCCAATTACAATGTGTCCAAAATCAAATTTTCCCCACAGATTGAACCTTAATTACACTCTGTCCAGAATCAAATCTTCCCCACAGATTGAACCGTAATTACACTCTGTCCAGAATCAAATGTTCCGCACAAACTGAATGCAAATTACACTCTGTCCAGAAAATAGTCTTCCCCACAGATTGAATCCCAATTACACTCTTTCCAGAATCTAATCTTTACCAAAGATTGAACCCAAATTACGCTCTGTCCAGAATCTAATCCTCCCCTCCGATTGAACCCAAAGTACGTCTGTCCAGAATCTAATCTTCCTCACAAATTGAATGCGTACTACACTGTACAAAATTTAATCTTCCCCACAGATTGAACCCCAATTACACTCTGTCCAGAATGTAATCTTCCCCACAGACTTAACCCAAATTACGCTCTGTCCAGAATGGCATCGTCCCCAGAGATTGAACCCGAATCATACTCTGTCTAGAATCTAATCATACCCACAGATTGAACCCGAATGACACTCGGTCCAGAATCTAATCTTCCGCACAGATTGAACCGTAATTACACTCTGTCCAGAATCTAATCTTCCCCACAGATTGAACGTGAATTACTCTCTGTCCAGAATCTGAGCTTTCCCACAGATTGAACCCCAATTACACTCTGTCCAGAACGTAATCTTACTCACAGATTGTACACGAATTATACTCTGTCTAGAATGTAAACTTCCCCACAGATTGAACGTGAATAACTCTCTGTCCAGAATCTTAGCTTCCCCACAGATTGAATCCCAATTACACTCTGACCAGAATGTAATCTTACCCACAGATTGAACACGAATTATACTCTGTCGAGAATGTAATCTTCCCCACAGACTGAACAGTAATTACACTCTGTGCAGAATCTAATCTTCCCCACAGATTGAACAGTAATTACACTCTGTCCAGAATCTAATCTTCCCCAGAGATTGAGCCCCAATTACATTCTATCCTGAATCAAATCTTCCCCACAGATTGAAACCCAATTGCACTCTGTTCAGAATCTAATATTCCCCACAGATTGAATCCCAATTACACTCTCTCCAGAATCTAATCTCCCCCAGAGAATGATCCCGAATTACGCTCTGTCCAGAATCTAATCTTCCTCACAAATTGAACCCCTACTACACTGTACAAAATTTAATCTTCCCCACAGATTGAAACCAAATTACACTCTGTCCAGTATCTAATCTTCCCCACAGATTGAATCCCAATTACACTCTTTCCAGAATCTAATCTTTACCAGAGATTGATTCCGAATTACGCTCTGTCGAGAATCTAATCCTCCCCTCCGATTGAACCCAAAGTACCTCTGTCCAGAATCTAATCTTCCTCAAAAATTGAACCCATACTACACTGTACAAAATTTAATCTTCCCCACAGATTGAACCCCAATTACAATGTGTCCAGAATCAATTCTACCCCAGAGATTGAACCCCAATTACACTCTGTCCAGAATCAAATCTTCCCCAGAGATTGAACCCCAATTACACCCTACCCAGAATCTAATCTTCCCCTCAGATTGAACCGTAATTACACTCTGTCCAGAATCAATTGTTCCGCACAAACTGAAGCCCAATTATGAACTGTCCAGAATCTACTCATCCCCACAGATTGAACCCCAATTACACTCTGTCCAGAATCTCATCTTCCCCACAGATTGAACCGTAATTACACTCTGTCCAGAATCAAATGTTCCGCACAAACTGAATGCAAATTACACTCTGTCCAGAAAATAATGTTCCCCACAGATTGAATCCCAATTACACTCTTTCCAGAATCTAATCTTTACCAGAGATTGAACCCGAATTACGCTCTGTCCAGAATCTAATCCTCCCCTCCGATTGAACCCAAAGTACGTCTGTCCAGAATCTAATCTTCCTCACAAATTGAACGCGTACTACACTGTACAAAATTTAATCTTCCCCACAGATTGAACCCCAATTACACTCTGTCCAGAATGTAATCTTCCCCACAGACTTAACCCAAATTACGCTCTGTCCAGAATGGCATCGTCCCCAGAGATTGAACCCGAATTATACTCTGTCTAGAATCTAATCATACCCACAGATTGAACCCGAATGACACTCGGTCCAGAATCTAATCTTCCGCACAGATTGAACCGTAATTACACTCTGTCCAGAATCTAATCTTCCCCACAGATTGAACGTGAATTACTCTCTGTCCAGAATCTGAGCTTTCCCACAGATTGAACCCCAATTACACTCTGTCCAGAACGTAATCTTACCCACAGATTGTACACGAATTATACTCTGTCTAGAATGTAAACTTCCCCACAGATTGAACGTGAATTACTCTCTGTCCAGAATCTTAGCTTCCCAACAGATTGAATCCCAATTACACTCTGTCCAGAATCTTAGCTTCCCCACAGATTGAATCCCAATTACACTCTGACCAGAATGTAATCTTACCCACAGATTGAACACGAATTATACTCTGTCGAGAATGTAATCTTCCCCACAGACTGAACAGTAATTACACTCTGTGCAGAATCTAATCTTCCCCACAGATTGAACAGTAATTACACTCTGTCCAGAATCTAATCTTCCCCAGAGATTCAGCCCCAATTACATTCTGTCCTGAATCAAATCTTCCCCACAGATTGAAACCCAATTGCACTCTGTTCAGAATCTAATAATCCCCACAGATTGAATCCCAATTACACTCTGTCCAGAATGTAATCTTCCCCAGAGACTTAACCCAAATTACGCTCTGTCCAGAATGGCATCTTCCCCAGAGATTGAACCCGAATTATACTCTGTCTAGAATCTAATCATCCCCACAGATTGAACCCGAATGACACTCTGTCCAGAATCTAATCTTCCCCACAGATTGCACATTAATTACACTCTGTCCAGAATCTAATCTTCCTCACGAATTGAACCCCTACTACACTGTACAAAATTTAATCTTCCCCACAGATTGAACCCCAATTACAATGTGTCCAGAATCAAATCTTCCCCACAGATTGAACTCCAAATACAATGTGTCCAGAATCAAATCTTCCCCACAGATTGAACCGTAATTACACTCTGTCCAGAATCAAATCTTCCCCACAGATTGAACCCCAATTACGAACTGTACAGAATCTAATCATCCCCACAGATTGAACCCCAATTACACTCTGTCCGGAATCTAATCTTCCCCACAGATTGAACCGTAATTAAACTCTGTCCTGAATCAAATGTTCCGCACAAACTGAACGCAAATTACACTCTGTCCAGAATCTAATCCTCCCCTCCGATTGAACTCAAAGTACGTCTGTCCAGAAACAAAAGTTCCTCACAAATTGAACCCCTACTACACAGTACAAAATTTAATCTTCCCCACAGATTGAACCGTAAGTACACTCTGTCCAGAATCAAATCTTCCCCACAGATTGAACCCCAATTACACTCGGTCCTGAATCAAATGTTCCTCACAAACTGAACCCCAATTACGAACTGTCCAGAATCTAATCATCCCCACAGATTGAATCCAAATTACACTCTCTCCAGAATCTAATCTCCCCCAGAGAATGATACCGAATTACGCACTGTCCAGAATCTAATCTTCCTCAGAGATTGAACCCCAATTGTACTCTGCCCAGAATCTAATCTTCCTCACAGATTGAACCGTAATTACACTCTGTCCAGAAACAAATGTTGGGCACAAACTGAACCCAAATTACGAACTGTCCAGAATCTAATCATCCCCACACATTGAACCCCAACTACACTCTGTCCAGAATGTAATCTTCCCCACAGACTTAACCCAAATTACGCTCTGTCCAGAATGGCATCGTCCCCAGAGATTGAACCCGAATTATACTCTGTCTAGAATCTAATCATACCCACAGATTGAACCTGAATGACACTCGGTCCAGAACCTAATCTTCCGCACAGATTGAACCGTAATTACACTCTGTCCAGAATCTAATCTTCCCCACAGATTGAACGTGAATTACTCTCTGTCCAGAATCTGAGCTTTCCCACAGATTGAACCCCAATTACACTCTGTCCAGAACGTAATCTTACCCACAGATTGTACACGAATTATACTCTGTCGAGAATGTAATCTTCCCCACAGACTGAACAGTAATTACACTCTGTGCAGAATCTAATCTTCCCCACAGATTGAACAGTAATTACACTCTGTCCAGAATCTAATCTTCCCCAGAGATTCAGCCCCAATTACATTCTGTCCTGAATCAAATCTTCCCCACAGATTGAAACCCAATTGCACTCTGTTCAGAATCTAATAATCCCCACAGATTGAATCCCAATTACACTCTCTCCAGAATCTAATCTCCCCCAGAGAATGATCCCGAATTACGCTCTGTCCAGAATCTAATCTTCCTCACAAATTGAACCCCTACTACACTGTACAAAATTTAATCTTCCCCACAGATTGAAACCAAATTACACTCTGTCCAGTATCTAATCTTCCCCACAGATTGAATCCCAATTACACTCTTTCCAGAATCTAATCTTTACCAGAGATTGATTCCGAATTACGCTCTGTCCAGAATCTAATCCTCCCCTCCGATTGAACCCAAAGTACGTCTGTCCAGAATCTAATCTTCCTCAAAAATTGAACCCGTACTACACTGTACAAAATTTAATCTTCCCCACAGATTGAACCCCAATTACACTCTGTCCAGAATGTAATCTTCCCCAGAGACTTAACCCAAATTACGCTCTGTCCAGAATGGCATCTTCCCCAGAGATTGAGCCCGAATTATACTCTGTCTAGAATCTAATCATCCCCACAGATTGAACCCGAATGACACTCTGTCCAGAATCTAATCTTCCCCACAGATTGCACATTAATTACACTCTGTCCAGAATCTAATCTTCCTCACGAATTGAACCCCTACTACACTGTACAAAATTTAATCTTCCCCACAGATTGATCCCCAATTACAATGTGTCCAGAATCAAATCTTTCCCACAGATTGAACCCCAATTACAATGTGTCCAGAATCAAATCTTCCCCACAGATTGAACCGTAATTACACTCTGTCCAGAATCAAATCTTCCCCACAGATTGAACCCGAATTACACTCTGTCCTGAATCAAATGTTCCGCACAAACTGAACCCCAATTACGAACTGTCCAGAATCTAATCATCCCCACAGATTGAATCCCAATTACACTCTCTCCAGAATCTAATCTCCCCCAGAGAATGATCCCGAATTACGCTCTGTCCAGAATCTAATCTTCCTCACAAATTGAACCACTACTACACTGTACAAAATTTAATCTTCACCACAGATTGAACCCCAATTACAATGTGTCCCGAATCAAATCTTCCCCACAGATTGAACCGTAATTACACTCTGTCCAGAATCAAATCTTCCCCACAGATTGAACCCCAATTACACTCTGCCGAGAATCTAATCTTCCTCACAGATTGAACCGTAATTACACTCTGTCCAGAAACAAATGTTCGGCACAAACTGAACCCCAATTACGAACTGTCCAGAATCTAATCATCCCCACAGATTGAACCCCAATTACACTCTGTCCAGAATCTAATCTTCCCCACAGATTGAACCGTAATTACACTCTGTCCAGAATCAAATGTTCCACACAAACTGAACGCAAATTACACTCTGTCCAGAATCTAATCCTCCACTCCGATTGAACCCAAAGTACGTCTGTCCAGAATCTAATCTTCCTGACAAATTGAACCCGTACTAACCTGTACAAAATTTAATCTTCCCCACAGATTGAACCCCAATTACACTCTGTCCAGAATCTAATCCTCCCCACCGATTGAACCCAAATTAAGTCTGTCCAGAATCTAATCTTCCTCACAAATTGAACCCCTACTACACTGTACAAAATTTAATCTTCCCCACAGATTGAACCCCAATTACAATGTGTCCAGAATCAAATCTTCCCCAGAGATTGAACCCCAATTACACTCTGTCCAGAATCAAATCTTCCCCAGAGATTGAACCCCAATTACATTCTGCCCAGAATCTAATCTTCCCCTCAGATTGAACCGTAATTACACTCTGTCCAGAATCAAATGTTCCGCACAAACTGAACCCCAATTACGAACTGTCCTGAATCTAATGATCCCCACAGATTGAACACCAATTACACTCTGTCCAGAATCTCATCATCCCCACAGATTGAACCGTAATTACACTCAGTCCAGAATCAAATGTTCCGCACAAACTGAATGCAAATTACACTCTGTCCAGAAAATAATCTTTACCAGAGATTGAACCCGAATTACGCTCTGTCCAGAATCTAATCCTCCCCTCCGATTGAACCCAAAGTACGTCTATCCAGAATCTAATCTTCCTCACAAATTGAACCCGTACTACACTGTACAATATTTAATCTTCCCCACAGATTGAACCCCAATTACACTCTGTCCAGAATGTAATCTTCCCCACAGACTTAACCCAAATTACGCTCTGTCCAGAATGGCATCTTCCCCAGAGATTGAACTCGAATTATACTCTGTCTAGAATCTAATCATCCCCACAGATTGAACCCGAATGACACTCGGTCCAGAATCTAATCTTCCCCACAGATTGAACCGTAATTACACTCTGTCCAGAAAGTAATCTTCCCCACAGACTTAACCCAAATTACGCTCTGTCCAGAATGTCATCTTCCCCAGAGATTGAACCCGAATTATACTCTGTCTAGAATTTTATCATCCCCACAGATTGAACATGAATTACTCTCTGTCCAGAACGTAATCTTACCCACAGATTGAACATGAATTATACTCTGTCTAGAATGAAAACTTCCCCACAGATTGAACGTGAATTACTCTCTGTCCAGAATCTTAGCTTCCCCACAGATTGAACCCCAATTACACTCTGTCCAGAATGTAATCTTCCCCACAGATTGAACCCCAATTACACTCTGTCCAGAATCTAATCTTCCCCACAGATTGAACCGTAATTATACTCTGTCCAGAATCAAATGTTCCGCACAAACTGAACGCAAATTATACTCTGTCCAGAATCTAATCCTCCCCTCCGATTGAACCAAAATTAAGTCTGCACAGAATCTAATCTTCCTCACAAATTGAACCCCTACTACACTGTACAAAATTTAATCTTCCCCACAGTTTCAACCCCAATTACACTCTGTCCAGAATCTAATCTTCCCCACCGATTGTACCCAAAATAAGTCTGTCCAGAATCTAATCTTCCCCACAGATTGAACCCGAATTACACTCTGTCCTGAATCAAATGTTCCGCACAAACTGAACCCCAATTACGAACTGTCCAGAATCTAATCATCCCCACAGATTGAATCCCAATTACACTCTCTCCAGAATCTAATCTCCCCCAGAGAATGATCCCGAATTACGCTCTGTCCAGAATCTAATCTTCCTCACAAATTGAACCACTACTACACTGTACAAAATTTAATCTTCACCACAGATTGAACCCCAATTACAATGTGTCCCGAATCAAATCTTCCCCACAGATTGAACCGTAATTACACTCTGTCCAGAATCAAATCTTCCCCACAGATTGAACCCCAATTACACTCTGCCCAGAATCTAATCTTCCTCACAGATTGAACCGTAATTACACTCTGTCCAGAAACAAATGTTCGGCACAAACTGAACCCCAATTACGAACTGTCCAGAATCTAATCATCCCCACAGATTGAACCCCAATTACACTCTGTCCAGAATCTAATCTTCCCCACAGATTTAACCATAATTACACTCTGTCCAGAATCAAATGTTCCACACAAACTGAACGCAAATTACACTCTGTCCAGAATCTAATCCTCCACTCCGATTGAAACCAAAGTACGTCTGTCCAGAATCTAATCTTCCTCACAAATTGAACCCGTACTAACCTGTACAAAATTTAATCTTCCCCACAGATTGAACCCCAATTACACTCTGTCCAGAATCTAATCCTCCCCACCGATTGAACCCAAATTAAGTCTGTCCAGAATCTAATCTTCCTCACAAATTGAACCCCTACTACAGTGTACAAAATTTAATCTTCCCCACAGATTGAACGCCAATTACAATGTGTCCAGAATCAAATCTTCCCCACAGATTGAACCCCAATTACAATGTGTCCAGAATCAAATCTTCCCCACAGATTGAACCGTAATTACACTCTGTCCAGAATCAAATCTTCCCCACAGATTGAACCCGAATTACACTCTGTCCTGAATCAAAAGTTCCTCACAAACTGAACCCCAATTACGAACTGTCCAGAATCTAATCATCCCCACAGATTGAATCCCAATTACAGTCTCTCCAGAATCTAATCTCCCCCAGAGAATGATCCCGAATTACGCACTGTCCAGAATCTAATCTTCCTCACAGATTGAACCCCAATTACACTCTGCCCAGAATCTAATCTTCCTCACAGATTGAACCGTAATTACACTCTGTCCAGAAACAAATGTTGGGCACAAACTGAAGCCCAATTACGAACTGTCCAGAATCTAATCATCCCCACAGATTAAACCCCAATTACACTCTGTCCAGAATCTAATCTTCCCCACAGATTGAACCGTAATTACACTCTGTCCAGAATCAAATGTTCCACACAAACTGAACGCAAATTACACTCTGTCCAGAATCTAATCCTCCCCTCCGATTGAACCCAAAGTACGTCTGTCCAGAATCTAATTTTCCTCACAAATTGAACCCGTACTAACCTGTACAAAATTTAATCTTCCCCATAGATTGAACCCCAATTACACTCTGTCCAGAATGTAATCTTACCCACGGATTGAACACGAATTATACTCTGTCGAGAATGTAATCTTCCCCACAGACTGAACAGTAATTACACTCTGTGCAGAATCTAATCTTCCCCACAGATTGAACAGTAATTACACTCTGTCCAGAATCTAAAATTCCCCAGAGATTGAGCCCCAATTACATTCTGTCCTGAATCAAATCTTCCCAACAGATTGAAACCCAATTGCACTCTGTTCAGAATCTAATATTCCCCACAGATTGAATCCCAAATACACTCTCTCCAGAATCTAATCTCCCCCAGAGAATGATCCCGAATTACGCTCTGACCAGAATCTAATCTTCCTCACAAATTGAACCCCTACTACAGTGTACAAAATTTAATCTTCCCCACAGATTGAACCCCAATTACACTCTGTCCAGAATCTAATCCTCCCCACCGATTGAACCCAAATTAAGTCTGTCCAGAATCTAATCTTCCTCACAAATTGAACCCCTACTACACTGTACAAAATTTAATCTTCCCCACAGATTGAACCCCAATTACAATGTGTCCAGAATCAAATCTTCCCCAGAGATTGAACCCCAATTACACTCTGTCCAGAATCAAATCTTCCCCAGAGATTGAACCCCAATTACACCCTGCCCAGAATCTAATCTTCCCCTCAGATTGAACCGTAATTACACTCTGTCCAGAATCAATTGTTCCGCACAAACTGAAGCCCAATTATGAACTGTCCAGAATCTACTCATCCCCACAGATTGAACCCCAATTACACTCTGTCCAGAATCTCATCTTCCCCACAGATTGAACCGTAATTACACTCTGTCCAGAATCAAATGTTCCGCACAAACTGAATGCAAATTACACTCTGTCCAGAAAATAATCTTCCCCACAAATTGAATCCCAATTACACTCTTTCCAGAATCTAATCTTTACCAGAGATTGAACCCGAATTACGCTCTGTCCAGAATCTAATCCTCCCCTCCGATTGAACCCAAAGTACGTCTGTCCAGAATCTAATCTTCCTCACAAATTGAACGCGTACTACACTGTACAAAATTTAATCTTCCCCACAGATTGAACCCCAATCACACTCTGTCCAGAATGTAATCTTCCCCACAGACTTAACCCAAATTACGCTCTGTCCAGAATGGCATCGTCCCCAGAGATTGAACCCGAATTATACTCTGTCTAGAATCTAATCATACCCACAGATTGAACCCGAATGACACTCGGTCCAGAATCTAATCTTACCCACAGATTGAACGTGAATTACTCTCTGTCCAGAATCTGAGCTTTCCCACAGATTGAACCCCAATTACACTCCGTCCAGAACGTAATCTTACCCACAGATTGTACACGAATTATACTCTGTCTAGAATGTAAACTTCCCCACAGATTGAACGTGAATTACTCTCTGTCCAGAATCTTAGCATCTCCACAGATTGAATCCCAATTACACTCTGACCAGAATGTAATCTTACCCACAGATTGAACACGAATTATACTCTGTCGAGAACGTAATCTTCCCCACAGACTGAACAGTAATTACACTCTGTGCAGAATCTAATCTTCCCCACAGATTGAACAGTAATTACACTCTGTCCAGAATCTAATATTCCCCAGAGATTGAGCCCCAATTACATTCTGTCCTGAATCAAATCTTCCCCACAGATTGAAACCCAATTGCACTCTGTTCAGAATCTAATATTCCCCACAGATTGAATCCCAATTACACTCTCTCCAGAATCTAATCTCCCCCAGAGAATGATCCCGAACTACGCTCTGTCCAGAATCTAATCTTCCTCACAAATTGAACCCCTACTACACTGTACAAAATTTAATCTTCCCCACAGATTGAAACCAAATTACACTCTGTCCAGTATCTAATCTTCCCCACAGATTGAATCCCAATTACACTCTTTCCAGAATCTAATCTTTACCAGAGATTGATTCCGAATTACGCACTGTCCAGAATCTAATCCTCCCCTCCGATTGAACCCAAAGTACCTCTGTCCAGAATCTAATCTTCCTCAAAAATTGAACCCGTACTACACTGTACAAAATTTAATCTTCCCCACAGATTGAACCCCAATTACACTCTGTCCAGAATGTAATCTTCCCCAGAGACTTAACCCAAATTATGCTCTGTCCAGAATGGCATCTTCCCCAGAGATTGAACCCGAATTATACTCTGTCTAGAATCTAATCATCCCCACAGATTGAACCCGAATGACACTCTGTCCAGAATCTAATCTTCCCCACAGATTGCACATTAATTACACTCTGTCCAGAATCTAATCTTCCCCACAGATTGAACCCGAATTACACTCTGTCCTGAATCAAATGTTCCGCACAAACTGAACCCCAATTACGAACTGTCCAGAATCTAATCATCCCCACAGATTGAATCCCAATTACACTCTCTCCAGAATCTAAACTCCCCCAGAGAATGATCCCGAATTACGCTATGTCCAGAATCTAATCTTCCTCACAAATTGAACCACTAGTACACTGTACAAAATTTAATCTTCACCACAGATTGAACCCCAATTAAATGTGTCCCGAATCAAATCTTCCCCACAGATTGAACCGTAATTACACTCTGCCCAGAATGTAAACTTCCTCACAGATTGAACCGTAATTACACTCTGTCCAGAAACAAATGTTCGGCACAAACTGAACCCCAATTACGAACTGTCCAGAATCTAATCATCCCCACAGATTGAACCCCAATTACACTCTGTCCAGAATCTAATCTTCCCCACAGATTGAACCGTAATTACACTCTGTCCAGAATCAAATGTTCCACACAAACTGAACGCAAATTACACTATGTCCAGAATATAATCCTCCACTCCGATTGAACCCAAAGTACGTCTGTCCAGAATCTAATCTTCCTCACAAATTGAACCCGTACTAACCTGTACAAAATTTAATCTTCCCCACAGATTGAACCCCAATTACACTCTGTCCAGAATCTAATCCTCCCCACCGATTGAACCCAAATTAAGTCTGTTCAGAATCTAATCTTCCTCATAAATTGAACCCCTACTACACTGTACAAAATTTAATCTTCCCCACAGATTGAACCCCAATTACAATGTGTCCAGAATCAAATCTTCCCCAGAGATTGAACCCCAATTACATTCTGCCCAGAATCTAATCTTCCCCTCAGATTGAACCGTAATTACACTCTGTCCAGAATCAAATGTTCCGCACAAACTGAACCCCAATTACGAACTGTCCAGAATCTAATGATCCCCACAGATTGAACCCCAATTACACTCTGTCCAGAATCTCATCATCCCCACAGATTGAACCGTAATTACACTCAGTCCAGAATCAAATGTTCCACACAAACTGAATGCAAATTACACTCTGTCCAGTAAATAATCTTCCCCACAGATTGAACCCAAATTACACTCTCTCCAGTATCTAATCTTCCCCACAGATTGAATCCCAATTACACTCATTCCAGAATCTAATGTTTACCAGAGATTGAACCCGAATTACGCTCTGTTCAGATTCTAATCCTCCCCTCCGATTGAACCCAAAGTACGTCTATCCAGAATCTAATCTCCCTCACAAATTGAACCCGTACTACAGTGTACAAAATTTAATCTTCCCCACAGATTGAACCCCAATTACACTCTGTCCAGAATGTAATCTTCCCCACAGACTTAACCCAAATTACGCTCTGTCCAGAATGGCATCTTCCCCAGATATTGAACTCGAATTATACTCTGTCTAGAATCTAATCATCCCCACAGATTGAACCCGAATGACACTCGGTCCAGAATCTAATCTTCCCCACAGATTGAACCGTAATTACACTCTGTCCAGAATGTAATCTTCCCCACAGACTTAACCCAAATTACGCTCTGTCCAGAATGTCATCTTCCCCAGAGATTGAACCCGAATTATACTCTGTCTAGAATTTTATCATCCCCACAGATTGAACCCGAATGACACTCTGTCCAGAATCTAATCTTCCCACAGATTGCACATTAATTACCCTCTGTCCAGAATCTAATCGTCCCCACAGATTGAACATGAATTACTCTCTGTCCAGAATCTGAGCTTCCCCACAGATTGAACCCCAATTACACTCTGTCCAGAACGTAATCTTACCCACAGAATGAACACAGATTATACGCTGTCTAGAATGTAAACTTCCCCACAGATTGAACGTGAATTACTCTCTGTCCAGAATCTTAGCTTCCCCACAGATTGAACCCCAATTACACTCTGTCCAGAATGTAATCTTCCCCACAGATTGAACCCCAATTACACTCTGTCCAGAATCTAATCTTCCCCACAGATTGAACCGTAATTATACTCTGTCCAGAATCAAATGTTCCGCACAAACTGAACGCAAATTACACTCTGTCCAGAATCTAATCTTCCCACAGATTGCACATTAATTACCCTCTGTCCAGAATCTAATCGTCCCCACAGATTGAACATGAATTACTCTCTGTCCAGAATCTGAGCTTCCCCACAGATTGAACCCCAATTACACTCTGTCCAGAACGTAATCTTACCCACAGATTGAACACAGATTATACGCTGTCTAGAATGTAAACTTCCCCACAGATTGAACGTGAATTACTCTCTGTCCAGAATCTTAGCTTCCCCACAGATTGAACCCCAATGACACTCTGTCCAGAATGTAATCTTCCCCACAGATTGAACCCCAATTACACTCTGTCCAGAATCTAATCTTCCCCACAGATTGAACCGTAATTATACTCTGTCCAGAATCAAATGTTCCGCACAAACTGAAAGCAAATTATACTCTGTCCAGAATCTAATCCTCCCCTCCGACTGAACTCAAATTAAGTCTGCACAGAATCTAATCTTCCTCACAAATTGAACCCCTACTACACTGTACAAAATTTAATCTTCCCCACAGTTTGAACCCCAATTACACTCTGTCCAGAATCAAATGTTCCGCACAAACTGAACGCAAATTACACTCTGTCCAGAATCTAATCCTCCCCTCCGATTGAACTCAAAGTACGTCTGTCCAGAATCTAAACTTGCTCACAAGTTGAACCCCTACTACACTGTACAAAATTTAATCTTCCCCACAGATTGAACCCCAATTACAATGTGTCCAGAATCAAATCTTCCCCACAGATTGAACCCCAATTACAATGTGTCCAGAATCAAATCTTCCCCACAGATTGAACCGTAATTACACTCTGTCCAGAATCGAATCTTCCCCACAGATTGAACCGGAATTACACTCTGTCCTGAATCAAATGTTCCGCACAAACTGAACCCCAATTACGAACTGTCCAGAATCTAATCATCCCCACAGATTGAATCCCAATTACACTCTCTCCAGAATCTAATCTCCCCCAGAGAATGATCCCGAATTACGCTCTGTCCAGAATCTAATCTTCCTCACAAATTGAACCCCTACTACACTGTACAAAATTTAATCTTCCCCACAGATTGAACCCCAATTACAATGTGTCCAAAATCAAATTTTCCCCACAGATTGAACCGTAATTACACTCTGTCCAGAATCAAATCTTCCCCACAGATTGAACCCCAATTACACTCTGCCCAGAATCTGATCTTCCTCACAGATTGAACCGTAATTACACTCTGTCCAGAAACAAATGTTCGGCACAAACTGAACCCCAATTACGAACTGTCCAGAATCTAATCATCCCGACAGATTGAACCCCAATTACACTCTGCCCAGAATCTAATCCTCCCCTCCGATTGAACCCAAAGTACGTCTGTCCAGAATCTAATCTTCCTCACAAATTGAACCCGTACTAACCTGTACAAAATTTAATCTTCCCCACAGATTGAACCCCAATTACACTCTGTCCAGAATCTAATCCTCCCCACCGATTGAACCCAAATTAAGTCTGTACAGAATCTAATCTTCCTCACAAATTGAACCCCTACTACACTGTACAAAATTTAATCTTCCCCACAGATTGAACCCCAATTACAATGTGTCCAGAATCAAATCTTCCCCACAGATTGAACCGTAATTACACTCTGTCCAGAATCAAATGTTCCGCACAAACTGAATGCAAATTACACTCTGTCCAGAAAATAATCTTCCCCACAGATTGAACCCAAATTACACTCTGTCCAGTATCTAATCTTCCCCACAGTTTGAATCCCAATTACACTCTTTCCAGAATCTAATCTTTACCAGATATTGAACCCGAATTACGCTCTGTCCAGAATCTAATCCTCCCCTCCGATTGAACCCAAAGTACGTCTGTCCAGAATCTAATCTTCCTCACAAATTGAACCCATACTACACTGTACAAAATTTAATCTTCCCCACAGATTGAACCCCAATTACACTCTGTCCAGAATGTAATCTTTCCCACAGACTTAACCCAAATTACGCTCTGTCCAGAATGGCATCTTCCCCAGAGATTGAACTCGAATTATACTCTGTCTAGAATCTAATCATCCCCACAGATTGAACCCGAATGACACTCTGTCCAGAATCTAATCTTCCCGCAGATTGCACATTAATTACACTCTGTCCAGAATCTAATCGTCCCCACAGATTGAACGTGAATTACTCTCTGTCCAGAATCTGAGCTTCCCCACAGATTGAACCCCAATTATACTCTGTCCAGAACGTAATCTTACCCACAGATTGAACACGAATTATACTCTGTCTAGAATGTAAACTTCCCCACAGATTGAACGTGAATTACTCTCTGTCCAGAATCTTAGCTTCCCCACAGATTGAACCCCATTAACACTCTGTCCAGAATGTAATCTTACCCACAGAATGAACCATAATTACACTCTGTCCAGAATGTAATCATCCCCACAGACTTAACCCAAATTACGCTCTGTCCAGAATGTCATCTTCCCCAGAGATTGAACCAGAATTATACTCTGTCTAGAATCTTATCATCCCCACAGATTGAACCCGAATGACACTCTGTCCAGAATCTAATCTTCCCCACAGACTGCACATTAATTACACTCTGTCCAGAATCTAATCTTCCCCACAGATTGAACGTGAATTACTCTCTGTCCAGAATCTGAGCTTCCCCACAGATTGAACCCCAATTATACTCTGTCGAGAATGTAATCTTCCCCACAGACTGAACAGTAATTACACTCTGTGCAGAATCTAATCTTCCCCACAGATTGAACAGTAATTACACTCTGTCCAGAATCTAATCTTCCCCAGAGATTGAGCCCCAATTACATTCTGTCCTGAATCAAATCTTCCCCACAAATTGAAACCCAATTGCACTATGTTCAGAATCTAATCTTCCCCACAGATTGAATCCCAATTACACTCTCTCCAGAATCTAATCTCCCCCAGAGAATGATTCCGAATTACGCTCTGTCCAGAATCTAATCTTCCTCACAAATTGAACCCCTACTACACTGTACAAAATTTAATCTTCCCCACAGATTGAACCCCAATTACAATGTGTCCAGAATCAAATCTTCCCCACAGATTGAACCGTAATTACACTCTGACCAGAATCAAATCTTCCCCACAGATTGAACCCCAATTACACTCTGCCCAGAATCTAATCTTCCTCGCAGATTGAACCGTAATTACACTCTGTCCAGAAACAAATGTTCGGCACAAACTGAACCCCAATTACGAACTGTCCAGAATCTAATCATCCCCACAGATTGAACCGCAATTAGACTCTGTCCAGAATCTAATCTTCCCCACAGATTGAACCGTAATTACGCTCTGTCCAGAATCAAATGTTCCGCACAAACTGAACGCAAATTGCACTGTCCAGAATCTAATCCTCCCCTCCGATTGAATCCAAAGTACGTCTGTCCAGAATCTAATCTTCCCCACAGATTGAACCCAAATTACGTCTGTCCAGAATCTAATCTTCCTCACAAATTGAACCCGTACTACACTCTGTCCAGAATCTAATCCTCCCCACCGATTGAACCCAAATTAAGTCTGTCCAGAATCTAATCTTCCTCACAAATTGAACCCCTACTACACTGTACAAAATTTAATCTTCCCCACAGATTGAACCCCAATTACAATGTGTCCAGAATCAAATCTTCCCCAGAGATTGAACCCCAATTACACTCTGCCCAGAATCTAATCTTCCCCTCAGATTGAACCGTAATTACACTCTGTCCAGAATCAAATGTTCCGCACAAACTGAACCCCAATTACGAACTGTCCTGAATCTAATCATCCCCACAGATTGAATCCCAATTACACACTGTCCAGAATCTCATCTTCCCCACAGATTGAACCGTAATTAAACTCTGTCCAGAATCAAATGTTCCGCACAAACTGAATGCAAATTACACTCTGTCCAGAAAATAATCTTCCCCACAGATTGAACCCAAATTACACTCTGTCCAGTATCTAATCTTCCCCACAGATTGAATCCCAATTACACTCTTTCCAGAATCTAATCTTTACCAGACATTGAACCCAAATTACGCCCTGTCCAGAATCTAATCCTCCCCACCGATTGAACCCAAAGTACGTCTGTCCAGAATCTAATCTTCCTCACAAATTGAACCCGTACTACACTGTACAAAATTTAATCTTCCCCACAGATTGAACCCCAATTACACTCTGTCCAGAATGTAATCTTTCCCACAGACTTAACCCAAATTACGCTCTGTCCAGAATGGCACATTCCCCAGAGATTGAACCCGAATTATACACTGCCTAGAATCTAAGCATCCCCACAGATTGAACCCGAATGACACTCGGTCCAGAATCTAATCTTCCCCACAGATTGAACCGTAATTACACTCTGTCCAGAATGTAATCTTCCCCACAGACTTAACCCAAATTATGCTCTGTCCAGAATGTCATCTTCCCCAGAGATTGAACCCAAATTACGTCTGTCCAGAATCTAATCTTCCTCACAAATTGAACCCGTACTACACTGTACAAAATTTAATCTTCCCCACAGATTGAACCCCAATTACACTCTGTCCAGAATCTAATCCTTCCCACTGATTGAACCCAAAGTACGTCTGTCCAGAATCTAATCTTCCTCACAAATTGAACCCCTACTACACTGTAAAAAATTTAATCTTCCCCACAGATTGAACCCCAATTACAATGTGTCCAGAATCAAATCTTCCCCAGAGATTGAACCCCAATTACACTCTGTCCAGAATCAAATCTTCCCCAGAGATTGAACCCCAATTACACTCTGTCCAGAATCTCATCATCCCCACAGATTGAACCGTAATTACACTCAGTCCAGAATGAAATGTTCCGCACAAACTGAATGCAAATTACACTCTGTCCAGAAAATAATCTTCCCCACAGATTGAACCCAAATTACACTCTGTCCAGTATCTAATCTTCCCCACAGATTGAATCCCAATTACACTCTCTCCAGAATCTAATCTCCCCCAGAGAATGATCCCAAATTACGCTCTGTCCAGAATCTAATCTTCCTCACAAATTGAACCCCTACTACACTGTACAAAATTTAATCTTCCCCACAGATTGAACCCCAATTACAATGTGTCCAGAATCAAATCTTCCCCACAGATTGAACCGTAATTACACTCTGTCCAGAATCAAATCTTCCCCACAGATTGAACCCCAATTACACTCTGCCCAGAATCTAATATTCCTCACAGATTGAACCCTAATTACACTCTGTCCAGAAACAAATGTTCGGCACAAACTGAACCCCAATTACGAACTGTCCAGAATCTAATCATCCCGACAGATTGAACCCCAATTACACTCTGTCCAGAATCTAATCTTCCCCACAGATTGAACCGTAATTACACTCTGTCCAGAATCAAATGTTCCACACAAACTGAACGCAAATTACACTCTGTCCAGAATCTAATCCTCCCCTCCGATTGAACCCAAAGTACGTCTGTCCAGAATCTAATCTTCCTCACAAATTGAACCCGTACTAACCTGAACAAAATTTAATCTTCCCCACAGATTGAACCCCAATTACACTCTGTCCAGAATCTAATCCTCCCCACCGATTGAACCCAAATTAAGTCTGTACAGAATCTAATCTTCCTCACAAATTGAACCCCTACTACACTGTACAAAATTTAATCTTCCCCACAGATTGAACCCCAATTACAATGTGTCCAGAATCAAATCTTCCCCAGAGATTGAACCCCAATTACACTCTGTCCAGAATCTCATCATCCCCACAGATTGAACCGTAATTACACTCAGTCCAGAATCAAATGTTCCGCACAAACTGAAAGCAAATTACACTCTGTCCAGAAAATAATCTTCCCCACAGATTGAACCCAAATTACACTCTGTCCAGTATCTAATCTTCCCCACAGTTTGAATCCCAATTACAATCTTTCCAGAATCTAATCTTTACCAGATATTGAACCCGAATTACGCTCTGTCCAGAATCTAATCCTCCCCTCCGATTGAACCCAAAGTACGTCTGTCCAGAATCTAATCTTCCTCACAAATTGAACCCGTACTACACTGTACAAAATTTAATCTTCCCCACAGATTGAACCCCAATTACACTCTGTCCAGAATGTAATCTTTCCCACAGACTTAACACAAATTACGCTCTGTCCAGAATGGCACATTCCCCAGAGATTGAACAAAAAAAATTATACACTGCCTAGAATCTAAGCATCCCCACAGATTGAACCCG
The DNA here is from genome assembly GCF_048418815.1 of Hemitrygon akajei. Lineage (NCBI taxonomy): Eukaryota > Metazoa > Chordata > Chondrichthyes > Myliobatiformes > Dasyatidae > Hemitrygon > Hemitrygon akajei. Next base: position 166,328,198 of record NC_133126.1, read on the forward strand.
AATGACACTCGGTCCAGAATCTAATCTTCCCCACAGATTGAACCGTAATTACACTCTGTCCAGAATGTAATCTTCCCCACAGACTTAACCCAAATTACGCTCTGTCCAGAATGTCATCTTCCCCAGAGATTGAACCCAAATTAAGTCTGTCCAGAATCTAATCTTCCTCACAAATTGAACCCGTACTACACTGTACAAAATTTAATCTTCCCCACAGATTGAACCCCAATTACACTCTGTCCAGAATCTAATCCTTCCCACTGATTGAACCCAAAGTACGTCTGTCCAGAATCTAATCTTCCTCACAAATTGAACCCCTACTACACTGTAAAAAATTTAATCTTCCCCACAGATTGAACCCCAATTACAATGTGTCCAGAATCAAATCTTCCCCAGAGATTGAACCCCAATTACACTCTGTCCAGAATCAAATCTTCCCCAGAGATTGAACCCCAATTACACTCTGTCCAGAATCTCATCATCCCCACAGATTGAACCGTAATTACACTCAGTCCAGAATCAAATGTTCCGCACAAACTGAATGCAAATTACACTCTGTCCAGAAAATAATCTTCCCCACAGATTGAACCCAAATTACACTCTGTCCAGTATCTAATCTTCCCCACAGATTGAATCCCAATTACACTCTCTCCAGAATCTAATCTCCCCCAGAGAATGATCCCAAATTACGCTCTGTCCAGAATCTAATCTTCCTCACAAATTGAACCCCTACTACACTGTACAAAATTTAATCTTCCCCACAGATTGAACCCCAATTACAATGTGTCCAGAATCAAATCTTCCCCACAGATTGAACTGTAATTACACTCTGTCCAGAATCTAATCTTCCCCACAGATTGAACCGTAATTACACTCTGTCCAGAATCAAATGTTCCACACAAACTGAACGCAAATTACACTATGTCCAGAATATAATCCTCCACTCCGATTGAACCCAAAGTACGTCTGTCCAGAATCTAATCTTCCTCACAAATTGAACCCGTACTAACCTGTACAAAATTTAATCTTCCCCACAGATTGAACCCCAATTACACTCTGTCCAGAATCTAATCCTCCCCACCGATTGAACCCAAATTAAGTCTGTTCAGAATCTAATCTTCCTCATAAATTGAACCCCTACTACACTGTACAAAATTTAATCTTCCCCACAGATTGAACCCCAATTACAATGTGTCCAGAATCAAATCTTCCCCAGAGATTGAACCCCAATTACATTCTGCCCAGAATCTAATCTTCCCCTCAGATTGAACCGTAATTACACTCTGTCCAGAATCAAATGTTCCGCACAAACTGAACCCCAATTACGAACTGTCCAGAATCTAATGATCCCCACAGATTGAACCCCAATTACACTCTGTCCAGAATCTCATCATCCCCACAGATTGAACCGTAATTACACTCAGTCCAGAATCAAATGTTCCACACAAACTGAATGCAAATTACACTCTGTCCAGTAAATAATCTTCCCCACAGATTGAACCCAAATTACACTCTCTCCAGTATCTAATCTTCCCCACAGATTGAATCCCAATTACACTCTTTCCAGAATCTAATCTTTACCAGAGATTGAACCCGAATTACGCTCTGTTCAGATTCTAATCCTCCCCTCCGATTGAACCCAAAGTACGTCTATCCAGAATCTAATCTTCCTCACAAATTGAACCCGTACTACAGTGTACAAAATTTAATCTTCCCCACAGATTGAACCCCAATTACACTCTGTCCAGAATGTAATCTTCCCCACAGACTTAACCCAAATTACGCTCTGTCCAGAATGGCATCTTCCCCAGATATTGAACTCGAATTATACTCTGTCTAGAATCTAATCATCCCCACAGATTGAACCCGAATGACACTCGGTCCAGAATCTAATCTTCCCCACAGATTGAACCGTAATTACACTCTGTCCAGAATGTAATCTTCCCCACAGACTTAACCCAAATTACGCTCTGTCCAGAATGTCATCTTCCCCAGAGATTGAACCCGAATTATACTCTGTCTAGAATTTTATCATCCCCACAGATTGAACCCGAATGACACTCTGTCCAGAATCTAATCTTCCCACAGATTGCACATTAATTACCCTCTGTCCAGAATCTAATCGTCCCCACAGATTGAACGTGAATTACTCTCTGTCCAGAATCTGAGCTTCCCCACAGATTGAACCCCAATTACACTCTGTCCAGAACGTAATCTTACCCACAGAATGAACACAGATTATACGCTGTCTAGAATGTAAACTTCCCCACAGATTGAACGTGAATTACTCTCTGTCCAGAATCTTAGCTTCCCCACAGATTGAACCCCAATTACACTCTGTCCAGAATGTAATCTTCCCCACAGATTGAACCCCAATTACACTCTGTCCAGAATCTAATCTTCCCCACAGATTGAACCGTAATTATACTCTGTCCAGAATCAAATGTTCCGCACAAACTGAACGCAAATTACACTCTGTCCAGAATCTAATCTTCCCACAGATTGCACATTAATTACCCTCTGTCCAGAATCTAATCGTCCCCACAGATTGAACATGAATTACTCTCTGTCCAGAATCTGAGCTTCCCCACAGATTGAACCCCAATTACACTCTGTCCAGAACGTAATCTTACCCACAGATTGAACACAGATTATACGCTGTCTAGAATGTAAACTTCCCCACAGATTGAACGTGAATTACTCTCTGTCCAGAATCTTAGCTTCCCCACAGATTGAACCCCAATGACACTCTGTCCAGAATGTAATCTTCCCCACAGATTGAACCCCAATTACACTCTGTCCAGAATCTAATCTTCCCCACAGATTGAACCGTAATTATACTCTGTCCAGAATCAAATGTTCCGCACAAACTGAACGCAAATTATACTCTGTCCAGAATCTAATCCTCCCCTCCGACTGAACTCAAATTAAGTCTGCACAGAATCTAATCTTCCTCACAAATTGAACCCCTACTACACTGTACAAAATTTAATCTTCCCCACAGTTTGAACCCCAATTACACTCTGTCCAGAATCAAATGTTCCGCACAAACTGAACGCAAATTACACTCTGTCCAGAATCTAATCCTCCCCTCCGATTGAACTCAAAGTACGTCTGTCCAGAATCTAAACTTGCTCACAAGTTGAACCCCTACTACACTGTACAAAATTTAATCTTCCCCACAGATTGAACCCCAATTACAATGTGTCCAGAATCAAATCTTCCCCACAGATTGAACCCCAATTACAATGTGTCCAGAATCAAATCTTCCCCACAGATTGAACCGTAATTACACTCTGTCCAGAATCGAATCTTCCCCACAGATTGAACCGGAATTACACTCTGTCCTGAATCAAATGTTCCGCACAAACTGAACCCCAATTACGAACTGTCCAGAATCTAATCATCCCCACAGATTGAATCCCAATTACACTCTCTCCAGAATCTAATCTCCCCCAGAGAATGATCCCGAATTACGCTCTGTCCAGAATCTAATCTTCCTCACAAATTGAACCCCTACTACACTGTACAAAATTTAATCTTCCCCACAGATTGAACCCCAATTACAATGTGTCCAAAATCAAATTTTCCCCACAGATTGAACCGTAATTACACTCTGTCCAGAATCAAATCTTCCCCACAGATTGAACCCCAATTACACTCTGCCCAGAATCTGATCTTCCTCACAGATTGAACCGTAATTACACTCTGTCCAGAAACAAATGTTCGGCACAAACTGAACCCCAATTACGAACTGTCCAGAATCTAATCATCCCGACAGATTGAACCCCAATTACACTCTGCCCAGAATCTAATCCTCCCCTCCGATTGAACCCAAAGTACGTCTGTCCAGAATCTAATCTTCCTCACAAATTGAACCCGTACTAACCTGTACAAAATTTAATCTTCCCCACAGATTGAACCCCAATTACACTCTGTCCAGAATCTAATCCTCCCCACCGATTGAACCCAAATTAAGTCTGTACAGAATCTAATCTTCCTCACAAATTGAACCCCTACTACACTGTACAAAATTTAATCTTCCCCACAGATTGAACCCCAATTACAATGTGTCCAGAATCAAATCTTCCCCACAGATTGAACCGTAATTACACTCTGTCCAGAATCAAATGTTCCGCACAAACTGAATGCAAATTACACTCTGTCCAGAAAATAATCTTCCCCACAGATTGAACCCAAATTACACTCTGTCCAGTATCTAATCTTCCCCACAGTTTGAATCCCAATTACACTCTTTCCAGAATCTAATCTTTACCAGATATTGAACCCGAATTACGCTCTGTCCAGAATCTAATCCTCCCCTCCGATTGAACCCAAAGTACGTCTGTCCAGAATCTAATCTTCCTCACAAATTGAACCCATACTACACTGTACAAAATTTAATCTTCCCCACAGATTGAACCCCAATTACACTCTGTCCAGAATGTAATCTTTCCCACAGACTTAACCCAAATAACGCTCTGTCCAGAATGGCATCTTCCCCAGAGATTGAACTCGAATTATACTCTGTCTAGAATCTAATCATCCCCACAGATTGAACCCGAATGACACTCTGTCCAGAATCTAATCTTCCCGCAGATTGCACATTAATTACACTCTGTCCAGAATCTAATCGTCCCCACAGATTGAACGTGAATTACTCTCTGTCCAGAATCTGAGCTTCCCCACAGATTGAACCCCAATTATACTCTGTCCAGAACGTAATCTTACCCACAGATTGAACACGAATTATACTCTGTCTAGAATGTAAACTTCCCCACAGATTGAACGTGAATTACTCTCTGTCCAGAATCTTAGCTTCCCCACAGATTGAACCCCATTAACACTCTGTCCAGAATGTAATCTTACCCACAGAATGAACCATAATTACACTCTGTCCAGAATGTAATCTTCCCCACAGACTTAACCCAAATTACGCTCTGTCCAGAATGTCATCTTCCCCAGAGATTGAACCCGAATTATACTCTGTCTAGAATCTTATCATCCCCACAGATTGAACCCGAATGACACTCTGTCCAGAATCTAATCTTCCCCACAGACTGCACATTAATTACACTCTGTCCAGAATCTAATCTTCCCCACAGATTGAACGTGAATTACTCTCTGTCCAGAATCTGAGCTTCCCCACAGATTGAACCCCAATTATACTCTGTCGAGAATGTAATCTTCCCCACAGACTGAACAGTAATTACACTCTGTGCAGAATCTAATCTTCCCCACAGATTGAACAGTAATTACACTCTGTCCAGAATCTAATCTTCCCCAGAGATTGAGCCCCAATTACATTCTGTCCTGAATCAAATCTTCCCCACAAATTGAAACCCAATTGCACTATGTTCAGAATCTAATCTTCCCCACAGATTGAATCCCAATTACACTCTCTCCAGAATCTAATCTCCCCCAGAGAATGATTCCGAATTACGCTCTGTCCAGAATCTAATCTTCCTCACAAATTGAACCCCTACTACACTGTACAAAATTTAATCTTCCCCACAGATTGAACCCCAATTACAATGTGTCCAGAATCAAATCTTCCCCACAGATTGAACCGTAATTACACTCTGACCAGAATCTAATCTTCCTCGCAGATTGAACCGTAATTACACTCTGTCCAGAAACAAATGTTCGGCACAAACTGAACCCCAATTACGAACTGTCCAGAATCTAATCATCCCCACAGATTGAACCGCAATTAGACTCTGTCCAGAATCTAATCTTCCCCACAGATTGAACCGTAATTACGCTCTGTCCAGAATCAAATGTTCCGCACAAACTGAACGCAAATTGCACTGTCCAGAATCTAATCCTCCCCTCCGATTGAACCCAAAGTACGTCTGTCCAGAATCTAATCTTCCCCACAGATTGAACCCAAATTACGTCTGTCCAGAATCTAATCTTCCTCACAAATTGAACCCGTACTACACTCTGTCCAGAATCTAATCCTCCCCACCGATTGAACCCAAATTAAGTCTGTCCAGAATCTAATCTTCCTCACAAATTGAACCCCTACTACACTGTACAAAATTTAATCTTCCCCACAGATTGAACCCCAATTACAATGTGTCCAGAATCAAATCTTCCCCAGAGATTGAACCCCAATTACACTCTGCCCAGAATCTAATCTTCCCCTCAGATTGAACCGTAATTACACTCTGTCCAGAATCAAATGTTCCGCACAAACTGAACCCCAATTACGAACTGTCCTGAATCTAATCATCCCCACAGATTGAATCCCAATTACACACTGTCCAGAATCTCATCTTCCCCACAGATTGAACCGTAATTAAACTCTGTCCAGAATCAAATGTTCCGCACAAACTGAATGCAAATTACACTCTGTCCAGAAAATAATCTTCCCCACAGATTGAACCCAAATTACACTCTGTCCAGTATCTAATCTTCCCCACAGATTGAATCCCAATTACACTCTTTCCAGAATCTAATCTTTACCAGACATTGAACCCAAATTACGCCCTGTCCAGAATCTAATCCTCCCCACCGATTGAACCCAAAGTACGTCTGTCCAGAATCTAATCTTCCTCACAAATTGAACCCGTACTACACTGTACAAAATTTAATCTTCCCCACAGATTGAACCCCAATTACACTCTGTCCAGAATCTAATCCTTCCCACTGATTGAACCCAAAGTACGTCTGTCCAGAATCTAATCTTCCTCACAAATTGAACCCCTACTACACTGTAAAAAATTTAATCTTCCCCACAGATTGAACCCCAATTACAATGTGTCCAGAATCAAATCTTCCCCAGAGATTGAACCCCAATTACACTCTGTCCAGAATCAAATCTTCCCCAGAGATTGAACCCCAATTACACTCTGTCCAGAATCTCATCATCCCCACAGATTGAACCGTAATTACACTCAGTCCAGAATGAAATGTTCCGCACAAA